>NC_132911.1:49435481-49762225 GCF_047675955.1 Chlorocebus sabaeus
CATCTTCCCCATCAAGAAGCGTTTCGCTAAGACTGTTCTTCTGGAATTGGCAAAGGGATATGTGGAAGCCGATAGAGGGCTATGGTGAAAAAGGAAATATCTTCCGTTCAAAACTGGAAAGAAGCTTTATGAGAAACTGCTCTGTGTTCTGTTAATTCATCTAACAGAGTTACATCTTTCCCTTCAAGAAGACTTTCCCTAAGGCTGTTCTTGTGGAATTGGCAAAGGGATATCTGGACGCCCATAGAGGGCTACGGTGAAAAAGGAAATATCTTCCGTTCAAAACTGGAAAGAAGCTTTCTGAGAAACTGCTCTGTGTTCTGTTAATTCATCTCACAGAGTTACATCTTTCCCTTCAAGAAGCCTTTCGCTAAGGCTGTTCTTGTGGAATTGGCAAAGGGATATTTGGAAACCCATAGAGGGCTATGGTGAAAAAGGAAATATCTTCCGTTCAAAACTGGAAAGAAGCTTTCTGAGAAACTGCTCTGTGTACTGTTAAATCATCTCACAGAGTTACATTTTTCCCATCAAGAAGCGTTTCGCTAAGACTGTTCTTCTGGAATTGGCAAAGGGATATTTGGAAGCCCATAGAGGGCTATGTTGAAAAAGGAAATATCTTCCGTTCAAAAGTGGAAAGAAGCTTTCTGAGAAACTGCTCCGTGTTCTGTTAATTCATCTCACAGAGTTACATCTTTCCCTTCAAGAAGCCTTTCGCTAAGGCTGTTCTTGTGGAATTGGCAAAGGGATATTTGGAAGCCCATAGAGGGCTATTGTGAAAAAGGAAATATCTTCGGTTCAAAACTGGAAAGAAGCTTTCTGTGAAACTGCTCTGTGTTCTGTTAAATCATGACACAGAGTTACATCTTCCCCTTCAAGAAGCCTTTCGCTAAGGCTGTTCTTGTGGAATTGGCAAAGGGATATTTGGAAGCCCATAGAGGGCTCTGGTGAAAAAGGAAATATCTTCCGTTCAAAACTGGAAAGAAGCTTTCTGAGAAACTGCTCTGTGTTCTGTTAATTCATCTCACAGAGTTACATCTTTCCCTTCAAGAAGCCGTTCGCAAAGACTGTACCTTTGGAATTGGCAAAGTGATATTTGGACGCCCTTAGAGGGCTATGGTGAAAAAGGAAATATCTTCCGTTCAAAACTGGAAAGAAGCTTTCTGAGAAACTGCTCTGTGTTCTGTTAAATCATCTCACCGAGTTACATCTTCCCCATCAAGAAGCGTTTCGCTAAGACTGTTCTTCTGGAATTGGCAAAGGGATATTTGGAAGCCCATAGAGGGCTATGGTGAAAAAGGAAATATCTTGCGTTCAAAAGTGGAAAGAAGCTTTCTGAGAAACTGCTCTGTGTTCTGTTAATTCATCTCAGAGAGTTACATCTTTCCCTTCAAGAAGCCTTTCGCTAAGGCTGTTCTTGTGGAATTGGCAAAGGGATATTTGGAAGCCCATAGAGGGCTATGGTGAAAAAGGAAATATCTTCAGTTCAAAACTGGAAAGAAGCTTTCTGAGAAACTGCTCTGTGTTCTGTTAATTCATCTCACAGAGTTACATCTTTCCCTTCAAGAAGCCTTTCGCTAAGGCTGTTCTTGTGGAATTGGCAAAGGTATATTTGGAAGCCCATAGAGGGCTACGGTGAAAAAGGAAATATCTTCCGTTCAAAACTGGAAAGAAGCTTTCTGAGAAACTGCTCTCTGTTCTGTTAATTCATCTCACAGAGTTACATCTTTCCCTTCAAGAAGCCTTTCGCTAAGGCTGTTCTTGTGGAATTCGCAAAGTGATATTTGGACGCCCTTAGAGGGCTATGGTGAAAAAGGAAATATCTTCCGTTCAAAACTGGAAAGAAGCTTTCTGAGAAACTGCTCTGTGTTCTGTTAAATCATCTCACAGCGTTACATCTTCCCCATCAAGAAGCGTTTCGCTAAGACTGTTCTTCTGGAATTGGCAAAGGGATATTGGGAAGCCCATAGAGGGCTATGGTGAAAAAGGAAATATCTTCCGTTCAAAACTGGAAAGAAGCTTTCTGAGAAACTGCTCTGTGTTCTGTTAATTCATCTCAGAGAGTTACATCTTTCCCTTCAAGAAGCCTTTCGCTAAGGCTGTTCTTGTGGAATTGTCAAAGGGATATTTGGAAGCCCATAGAGGGCCATGGTGAAAAAGGAAATATCTTCCGTTCAAAACTGGAAAGAAGCTTTCTGAGAAACTGCTCTGTGTTCTGTTAATTCATCTCACAGAGTTACATCTTTCCCTTCAAGAAGCCTTTCGCTAAGGCTCTTCTTCTGGAATTGGCAAAGGGATATTTGGAAGTCCTTAGAGGGCTATGGTGAAAAACGAAATATCTTCCGTTCAAAACTGGAAAGAAGCTTTCTGAGAGACTGCTCTGTGTTCTGTTAATTCATCTCACAGAGTTACATCTTTCCCTTCAAGAATCCTTTCGCCAAGGCTGTACTTGTGGAATTCGCAAAGGGATATTTGGAAGCCCCTAGAGGGCTATGGTGAAAAAGGAAATATCTTCCGTTCAAAACTGGAAAGAAGCTTTCTGAGAAACTGCTCTGTGTTCTGTTAATTCATCTCACAGAGTTACATCTTCCCCATCAAAAGCGTTTCGCTAAGGCTGTTGTTGTGGAATTGGCAAAGGGATATTTGGAAGCCCATAGAGGGCTACGGTGAAAAAGGAAATATCTTCCGTTCAAAACTGGAAATAAGCTTTCTGAGAAACTGCTCTGTGTTCTGTTAATTCATCTCACAGAGTTACATCTTTCCCTTCAAGAAGCCTTTCTCTAAGGCTGTTCTTGTGGAATTCGCAAAGGGATATTTGGGAGCCCATAGAGGGCTATGGTGAAAAAGGAAATATCTTCCGTTCAAAACTGGAAAGAAGCTTTCTGTGAAACTGCTCTGTGACTGTTAAATCATCTCACAGAGTTACATCTTCCCCATCAAGAAGCGTTTCGCTAAGGCTGTTCTTGTGGAATTGGCAAAGGGATATTTGGAAACCCATAGAGGGCTATGGTGAAAAAGAAAATATCTTCCGTTCAAAACTGGAAAGAAGCTTTCTGAGAAACTGCTCTGTGTTCTGTTAATTCATCTCACTGAGGTACATCTTTCCCTTCAAGAAGCCTTTCCCTAAGGCTGTTCTTGTGGAACTGGCAAAGGGATATTTGGAAGCCCATGGAGGGCTATGGTGAAAAAGGAAATATCTTCCGTTCAAAACTGGAAAGAAGCTTTCAGAGAAACTGCACTGTGTTCTGTTAATTCATCTCACAGGGTTACATCTTTCCCTTCAAGAAGCCTTTCGCTAAGGCTGTTCTTGTGGAATTCGCAAGGTGATATTTGGAAACCCATAGAGGGCTATGTTGAAAAAGGAAATATCTTCCGTTCAAAACTGGAAAGAAGCTTTCTGAGAAACTGCTCTGTGTTCTGTTAATTCATCTCACAGAGTTACATCTTCTCCATCAAAAGCGTTTCGCTAAGGCTGTTGTTGTGGAATTGGCAAAGGGATATTTGGAAGCCCATAGGGGGCTACGTTGAAAAAGGAAATATCTTCCGTTCAAAACTGGAAAGAAGCTTTCTGAGAAACTGCTCTGTGTTCTGTTAATTCATCTCACAGAGTTACATCTTTCCCTTCAAGAAGCCTTTCGCTATGGCTGTTCTTGTGGAATTGGCAAAGGGATATTTGGAAGCCCATAGAGGGCTATGGTGAAAAAGGAAATATCTTCCGTTCAAAACTGGAAAGAAGCTTTCTGAGAGACTGCTCTGTGTTCTGTTAATTCATCTCACAGAGTTACATGTTTCCCTTCAAGAATCCTTTCGCTAAGGCTGTACTAGTGGATTTCGCAAAGGGATATTTGGAAGCCCAAAGAGGGCTATGGTGAAAAAGGAAATATCTTCCGTTCAAAACTGGAAAGAAGCTTTCTGAGAAACTGCTCTGAGTTCTGTTAATTCATCTCACATATTACATCTTTCCCTTCAAGAATCCTTTCGCTAAGGCTGTTCTTGTGGAATTGGCAAAGGGATATTTGGATGTCCATACAGGGCTAAGGTGAAAAAGGAAATATCTTCCGTTCAAAACTGGAAAGAAGCTATCTGAGAAACTGGTCTGTGTTCTGTTAATTCATCTCACAGAGTTACATCTATCCCTTCAAGAAGCCTTTCGCTAAGACTGTTCTTGTGGAATTGGCAAAGGGATATTTGGAAGCCCATAGTGGGCTACGGTGAAAAAGGAAATATCTTCCGTTCAAAACTGGAAAGAAGCTTTCTGAGAAACTGCTCTGTGTTCTGTTAATTCATCTCACAGAGTTACATCTTTCCCTTCAAGAAGCCTTTCGCTAAGACTGTTCTTTTGGAATTGGCAAAGTGATATTTGGAAGCCCATAGTGGGTATGGTGAAAAAGGAAATATCTTCCGTTCAAAACTGGAAAGAAGCTTTCTGAGAAACTGCTCTGTGTTCTGTTAATTCATCTCACAGAGTTACATCTTTCCCTTCAGGAAGCCTTTCGCTAAGGCTTTTCTTGTGGAATTGGCAAAGGGATATTTGGAAGCCCATAGAGGGCTATGGTGAAAAACGAAATATCTTCCGTTCGAAACTGGAAAGAAGCTTTCTGAGAGACTGCTCTGTGTTCTGTTAATTCATCTCACAGAGTTACATCTTTCCCTTCAAGAATCCTTTCGCTAAGGCTGTACTTGTGGATTTCGCAAAGGGATATTTGGAAGCCCATAGAGGGCTATGGTGAAAAAGGAAATATCTTCCGTTCAAAACTGGAAAGAAGCTTTCTGAGAAACTGCTCTGTGTTCTGTTAATTCATCTCACAGAGTTACATCTTTCCCTTCAAGAAGCCTTTCGCTAAGGCTGTTCTTGTGGAATTGGCAAAGTGATATTTTGAAGCCCATAGAGCGCTATGGTGAAAAAGGAAATGTCTTCCTTTCAAAACTGAAAAGAAGCTTTCTGAGAAACTGCTCTGTGTTCTGTTCACTTATCTCACAGAGTTACATCTTTCCCTTCAGGAAGCCTTTCTCTAAGGCTGTTCTTGTGGAATTGGCAAAGTGATATTTGGAAGCCCATAGAGGGCTTTGGTGAAAAACGAAATATGTTCCTTTCAAAACAGGAAAAAAGCTTTCTGAGAAACTGCTCTGTGTTCTGTTAATTCATCTCACAGAGTTACATCTTTCCCTTCAGGAAGCCTTTCGCTAAGGCTGTTCTTGTTGAATTGTCAAAGGGATACTGGAAGCCCATATAGGGCTATATTGAAAAAGGAAATATATTCCGTTCAAAACTGGAAATAAGCTTTCTGAGAGACTGCTCTGTATTCTCTTAATTCATCTCACAGAGTTACATCTTTCACTTCAAGAAGCCTTTCGCTAAGACTGTTCTTTTGGAATTGGAAAAGTGATATTTGGAAGCCCATAGAGGGTATGGTGAAAAAGGAAATATCTTCCGTTCAAAACTGGAAAGAAGCTTTCTGAGAAACTGCTCTGTGTTCTGTTAATTCATCTCACAGAGTTACATCTTTCCCTTCAAGAAGCCTTTCGCTAAGGCTGTTCTTGTGGTATTGGCAAAGTGATATTTGGAAGCCCATAGAGGGCTATATTGAAAAAGGAAATATTTTCCGTTCAAAACTGGAAAGAAGCTTTTTGAGAGACTGCTCTGTGTTCTGTTAATTCATCTCACAGAGTTACATCTTTCCCTTCAAGAAGCCTTTCGCTAAGACTGTTCTTGTGGAATTGGCAAAGGGATATTTGGAAGCCCATAGAGGGCTCTGGTGAAAAAGGAAATATCTTCCGTTCAAAACTGGAAAGAAGCTTTCTGAGAAACTGCTCTGTGTTCTGTTAATTCATCTCACAGAGTTACATCTTTCCCTTCAAGAAGCCGTTCGCAAAGACTGTACCTTTGGAATTGGCAAAGTGATATTTGGAAGCCCTTAGAGGGCTATGGTGAAAAAGGAAATATCTTCCGTTCAAAACTGGAAAGAAGCTTTCTGAGAATCTGCTCTGTGTTCTGTTAATTCATCTCACAGAGTTTCATCTTTCCCTTCAAGAAGCCTTTCCCTAAGGCTGTTCTTGTGGAATTGGCAAAGTGATATTTGGAAGCCCATAGAGGGCTATGGTGAAAAAAGGAAATTTCTTCCGTTCAAAACTGGAAAGAAGCTTTCTGAGAAACTGCTCTGTGTTCTGTTAATTCATCTCACAGAGTTACATCTTTCCCTTCAAGAAGCCTTTCGCTAAGGCTGTTCTTGTGGAACTGGCAAAGTGATATTTGGAAGCCCATAGAGGGTTATGGTGAAAAAGGAAATATCTTCCTTTCCAAACTGGAAAGAAGCTTTATGAGAAACTGCTCTGTGTTCTGTTAATTTATCTCACAGAGTTACATCTTTCCCTTTAGGAAGCCTTTCGCTAAGTTTGTTCTTGTGGAATTGGCAAAGGGATATTTGGAAGCCCATAGAGGGCTATGCTGAAAAAGGAAATATCTTCCGTTCAAAACTGGAAAGAAGCTTTCTGAGAGACTGTTCTGCGTTCTCTTAGTTCATCTCACAGAATTACATCTTTCCCTTCAAGAAGCCTTTCGCTAAGGCTGTTCTTGTGGAATTGGCAAAGGGATATTTGGAAGCCCATAGAGAGCTATGGTGAAAAAGGAAATATCTTCCGTTAAAAACTGGAAAGGAGCTTTCTGAGAAACTGCTCTGTGTTCTGTTAATTAATCTCACAGAGTTACATCTTTCCCTTCAAGAAGCCTTTCGCTAAGGCTGTTCTTGGGTAATTGGCAAAGGGATATTTGGAACCCCTAGAGGGCTATGGTGAAAAAGGAAATATCTTCCGTTCAAAACTGGAAAAAAGCTTTCTGAGAAACTGCTCTGTGTTCTGTTAATTCATCTCACAGAGTTACATCTTTCCCTTCAAGAAGCCTTAAGCTAAGGCTGTTCTTGTGGAATTCGCAAAGGGATATTTGGACGCCCATAGAGGGCTATGGTGAAAAAGGAAATATCTTCCGTTCAAAACTGGAAAGAAGCTTTCTGAGAAACTGCTCCGTATTCTGTTAATTCAACTCACAGAGTTACATCTTCCCCTTCAAGAAGCCTTTCGCTAAGGCTGTTATTGTGGAATTGGCAAAGTGATATTTGGAAACCCTTAGAGGGCTATGGTGAAAAAGGAAATATCTTCCGTTCAAAACTGGAAAGAAGCTTTCTGAGAAACTGCTCTGTGTTCTGTTAATTCATCTCACAGAGTTACATCTTTCTCTTCAAGAAGCCTTTCGCTAAGGCTGTTCTTGTGGAATTGGCAAAGGGATATTTGGAAGCCCATAGAGGGCTATGGTGAAAAAAGGAAATATCTTCCGTTCAAAACTGGAAAGCAGCTTTCTGAGAAACTGCACTTTGATCTGTTAATTCATCTAACAGAGTTACATCTTCCCCTTTAAGAAGCCTTTCGCTAAGGCTGTTCTTGTGGAATTGGCAAAGGGATATTTGGAAGCCCATAGAGGGCTATGCTGAAAAAGGAAATATCTTCTGATCAAAACTGGAAAGAAGCTTTCTGAGAGACTGCTCGGCGTTCTGTTAATTCATCTCACAGAGTTACATCTTTCCCTTCAAGAAGCCTTTCGCTGAGGCTGTTCTTGTGGAATTGGCAAACGTATATTTGGAAGGCCATAGAGGGCTATGGTGATAAAGGAAATATGTTCCGTTCAAAACTGGAAAGAAGCTTTCTGAGAAACTGCTCTGTGTTCTGTTAATTCATCTCACAGAGTTACATCTTTCCCTTCAAGTATCCTTTCGCTAAGGCTGTACTTGTGGAATTCGCAAAGTGATATTTGGAAGCCCATAGAGGGCTATGGTGAAAAAGGAAATATCTTCTTTCAAAACTGGAAAAAAGCTTTCTGAGAAACTGCTCTGTGTTCTGTTAATTCATCTCAGAGAGTTACATCTTTCCCTTCAGGAAGCCTTTCGCTAAGGCTGTTCTTGTTGAATTGGCAGAGGGATATTTGGAAGCCCTTAGAGGGCTATGGTGAAAAAGGAAGTATCTTCCGTTCAAAACTGGAAAGAAGCTTTCTGAGAAACTGCTCTGTGTTCTGTTAATTCATCTCACAGAGTTACATCTTTCCCTTTAAGAATCCTTTCGCTAAGGCTGTTCTTGTGGAATTGGCAAAGGTATATTTGGATGCCCATAGAGGGCTATGGTGAAAAAGGAAATATCTTCCGTTCAAAACTGGAAAGAAGCTATCTGAGAAATTGGTCTGTGTTCTGTTAATTCATCTCACAGAGTTACATCTTTCCCTTCAAGAAGCCTTTCGCTTAGGCCGTTCTTGTGGCATTGGCAAAGGGATATTTGGAAGCCCATAGAGGGGTATGGTGAAAAAGGAAATATCTTCCGTTCAAAACTGGAAAGAAGCTTTCTGAGAGACTGCTCTGTGTTCTGTTAATTCATCTCACAGAGTTACATCTTTCCCTTCAGGAAGCCTTTCGCTAAGGCTGTTCTTGTGGAATTGGCAAAGGGATATTTGGAAGCCCTTAGAGGGCTATGGTGAAAAACGAAATATCTTCCGTTCAAAACTTGAAAGAAGCTTTCTGAGAGACTGCTCTGTGTTCTGTTAATTCATCACACAGAGTTACATCTTTCACTTCAAGAAGCCTTTCGCTAAGACTGTTCTTTTGGAATTGGCAAAGTGATATTTGGAAGCCCATAGAGGGCTTTGGTGAAAAAGGAAATATGTTCCTTTCAAAACAGGAAAAAAGCTTTCTGAGAAACTGTTTTGGGTTCTGTTAATACATCTCACAGAGTTACATCTTTCCCTTCAGGAAGCCTTTCGCTAAGGCTTTTCTTGTGGAATTGGCAAAGGGATATTTGGAAGCCCATAGAGGGCTATGGTGAAAAACGAAATATCTTCCGTTCGAAACTGGAAAGAAGCTTTCTGAGAGACTGCTCTGTGTTCTGTTAATTCATCTCACAGAGTTACATCTTTCCCTTCAAGAATCCTTTCGCTAAGGCTGTACTTGTGGATTTCGCAAAGGGATATTTGGAAGCCCATAGAGGGCTATGGTGAAAAAGGAAATATCTTCCGTTCAAAACTGGAAAGAAGCTTTCTGAGAAACTGCTCTGTGTTCTGTTAATTCATCTCACAGAGTTACATCTTTCCCTTCAAGAAGCCTTTCGCTAAGGCTGTTCTTGTGGAATTGGCAAAGTGATATTTTGAAGCCCATAGAGCGCTATGGTGAAAAAGGAAATGTCTTCCTTTCAAAACTGAAAAGAAGCTTTCTGAGAAACTGCTCTGTGTTCTGTTCACTTATCTCACAGAGTTACATCTTTCCCTTCAGGAAGCCTTTCTCTAAGGCTGTTCTTGTGGAATTGGCAAAGTGATATTTGGAAGCCCATAGAGGGCTTTGGTGAAAAAGGAAATATGTTCCTTTCAAAACAGGAAAAAAGCTTTCTGAGAAACTGCTCTGTGTTCTGTTAATTCATCTCACAGAGTTACATCTTTCCCTTCAGGAAGCCTTTCGCTAAGGCTGTTCTTGTTGAATTGTCAAAGGGATACTGGAAGCCCATATAGGGCTATATTGAAAAAGGAAATATATTCCGTTCAAAACTGGAAATAAGCTTTCTGAGAGACTGCTCTGTATTCTCTTAATTCATCTCACAGAGTTACATCTTTCACTTCAAGAAGCCTTTCGCTAAGACTGTTCTTTTGGAATTGGAAAAGTGATATTTGGAAGCCCATAGAGGGTATGGTGAAAAAGGAAATATCTTCCGTTCAAAACTGGAAAGAAGCTTTCTGAGAAACTGCTCTGTGTTCTGTTAATTCATCTCACAGAGTTACATCTTTCCCTTCAAGAAGCCTTTCGCTAAGGCTGTTCTTGTGGTATTGGCAAAGTGATATTTGGAAGCCCATAGAGGGCTATATTGAAAAAGGAAATATTTTCCGTTCAAAACTGGAAAGAAGCTTTTTGAGAGACTGCTCTGTGTTCTGTTAATTCATCTCACAGAGTTACATCTTTCCCTTCAAGAAGCCTTTCGCTAAGACTGTTCTTGTGGAATTGGCAAAGGGATATTTGGAAGCCCATAGAGGGCTCTGGTGAAAAAGGAAATATCTTCCGTTCAAAACTGGAAAGAAGCTTTCTGAGAAACTGCTCTGTGTTCTGTTAATTCATCTCACAGAGTTACATCTTTCCCTTCAAGAAGCCGTTCGCAAAGACTGTACCTTTGGAATTGGCAAAGTGATATTTGGAAGCCCTTAGAGGGCTATGGTGAAAAAGGAAATATCTTCCGTTCAAAACTGGAAAGAAGCTTTCTGAGAATCTGCTCTGTGTTCTGTTAATTCATCTCACAGAGTTTCATCTTTCCCTTCAAGAAGCCTTTCCCTAAGGCTGTTCTTGTGGAATTGGCAAAGTGATATTTGGAAGCCCATAGAGGGCTATGGTGAAAAAAGGAAATTTCTTCCGTTCAAAACTGGAAAGAAGCTTTCTGAGAAACTGCTCTGTGTTCTGTTAATTCATCTCACAGAGTTACATCTTTCCCTTCAAGAAGCCTTTCGCTAAGGCTGTTCTTGTGGAACTGGCAAAGTGATATTTGGAAGCCCATAGAGGGTTATGGTGAAAAAGGAAATATCTTCCTTTCCAAACTGGAAAGAAGCTTTATGAGAAACTGCTCTGTGTTCTGTTAATTTATCTCACAGAGTTACATCTTTCCCTTTAGGAAGCCTTTCGCTAAGTTTGTTCTTGTGGAATTGGCAAAGGGATATTTGGAAGCCCATAGAGGGCTATGCTGAAAAAGGAAATATCTTCCGTTCAAAACTGGAAAGAAGCTTTCTGAGAGACTGTTCTGCGTTCTCTTAGTTCATCTCACAGAATTACATCTTTCCCTTCAAGAAGCCTTTCGCTAAGGCTGTTCTTGTGGAATTGGCAAAGGGATATTTGGAAGCCCATAGAGAGCTATGGTGAAAAAGGAAATATCTTCCGTTAAAAACTGGAAAGGAGCTTTCTGAGAAACTGCTCTGTGTTCTGTTAATTAATCTCACAGAGTTACATCTTTCCCTTCAAGAAGCCTTTCGCTAAGGCTGTTCTTGGGTAATTGGCAAAGGGATATTTGGAACCCCTAGAGGGCTATGGTGAAAAAGGAAATATCTTCCGTTCAAAACTGGAAAAAAGCTTTCTGAGAAACTGCTCTGTGTTCTGTTAATTCATCTCACAGAGTTACATCTTTCCCTTCAAGAAGCCTTAAGCTAAGGCTGTTCTTGTGGAATTCGCAAAGGGATATTTGGACGCCCATAGAGGGCTATGGTGAAAAAGGAAATATCTTCCGTTCAAAACTGGAAAGAAGCTTTCTGAGAAACTGCTCCGTGTTCTGTTAATTCAACTCACAGAGTTACATCTTCCCCTTCAAGAAGCCTTTCGCTAAGGCTGTTATTGTGGAATTGGCAAAGTGATATTTGGAAACCCTTAGAGGGCTATGGTGAAAAAGGAAATATCTTCCGTTCAAAACTGGAAAGAAGCTTTCTGAGAAACTGCTCTGTGTTCTGTTAATTCATCTCACAGAGTTACATCTTTCTCTTCAAGAAGCCTTTCGCTAAGGCTGTTCTTGTGGAATTGGCAAAGGGATATTTGGAAGCCCATAGAGGGCTATGGTGAAAAAAGGAAATATCTTCCGTTCAAAACTGGAAAGCAGCTTTCTGAGAAACTGCACTTTGATCTGTTAATTCATCTAACAGAGTTACATCTTCCCCTTTAAGAAGCCTTTCGCTAAGGCTGTTCTTGTGGAATTGGCAAAGGGATATTTGGAAGCCCTTAGAGGGCTATGGTGAAAAACGAAATATCTTCCGTTCAAAACTTGAAAGAAGCTTTCTGAGAGACTGCTCTGTGTTCTGTTAATTCATCACACAGAGTTACATCTTTCACTTCAAGAAGCCTTTCGCTAAGACTGTTCTTTTGGAATTGGCAAAGTGATATTTGGAAGCCCATAGTGGGTATGGTGAAAAAGGAAATATCTTCCGTTCAAAACTGGAAAGAAGCTTTCTGAGAGACGGCTCTGTGTTCTGTTAATTCATCTCACACAGTTACATCTTTCCCTTCAAGAATCCTTTCGCTAAGGCTGTTCTTGTGGAATTGGCAAACTGATATTTAGAAGCCCATAGAGGACTATGTTGAAAAAAGGAAATATCTTCCGTTCAAAACTGGAAAGAAGCTTTCTGAGTAACTGCTCTGTGTTCCGTTAAATCATTTCACAGAGTTACATCTTTCCCTTCAAGAAGCCTTTCGCTTAGGCTGTTCTTGTGGAATTGTCAAAGGGATAATTGGATGCCCATAGAGGGCTATGGTGAAAAAGGAAATATCTTCCGTTCAAAACTGGAAAGAAGCTTTCTGAGAGACTGCTCTGTGTTCTGTTAATTCATCTCACAGAGTTACATCTTTCCCTTCAGGAAGCCTTTCGCTAAGGCTGTTCTTGTGGAATTGGCAAAGGGATATTTGGAAGCCCATAGAGGGCTATGGTGAAAAACGAAATATCTTCCGTTCAAAACTGGAAAGAAGCTTTCTGAGAGACTGCTCTGTGTTCTGTTAATTCATCTCACAGAGTTACATCTTTCCCTTCAAGAATCCTTTCGCTAAGGCTGTACTTGTGGATTTCGCAAAGGGATATTTGGAAGCCCATAGAGGGCTATGGTGAAAAAGGAAATATCTTCCGTTCAAAACTGGAAAGAAGCTTTCTGAGAAACTGCTCTGTGTTCTGTTAATTCATCTCACAGAGTTACATCTTTCCCTTCAAGAAGCCTTTCGCTAAGGCTGTTCTTGTGGAATTGGCAAAGTGATATTTTGAAGCCCATAGAGCGCTATGGTGAAAAAGGAAATGTCTTCCTTTCAAAACTGAAAAGAAGCTTTCTGAGAAACTGCTCTGTGTTCTGTTCACTTATCTCACAGAGTTACATCTTTCCCTTCAGGAAGCCTTTCGCTAAGGCTGTTCTTGTGGAATTGGCAAAGTGATATTTGGAAGCCCATAGAGGGCTTTGGTGAAAAAGGAAATATCTTCCTTTCAAAACAGGAAAAAAGCTTTCTGAGAAACTGCTCTGTGTTCTGTTAATTCATCTCACAGAGTTACATCTTTCCCTTCAGGAAGCCTTTCGCTAAGGCTGTTCTTGTTGAATTGTCAAAGGGATACTGGAAGCCCATATAGGGCTATATTGAAAAAGGAAATATTTTCCGTTCAAAACTGGAAATAAGCTTTCTGAGAGACTGCTCTGTGTTCTCTTAATTCATCTCACAGAGTTACATCTTTCACTTCAAGAAGCCTTTCGCTAAGACTGTTCTTTTGGAATTGGCAAAGTGATATTTGGAAGCCCATAGAGGGTATGGTGAAAAAGGAAATATCTTCCGTTCAAAACTGGAAAGAAGCTTTCTGAGAAAATGCTCTGTGTTCTGTTAATTCATCTCACAGAGTTACATCTTTCCCTTCAAGAAGCCTTTCGCTAAGGCTGTTCTTGTGGTATTGGCAAAGTGATATTTGGAAGCCCATAGAGGGCTATATTGAAAAAGGAAATATTTTCCGTTCAAAACTGGAAAGAAGCTTTTTGAGAGACTGCTCTGTGTTCTGTTAATTCATCTCACAGAGTTACATCTTTCCCTTCAAGAAGCCTTTCGCTAAGACTGTTCTTGTGGAATTGGCAAAGGGATATTTGGAAGCCCATAGAGGGCTATGGTGAAAAAGGAAATATCTTCCGTTCAAAACTGGAAAGAAGCTTTCTGAGAAACTGCTCTGTGTTCTGTTAATTCATCTCACAGAGTTACATCTTTCCCTTCAAGAAGCCGTTCGCAAAGACTGTACCTTTGGAATTGGCAAAGTGATATTTGGAAGCCCTTAGAGGGCTATGGTGAAAAAGGAAATATCTTCCGTTCAAAACTGGAAAGAAGCTTTCTGAGAAACTGCTCTGTGTTCTGTCAATTCATCTCACAGAGTTACATCTTTCCCTTCAAGAAGCCTTTCCCTAAGGCTGTTCTTGTGCAATTGGCAAAGTGATATTTGGAAGCCCATAGAGGGCTATGGTGAAAAAAGGAAATATCTTCCGTTCAAAACTGGAAAGAAGCTTTCTGAGATACTGCTCTGTGTTCTGTTAATTCATCTCACAGAGTTACATCTTTCCCTTCAAGAAGCCTTTCGCTAAGGCTGTTCTTCTGGAATTGGCAAAGTGATATTTGGAAGCCCACAGAGGGTTATGGTGAAAAAGGAAATATCTTCCTTTCAAAACTGGAAAGAAGTTTTATGAGAAACTGCTCTGTGTTCTGATAATTTATCTCACAGAGTTACATCTTTCCTTTTAGAAAGCCTTTCGCTAAGTTTGTTCTTGTGGAATTGGCAAAGGGATATTTGGATGCCCATAGAGGGCTATGGTGAAAAAGGAAATATCTTCCGTTCAAAATTGGAAAGAAGCTATCTGAGAAACTGGTCTGTGTTCTGTTAATTCATCTCACAGAGTTACATCTTTCCCTTCAAGAAGCCTTTCGCTTAGGCTGTTCTTGTGGAATTGGCAAAGGGTTATTTGCAAGCCCATATAGGGTTACGGTGAAAAAGGAAATATCGTCCGTTCAAAACTGGAAAGAAGCTTTCTGAGAGACGGCTCTGTGTTCTCTTAATTCATCTCACAGAGTTACATCTTTCCCTTTAAGAAGCCTTTCGCTAAGGCTGTTCTTGTGGATTTGGCAAAGTGATATTTGGAAGCCCATAGAGGGCTATGGTGAAAAAGGGAATATCTTCCTTTCAAAACTGGAAAGAAGCTTTCTGAGAAACTGCTCTGTGTTCTGTTAATTTATCTCACAGAGTTACATCTTTCCCTTCAGGAAGCCTTTCGCTAAGTCTGTTCTTGTGAAATTGGCAAAGGGATATTTGGAAGCCCATAGAGGGCTATGCTGAAAAAGGAAATATCTTCTGATCAAAACTGGAAAGAAGGTTTCTGAGAGACTGCTCGGCGTTCTGTTAATTCATCTGACAGAGTTACATCTTTCCCTTCAAGAAGCCTTTCGCTGAGGCTGTTCTTGTGGAATTGGCAAACGTATATTTGGAAGGCCATAGAGGGCTATGGTGAAAAAGGAAATATGTTCCGTTAAAAACTGGAAAGAAGCTTTCTGAGAAACTGCTCTGTGTTCTGTTAATTCATCTCACAGAGTTACATCTTTCCCTTCAAGAATCCTTTCGCTAAGGCTGTACTTGTGGAATTCGCAAAGTGATATTTGGAAGCCCATAGACGGCTATGGTGAAAAAGGAAATATCTTCCTTTCAAAACTGGAAAAAAGCTTTCTGAGAAACTGCTCTGTGTTCTGTTAATTCATCTCACAGAGTTACATCTTTCCCTTCAGGAAGCCTTTCGCTAAGGCTGTTCTTGTTGAATTGGCAGAGGGATATTTGGAAGC
Organism: Chlorocebus sabaeus; assembly: GCF_047675955.1. Classification (NCBI taxonomy): domain Eukaryota; kingdom Metazoa; phylum Chordata; class Mammalia; order Primates; family Cercopithecidae; genus Chlorocebus; species Chlorocebus sabaeus. Next base: position 49,450,850 of record NC_132911.1, read on the forward strand.
CCTTAGAGGGCTATGGTGAAAAAGGAAATACCTTCCGTTCAAAACTGGAAAGAAGCTTTCTGAGAAACTGCTCTGTGTTCTGTTAATTCATCTCACAGAGTTACATCTTTCCCTTCAAGAATCCTTTCGCTAAGGCTGTTCTTGTGGAATTGGCAAAGGGATATTTGGATGCCTATATAGGGCTATGGTGAAAAAGGAAATATCTTCCGTTCAAAACTGGAAAGAAGCTATCTGAGAAACTGGTCTGTGTTCCGTTAATTCATCTCACAGAGTTACATCTTTCCCTTCAAGAAGCCTTTCCCTTAGGCCGTTCTTGTGGCATTGGCAAAGGGATATTTGGAAGCCCATAGAGGGCTATGGTGAAAAAGGAAATATCTTCCGTTCAAAACTGGAAAGAAGCTTTCTGAGAGACTGCTCTGTGTTCTGTTAATTCATCTCACAGAGTTACATCTTTCCATTCAGGAAGCCTTTCGCTAAGGCTGTTCTTGTGGAATTGGCAAAGAGATATTTGGAAGCCCTTAGAGGGCTATGGTGAAAAACGAAATATCTTCCGTTCAAAACTGGAAAGAAGCTTTCTGAGAGACTGCTCTGTGTTCTGTTAATTCATCTCACAGAGTTACATGTTTCCCTTCAAGAATCCTTTCGCTAAGGCTGTACTAGTGGATTTCGCAAAGGGATATTTGGAAGCCCAAAGAGGGCTATGGTGAAAAAGGAAATATCTTCCGTTCAAAACTGGAAAGAAGCTTTCTGAGAAACTGCTCTGAGTTCTGTTAATTCATCTCACAGAGTTACATCTTTCCCTTCAAGAATCCTTTCGCTAAGTCTGTTCTTGTGGAATTGGCAAAGGGATATTTGAATGTCCATAGGGGGCTATGGTGAAAAAGGAAATATCTTCCGTTCAAAACTGGAAAGAAGCTATCTGAGAAACTGGTCTGTGTTCTGTTAATTCATCTCACAGAGTTACATCTATCCCTTCAAGAAGCCTTTCGCTTAGGCTGTTCTTGTGGAATTGGCAAAGGAATATTTGGAAGCCCATATAGGGCTATGGTGAAAAAGGAAATATCTTCCGTTCAAAACTGGAAAGAAGCTTTCTGAGAGACTGCTCCGTGTTCTGTTAATTCATCTCACAGAGTTACATCTTTCCCTTCAAGAAGCCTTTCGCTAAGACTGTTCTTGTGGAATTGGCAAAGGGATATTTGGAAGCCCATAGAGGGCTATGTTGAAAAAGGAAATATCTTCCGTTCAAAACTGGAAAGAAGCTTTCTGAGAAACTGCTCTGTGTTCTGTTAATTCATCTCACAGAGTTACATCTTTCCCTTCAAGAAGCCTTTCGCTAAGGCTGTTCTTGTGGTATTGGCAAAGTGATATTTGGAAGCCCATAGAGGGCTATATTGAAAAAGGAAATATTTTCCGTTCAAAACTGGAAAGAAACTTTCTGAGAGACTGCTCTGTGTTCTGTTAATTCATCTCACACAGTTACATCTTTCCCTTCAAGAAGCCTTTCGCTAAGGCTGTTCTTGTGGAATTGGCAAAGTGATATTTAGAAGCCCATAGAGGGCTATGGTGAAAAAAGGAAATACCTTCCGTTCAAAACTGGAAAGAAGCTTTCTGAGTAACTGCTCTGTGTTCCGTTAATTCATTTCACAGAGTTACATCTTTCCCTTCAAGAAACCTTTCGCTTACCCTGTTCTTGTGGAATTGGCAAAGGGATAATTGGAAGCCCATAGAGGGCTATGGTGAAAAAGGAAATATCTTCCGTTCAAAACTGGAAAGAAGCTTTCTGAGAGACTGCTCTGTGTTCTGTTATTTCATCTCACAGAGTTACATCTTTCCCTTCAGGAAGCCTTTCGCTAAGGCTTTTCTTGTGGAATTGGCAAAGGGATATTTGGAAGCCCTTAGAGGGCTATGGTGAAAAACGAAATATCTTCCGTTCAAAACTGGAAAGAAGCTTTCTGAGAGACTGCTCTGTGTTCTGTTAATTCATCTCCCAAAGTTACATCTTTCCCTTCAAGAATCCTTTCGCTAAGGCTGTACTTGTGGATTTCGCAAAGGGATATTTGGAAGCCCATAGAGGGCTATGGTGAAAAAGGAAATATCTTCCGTTCAAAACTGGAAAGAAGCTTTCTGAGAAACTGCTCTGTGTTCTCTTAATTCATCTCACAGAGTTACATCTTTATCTTCAAGAATCCTTTCTCTAAGGCTGGTCTTTTGGAATTGGCAAAGGGATATTTGGATACCCATAGAGGGCTATGGTGAAAAAGGAAATATCTTCCGTTCAAAATTGGAAAGAAGCTATCTGAGAAACTGGTCTGTGTTCTGTTAATTCATCTCACAGAGTTACATCTTTCCCTTCAAGAAGCCTTTCGCTTAGGCTGTTCTTGTGGAATTGGCAAAGGGTTATTTGGAAGCCCATATAGGGTTACGGTGAAAAAGGAAATATCGTCCGTTCAAAACTGGAAAGAAGCTTTCTGAGAGACGGCTCTGTGTTCTCTTAATTCATCTCACAGAGTTACATCTTTCCCTTTAAGAAGCCTTTCGCTAAGGCTGTTCTTGTGGATTTGGCAAAGTGATATTTGGAAGCCCATAGAGGGCTATGGTGAAAAAGGAAATATCTTCCTTTCAAAACTGGAAAGAAGCTTTCTGAGAAACTGCTCTGTGTTCTGTTAATTTATCTCACAGAGTTACATCTTTCCCTTCAGGAAGCCTTTCGCTAAGTCTGTTCTTGTGAAATTGGCAAAGGGATATTTGGAAGCCCATAGAGGGCTATGCTGAAAAAGGAAATATCTTCTGATCAAAACTGGAAAGAAGGTTTCTGAGAGACTGCTCGGCGTTCTGTTAATTCATCTGACAGAGTTACATCTTTCCCTTCAAGAAGCCTTTCGCTGAGGCTGTTCTTGTGGAATTGGCAAACGTATATTTTTTTAAGGCCATAGAGGGCTATGGTGAAAAAGGAAATATGTTCCGTTAAAAACTGGAAAGAAGCTTTCTGAGAAACTGCTCTGTGTTCTGTTAATTCATCTCACAGAGTTACATCTTTCCCTTCAAGAATCCTTTCGCTAAGGCTGTACTTGTGGAATTCGCAAAGTGATATTTGGAAGCCCATAGACGGCTATGGTGAAAAAGGAAATATCTTCCTTTCAAAACTGGAAAAAAGCTTTCTGAGAAACTGCTCTGTGTTCTGTTAATTCATCTCACAGAGTTACATCTTTCCCTTCAGGAAGCCTTTCGCTAAGGCTGTTCTTGTTGAATTGGCAGAGGGATATTTGGAAGCCCTTAGAGGGCTATGGTGAAAAAGGAAATATCTTCCGTTCAAAACTGGAAAGAAGCTTTCTGAGAAACTGCTCTGTGTTCTGTTAATTCATCTCACAGAGTTACATCTTTCCCTTCAAGAATCCTTTCGCTAAGGCTGTTCTTGTGGAATTGGCAAAGGGATATTTGGATGCCTATATAGGGCTATGGTGAAAAAGGAAATATCTTCCGTTCAAAACTGGAAAGAAGCTATCTGAGAAACTGGTCTGTGTTCCGTTAATTCATCTCACAGAGTTACATCTTTCCCTTCAAGAAGCCTTTCCCTTAGGCCGTTCTTGTGGCATTGGCAAAGGGATATTTGGAAGCCCATAGAGGGCTATGGTGAAAAAGGAAATATCTTCCGTTCAAAACTGGAAAGAAGCTTTCTGAGAGACTGCTCTGTGTTCTGTTAATTCATCTCACAGAGTTACATCTTTCCATTCAGGAAGCCTTTCGCTAAGGCTGTTCTTGTGGAATTGGCAAAGAGATATTTGGAAGCCCTTAGAGGGCTATGGTGAAAAACGAAATATCTTCCGTTCAAAACTGGAAAGAAGCTTTCTGAGAGACTGCTCTGGGTTCTGTTAATTCATCTCACAGAGTTACATGTTTCCCTTCAAGAATCCTTTCGCTAAGGCTGTACTAGTGGATTTCGCAAAGGGATATTTGGAAGCCCAAAGAGGGCTATGGTGAAAAAGGAAATATCTTCCGTTCAAAACTGGAAAGAAGCTTTCTGAGAAACTGCTCTGAGTTCTGTTAATTCATCTCACAGAGTTACATCTTTCCCTTCAAGAATTCTTTCGCTAAGTCTGTTCTTGTGGAATTGGCAAAGGGATATTTGAATGTCCATAGGGGGCTATGGTGAAAAAGGAAATATCTTCCGTTCAAAACTGGAAAGAAGCTATCTGAGAAACTGGTCTGTGTTCTGTTAATTCATCTCACAGAGTTACATCTATCCCTTCAAGAAGCCTTTCGCTTAGGCTGTTCTTGTGGAATTGGCAAAGGAATATTTGGAAGCCCATATAGGGCTATGGTGAAAAAGGAAATATCTTCCGTTCAAAACTGGAAAGAAGCTTTCTGAGAGACTGCTCCGTGTTCTGTTAATTCATCTCACAGAGTTACATCTTTCCCTTCAAGAAGCCTTTCGCTAAGACTGTTCTTGTGGAATTGGCAAAGGGATATTTGGAAGCCCATAGAGGGCTATGTTGAAAAAGGAAATATCTTCCGTTCAAAACTGGAAAGAAGCTTTCTGAGAAACTGCTCTGTGTTCTGTTAATTCATCTCACAGAGTTACATCTTTCCCTTCAAGAAGCCTTTCGCTAAGGCTGTTCTTGTGGAATTGGCAAAGTGATATTTTGAAGCCCATAGAGCGCTCTGGTGAAAAAGGAAATGTCTTCCTTTCAAAACTGAAAAGAAGCTTTCTGAGAAACTGCTCTGTGTTCTGTTCACTTATCTCACAGAGTTACATCTTTCCCTTCAGGAAGCCTTTCGCTAAGGCTGTTCTTGTGGAATTGGCAAAGTGATATTTGGAAGCCCATAGAGGGCTTTGGTGAAAAAGGAAATATCTTCCTTTCAAAACAGGAAAAAAGCTTTCTGAGAAACTGCTCTGTGTTCTGTTAATTCATCTCACAGAGTTACATCTTTCCCTTCAGGAAGCCTTTCGCTAAGGCTGTTCTTGTTGAATTGTCAAAGGGATACTGGAAGCCCATATAGGGCTATATTGAAAAAGGAAATATTTTCCGTTCAAAACTGGAAATAAGCTTTCTGAGAGACTGCTCTGTGTTCTCTTAATTCATCTCACAGAGTTACATCTTTCACTTCAAGAAGCCTTTCGCTAAGACTGTTCTTTTGGAATTGGCAAAGTGATATTTGGAAGCCCATAGAGGGTATGGTGAAAAAGGAAATATCTTCCGTTCAAAACTGGAAAGAAGCTTTCTGAGAAACTGCTCTGTGTTCTGTTAATTCATCTCACAGAGTTACATCTTTCCCTTCAAGAAGCCTTTCGCTAAGGCTGTTCTTGTGGTATTGGCAAAGTGATATTTGGAAGCCCATAGAGGGCTATATTGAAAAAGGAAATCTTTTCCGTTCAAAACAGGAAAGAAGCTTTTTGAGAGACTGCTCTGTGTTCTGTTAATTCATCTCACACAGTTACATCTTTCCCTTCAAGAAGCCTTTCGCTAAGGCTGTTCTTGTGGAATTGGCAAAGGTATATTTGGAAGCCCTTAGAGGACTATGTTGAAAAAAGGAAATATCTTCCGTTCAAAACTGGAAAGAAGCTTTCTGAGTAACTGCTCTGTGTTCCGTTAATTCATTTCACAGAGTTACATCTTTCCCTTCAAGAAGCCTTTCGCTTAGGCTGTTCTTGTGGAATTGGCAAAGGGATAATTGGAAGCCCATAGAGGGCTATGGTGAAAAAGGAAATATCTTCCGTTCAAAACTGGAAAGAAGCTTTCTGAGAGACTGCTCTGTGTTCTGTTAATTCATCTCACAGAGTTACATCTTTCCCTTCAGGAAGCCTTTCGCTAAGGCTGTTCTTGTGGAATTGGCAAAGTGATATTTGGAAGCCCATAGAGGGCTATGGTGAAAAAGGAAATATCTTCCGTTCAAAACTGGAAAGAAGCTTTCTGAGAGACTGCTCTGTGTTCTGTTAATTCATCTCACAGAGTTACATCTTTCCCTTCAAGAATCCTTTCGCTAAGGCTGTACTTGTGGATTTCGCAAAGGGATATTTGGAAACCCATAGAGGGCTATGGTGAAAAAGGAAATATCTTCCGTTCAAAACTGGAAAGAAGCTTTCTGAGAAACTACTCTGTGTTCTGTTAATTCATCTCACAGAGTTACATCTTTCCCTTCAAGAATCCTTTCGCTAAGGCTGGTCTTTTGGAATTGGCAAAGGGATATTTGGATACCCATAGAGGGCTATGGTGAAAAAGGAAATATCTTCCGTTCAAAACTGGAAATAAGCTATCTGAGAAACTGGTCTGTGTTCTGTTAATTCATCTCACAGAGTTACTTCTTTCCCTTCAAGAAGTCTTTCGCTTAGGCTGTTCTTGTGGAATTGGCAAAGGGTTATTTGGAAGCCCGTATAGGGCTATGGTGAAAAAGGAAATATCGTCCGTTCAAAACTGGAAAGAAGCTTTCTGAGAGACGGCTCTGTGTTCTGTTAATTCATCTCACAGAGTTACATCTTTCCCTTCAAGAAGCCTTTCGCTAAGACTGTTCTTGTGGAATTGGCAAAGGGATATTTGGAAGCCCATAGAGAGCTATGGTGAAAAAGGAAATATCTTCCTTTCAAAACTGGAAAGACGTTTTATGAGAAACAGCTCTGTGTTCTGTTAATTCATCTCACAGAGTTACATCTTTCCCTTCAGGAAGCCTTTCGCTAAGGCTGTTCTTGTTGAATTGGCAGAGGGATATTTGGAAGCCCTTAGAGGGCTATGGTGAAAAAGGAAGTATCTTCCGTTCAAAACTGGAAAGAAGCTTTCTGAGAAACTGCTCTGTGTTCTGTTAATTCATCTCACAGAGTTACATCTTTCCCTTCAGGAATCCTTTCGCTAAGGCTGTTCTTGTGGAATTGGCAAAGGGATATTTGGATGCCCATAGAGGGCTATGGGGAAAAAGGAAATATCTTCCGTTCAAAACTGGAAAGAAGCTATCTGAGAAACTGGTCTGTGTTCTGTTAATTCATCTCACAGAGTTACATCTTTCCCTTCAAGAAGCCTTTCGCTTAGGCCGTTCTTGTGGCATTGGCAAAGGGATATTTGGAAGCCCATAGAGGGGTATGGTGAAAAAGGAAATATCTTCCGTTCAAAACTGGAAAGAAGCTTTCTGAGAGACTGCTCTGTGTTCTGTTAATTCATCTCACAGAGTTACATCTTTCCCTTCAGGAAGCCTTTCGCTAAGGCTGTTCTTGTGGAATTGGCAAAGGGATATTTGGAAGCCCTGAGAGGGCTATGGTGAAAAACGAAATATCTTCCGTTCAAAACTTGAAAGAAGCTTTCTGAGAGACTGCTCTGTGTTCTGTTAATTCATCACACAGAGTTACATGTTTCCCTTCAAGAATCCTTTCGCTAAGGCTGTACTAGTGGATTTCGCAAAGGGATATTTGGAAGCCCAAAGAGGGCTATGATGAAAAAGGAAATATCTTCCGTTCAAAACTGGAAAGAAGCTTTCTGAGAAACTGCTCTGAGTTCTGTTAATTCATCTCACAGAGTTACATCTTTCCCTTCAAGAATCCTTTCGCTAAGGCTGTTCTTGTGGAATTGGCAAAGGGATATTTGGATGCCCATAGAGGGCTATGGTGAAAAAGGAAATCTCTTCCGTTCAAAACTGGAAAGAAGCTATCTGAGATAGTGGTCTGTGTTCTGTTAATTCATCTCACAGAGTTACATCTATCCCTTCAAGAAGCCTTTCGCTTAGACTGTTCTTGTGGAATTAGCAAAGGAATATTTGGAAGCCCATATAGGGCTATGGTGAAAAAGGAAATATCTTCCGTTCAAAACTGGAAAGAAGCTTTCTGAGAGACTGCTCTGTGTTCTGTTAATTCATCTCACAGAGTTACATCTTTCCCTTCAAGAAGCCTTTCGCTAAGACTGTTCTTGTGGAATTGGCAAAGGGATATTTGGAAGCCCATAGAGGGCTATGGTGAAAAAGGAAATATCTTCCGTTCAAAACTGGAAAGAAGCTTTCTGAGAAACTGCTCTGTGTTCTGTTAATTCATCTCACAGGGTTACATCTTTCTCTTCAAGAAGCCTTTCGCTAAGACTGTACCTTTGGAATTGGCAAAGTGATATTTGGAAGCCCTTAGAGGGCTATGGTGAAAAAGGAAATATCTTCCGTTCAAAACTGGAAAGAAGCTTTCTGAGAAACTGCTCTGTGTTCTGTCAATTCATCTCACAGAGTTACATCTTTCCCTTCAAGAAGCCTTTCGCTAAGGCTGTTCCTGTGGAATTGGCAAAGGGATATTTGGAAGCCCATAGAGGGCTAGGATGAAAAAGGAAATATCTTCCGTTCAAAACTGGAAAGAAGCTTTCTGTGAAAATGCTCTGTGTTCTGTTAAATCATCTCACAGAGTTACATCTTCCCCTTCAAGAAGCCTTTCGCTAAGGCTGTTCTTGTTGAATTGGCAAAGGGATATTTGGACGCCCTTAGAGGGCTATGGTGAAAAAGTAAATATCTTCCGTTCCAAACTGGAAAGAAGCTTTCTGAGAAACTGCTCTGTGTTCTGTTAATTCATCTCACAGAGTTACATCTTTCCCTTCAAGAAGCCTTTCGCTAAGACTGTTCTTTTGGAATTGGCAAAGTGATATTTGGAAGCCCATAGTGGGTATGGTGAAAAAGGAAATATCTTCCGTTCAAAACTGGAAAGAAGCTTTCTGAGAAACTGCTCTGTGTTCTGTTAATTCATCTTACAGAGTTACATCTTTCCCTTCAAGAAGCCTTTCGCTAAGGCTGTTCTTGTGGTATTGGCAAAGGGATATTTGGAAGCCCATAGAGGGCTATATTGAAAAAGGAAATATTTTCCGTTCAAAACTGGAAAGAAGCTTTCTGAGAGACTGCTCTGTGTTCTGTTAATTCATCTCACACAGTTACATCTTTCCCTTCAAGAATCCTTTCGCTAAGGCTGTTCTTGTGGAATTGGCAAAGTGATATTTAGAAGCCCATAGAGGACTATGTTGAAAAAAGGATATATCTTCCGTTCAAAACTGGAAAGAAGCTTTCTGAGTAACTGCTCTGTGTTCCGTTAAATCATTTCACAGAGTTACATCTTTCCCTTCAAGAAGCCTTTCGCTTAGGCTGTTCTTGTGGAATTGTCAAAGGGATAATTGGATGCCCATAGAGGGCTATGGTGAAAAAGGAAATATCTTCCGTTCAAAACTGGAAAGAAGCTTTCTGAGAGACTGCTCTGTGTTCTGTTAATTCATCTCACAGAGTTACATCTTTCCCTTCAGGAAGCCTTTCGCTAAGGCTGTTCTTGTTGAATTGTCAAAGGGATACTGGAAGCCCATATAGGGCTATATTGAAAAAGGAAATATATTCCGTTCAAAACTGGAAATAAGCTTTCTGAGAAACTGCTCTGTGTTCTGTTAATTCATCACACAGAGTTACATCTTTCCCTTCAAGAAGCCGTTCGCAAAGACTGTACCTTTGGAATTGGCAAAGTGATATTTGGAAGCCCTTAGAGGGCTATGGTGAAAAAGGAAATATCTTCCGTTCAAAACTGGAAAGAAGCTTTCTGAGAAACTGCTCTGTGTTCTGTTAATTCATCTCACAGAGTTTCATCTTTCCCTTCAAGAAGCCTTTCCCTAAGGCTGTTCTTGTGGAATTGGCAAAGTGATATTTGGAAGCCCATAGAGGGCTAGGGTGAAAAAAGGAAATTTCTTCCGTTCAAAACTGGAAAGAAGCTTTCTGAGAAACTGCTCTGTGTTCTGTTAATTCCTCTCACAGAGTTACATCTTTCCCTTCAAGAAGCCTTTCGCTAAGGCTGTTCTTGTGGAACTGGCAAAGTGATATTTGGAAGCCCATAGAGGGTTATGGTGAAAAAGGAAATATCTTCCTTTCCAAACTGGAAAGAAGCTTTATGAGAAACTGCTCTGTGTTCTGTTAATTTATCTCACAGAGTTACATCTTTCCCTTTAGGAAGCCTTTCGCTAAGTTTGTTCTTGTGGAATTGGCAAAGGGATATTTGGAAGCCCATAGAGGGCTATGGTGAAAAAGGAAATATCTTCCGTTCAAAACTGGAAAGAAGCTTTCTGAGAGACTGCTCTGCGTTCTCTTAGTTCATCTCACAGAATTACATCTTTCCCTTCAAGAAGCCTTTCGCTAAGGCTGTTCTTGTGGAATTGGCAAAGGGATATTTGGAAGCCCATAGAGAGCTATGGTGAAAAAGGAAATATCTTCCGTTAAAAACTGGAAAGGAGCTTTCTGAGAAACTGCTCTGTGTTCTGTTAATTAATCTCACAGAGTTACATCTTTCCCTTCAAGAAGCCTTAAGCTAAGGCTGTTCTTGGGTAATTGGCAAAGGGATATTTGGAACCCCTAGAGGGCTATTGTGAAAAAGGAAATATCTTCCGTTCAAAACTGGAAAAAAGCTTTCTGACAAACTGCTCTGTGTTCTGTTAATTCATCTCACAGAGTTACATCTTTCCCTTCAAGAAGCCTTAAGCTAAGGCTGTTCCTGTGGAATTCGCAAAGGGATATTTGGACGCCCATAGAGGGCTATGGTGAAAAAGGAAATATCTTCCGTTCAAAACTGGAAAGAAGCTTTCTGAGAAACTGCTCCGTGTTCTGTTAATTCAACTCACAGAGTTACATCTTCCCCTTCAAGAAGCCTTTCGCTAAGGCTGTTATTGTGGAATTGGCAAAGTGATATTTGGAAACCCTTAGAGGGCTATGGTGAAAAAGGAAATATCTTCCGTTCAAAACTGGAAAGAAGCTTTCTGAGAAACTGCTCTGTGTTCTGTTAATTCATCTCACAGAGTTACATCTTTCTCTTCAAGAAGCCTTTCGCTAAGGCTGTTCTTGTGGAATTGGCAAGGGGATATTTGGAAGCCCATAGAGGGCTATGGTGAAAAAAGGAAATATCTTCCGTTCAAAACTGGAAAGCAGCTTTCTGAGAAACTGCACTTTGATCTGTTAATTCATCTAACAGAGTTACATCTTCCCCTTTAAGAAGCCTTTCGCTAAGGCTGTTCTTGTGGAATTGGCAAAGGGATATTTGGAAGCCCATAGAGGGCTATGCTGAAAAAGGAAATATCTTCTGATCAAAACTGGAAAGAAGCTTTCTGAGAGACTGCTCGTCGTTCTGTTAATTCATCTCACAGAGTTACATCTTTCCCTTCAAGAAGCCTTTCGCTGAGGCTGTTCTTGTGGAATTGGCAAACGTATATTTGGAAGGCCATAGAGGGGTATGGTGATAAAGGAAATATGTTCCGTTCAAAACTGGAAAGAAGCTTTCTGAGAAACTGCTCTGTGTTCTGTTAATTCATCTCACAGAGTTACATCTTTCCCTTCAAGTATCCTTTCGCTAAGGCTGTACTTGTGGAATTCGCAAAGTGATATTTGGAAGCCCATAGAGGGCTATGGTGAAAAAGGAAATATCTTCTTTCAAAACTGGAAAAAAGCTTTCTGAGAAACTGCTCTGTGTTCTGTTAATTCATCTCACAGAGTTACATCTTTCCCTTCAGGAAGCCTTTCGCTAAGGCTGTTCTTGTTGAATTGGCAGAGGGATATTTGGAAGCCCTTAGAGGGCTATGGTGAAAAAGGAAGTATCTTCCGTTCAAAACTGGAAAGAAGCTTTCTGAGAAACTGCTCTGTGTTCTGTTAATTCATCTCACAGAGTTACATCTTTCCCTTTAAGAATCCTTTCGCTAAGGCTGTTCTTGTGGAATTGGCAAAGGGATATTTGGAAGCCCATAGTGGGTATGGTGAAAAAGGAAATATCTTCCGTTCAAAACTGGAAAGAAGCTTTCTGAGAGAGGGCTCTGTGTTCTGTTAATTCATCTCACACAGTTACATCTTTCCCTTCAAGAATCCTTTCGCTAAGGCTGTTCTTGTGGAATTGGCAAAGTGATATTTAGAAGCCCATAGAGGACTATGTTGAAAAAAGGAAATATCTTCCGTTCAAAACTGGAAAGAAGCTTTCTGAGTAACTGCTCTGTGATCCGTTAAATCATTTCACAGAGTTACATCTTTCCCTTCAAGAAGCCTTTCGCTTAGGCTGTTCTTGTGGAATTGTCAAAGGGATAATTGGATGCCCATAGAGGGCTATGGTGAAAAAGGAAATATCTTCCGTTCAAAACTGGAAAGAAGCTTTCTGAGAGACTGCTCCGTGTTCTGTTAATTCATCTCACAGAGTTACATCTTTCCCTTCAGGAAGCCTTTCGCTAAGGCTGTTCTTGTGGAATTGGCAAAGGGATATTTGGAAGCCCATAGAGGGCTATGTTGAAAAAGGAAATATCTTCCGTTCAAAACTGGAAAGAAGCTTCCTGAGAGACTGCTCTGTGTTCTGTTAATTCATCTCACAGAGTTACATCTTTCCCTTCAAGAATCCTTTCGCTAAGGCTGTACTTGTGGATTTCGCAAAGGGATATTTGGAAGCCCATAGAGGGCTATGGTGAAAAAGGAAATATCTTCCGTTCAAAACTGGAAAGAAGCTTTCTGAGAAACTGCTCTGTGTTCTGTTAATTCATCTCACAGAGTTACATCTTTCCCTTCAAGAAGCCTTTCGCTAAGGCTGTTCTTGTGGAATTGGCAAAGTGATATTTTGAAGCCCATAGAGCGCTATGGTGAAAAAGGAAATGTCTTCCTTTCAAAACTGAAAAGAAGCTTTCTGAGAAACTGCTCTGTGTTCTGTTCACTTATCTCACAGAGTTACATCTTTCCCTTCAGGAAGCCTTTCGCTAAGGCTGTTCTTGTGGAATTGGCAAAGTGATATTTGGAAGCCCATAGAGGGCTTTGGTGAAAAAGGAAATATCTTCCTTTCAAAACAGGAAAAAAGCTTTCTGAGAAACTGCTCTGTGTTCTGTTAATTCATCTCACAGAGTTACATCTTTCCCTTCAGGAAGCCTTTCGCTAAGTCTGTTCTTGTTGAATTGTCAAAGGGATACTGGAAGCCCATATAGGGCTATATTGAAAAAGGAAATATTTTCCGTTCAAAACTGGAAATAAGCTTTCTGAGTGACTGCTCTGTGTTCTCTTAATTCATCTCACAGAGTTACATCTTTCACTTCAAGAAGCCTTTCGCTAAGACTGTTCTTTTGGAATTGGCAAAGTGATATTTGGAAGCCCATAGAGGGTATGGTGAAAAAGGAAATATCTTCCGTTCAAAACTGGAAAGAAGCTTTCTGAGAAAATGCTCTGTGTTCTGTTAATTCATCTCACAGAGTTACATCTTTCCCTTCAAGAAGCCTTTCGCTAAGGCTGTTCTTGTGGTATTGGCAAAGTGATATTTGGAAGCCCATAGAGGGCTATATTGAAAAAGGAAATATTTTCCGTTCAAAACTGGAAAGAAACTTTTTGAGAGACTGCTCTGTGTTCTGTTAATTCATCTCACAGAGTTACATCTTTCCCTTCAAGAAGCCTTTCGCTAAGACTGTTCTTGTGGAATTGGCAAAGGGATATTTGGAAGCCCATAGAGGGCTATGGTGAAAAAGGAAATATCTTCCGTTCAAAACTGGAAAGAAGCTTTCTGAGAAACTGCTCTGTGTTCTGTTAATTCATCTCACAGAGTTACATCTTTCCCTTCAAGAAGCCGTTCGCAAAGACTGTACCTTTGGAATTGGGAAAGTGATATTTGGAAGCCCTTAGAGGGCTATGGTGAAAAAGGAAATATCTTCCGTTCAAAACTGGAAAGAAGCTTTCTGAGAAACTGCTCTGTGTTCTGTCAATTCATCTCACAGAGTTACATCTTTCCCTTCAAGAAGCCTTTCCCTAAGGCTGTTCATGTGCAATTGGCAAAGTGATATTTGGAAGCCCATAGAGGGCTATGGTGAAAAAAGGAAATATCTTCCGTTCAAAACTGGAAAGAAGCTTTCTGAGATACTGCTCTGTGTTCTGTTAATTCATCTCACAGAGTTACATCTTTCCCTTCAAGAAGCCTTTCGCTAAGGCTGTTCTTGTGGAATTGGCAAAGTGATATTTGGAAGCCCACAGAGGGTTATGGTGAAAAAGGAAATATCTTCCTTTCAAAACTGGAAAGAAGTTTTATGAGAAACTGCTCTGTGTTCTGATAATTTATCTCACAGAGTTACATCTTTCCTTTTAGAAAGCCTTTCGCTAAGTTTGTTCTTGTGGAATTGGCAAAGGGATATATGGATGCCCATAGAGGGCTATGGTGAAAAAGGAAATATCTTCCGTTCAAAACTGGAAAGAAGCTATCTGAGAAACTGCTCTGTGTTCTGTTAATTCATCTCACAGTGTTACATCTTTCCCTTCAAGAAGCCTTTCGCTTTGGCTGTTCTTGTGGTATTGGCAAAGGGATATTTGGAAGCCCATAGAGGGCTATGGTGAAAAAGGAAATATCTTCCGTTCAAAACTGGAAAGAAGCTTTCTGAGAGACTGCTCTGTGTTCTGTTAATTCATCTCACAGAGTTGCATCTTTCTCTTCAAGAAGCCTTTCGCTAAGGCTTTTCTTGTGGAATTGGCAAAGGGATATTTGGAAGTCCATAGAGGGCTATAGTGAAAAAGGAAATATCTTCCGTTAAAAACTGGAAAGAAACTTTCTGAGAAACTGCTCTGTGTTCTGTTAGTTCATCTCACAGAGTTACATCTTTCCCTTCAGGAAGCCTTTCGCTAAGGCTGTTCTTGTGGAATTGGCAAAGGGATATTTGGAAGCCCATAGAGGGCTATGGTGAAAAAGGAAATATCTTCCGTTCAAAACCGGAAAGAAGCTTTCTGAGAAACTGCTCTGTGTTCTGTTAATTCATCTCACAGAGTTACATCTTTCCCTTCAAGAAGCCTTTCGCTAAGGCTGTTCTTGTGGTATTGGCAAAGTGATATTTGGAAGCCCATAGAGGGCTATATTGAAAAAGGAAATATTTTCCGTTCAAAACTGGAAACAAACTTTCTGAGAGACTGCTCTGTGTTCTGTTAATTCATCTCACACAGTTACATCTTTCCCTTCAAGAAGCCTTTCGCTAAGGCTGTTCTTGTGGAATTGGCAAAGTGATATTTAGAAGCCCATAGAGGGCTATGGTGAAAAAAGGAAATACCTTCCGTTCAAAACTGGAAAGAAGCTTTCTGAGTAACTGCTCTGTGTTCCGTTAATTCATTTCACAGAGTTACATATTTCCCTTCGGGAAACCTTTCGCTTACCCTGTTCTTGTGGAATTGGCAAAGGGATAATTGGAAGCCCATAGAGGGCTATGGTGAAAAAGGAAATATCTTCCGTTCAAAACTGGAAAGAAGCTTTCTGAGAGACTGCTCTGTGTTCTGTTATTTCATCTCACAGAGTTACATCTTTCCCTTCAGGAAGCCTTTCGCTAAGGCTTTTCTTGTGGAATTGGCAAAGGGATATTTGGAAGCCCTTAGAGGGCTATGGTGAAAAACGAAATATCTTCCGTTCAAAACTGGAAAGAAGCTTTCTGAGAGACTGCTCTGTGTTCTGTTAATTCATCTCCCAGAGTTACATCTTTCCCTTCAAGAATCCTTTCGCTAAGGCTGTACTTGTGGATTTCGCAAAGGGATATTTGGAAGCCCATAGAGGGCTATGGTGAAAAAGGAAATATCTTCCGTTCAAAACTGGAAAGAAGCTTTCTGAGAAACTGCTCTGTGTTCTCTTAATTCATCTCACAGAGTTACATCTTTATCTTCAAGAATCCTTTCTCTAAGGCTGGTCTTTTGGAATTGGCAAAGGGATATTTGGATACCCATAGAGGGCTATGGTGAAAAAGGAAATATCTTCCGTTCAAAATTGGAAAGAAACTACCCGAGAAACTGGTCTGTGTTCTGTTAATTCATCTCACAGAGTTACATCTTTCCCTTCAAGAAGCCTTTCGCTTAGGCTGTTCTTGTGGAATTGGCAAAGGGTTATTTGGAAGCCCATATAGGGTTACGGTGAAAAAGGAAATATCGTCCGTTCAAAACTGGAAAGAAGCTTTCTGAGAGACGGCTCTGTGTTCTCTTAATTCATCTCACAGAGTTACATCTTTCCCTTTAAGAAGCCTTTCGCTAAGGCTGTTCTTGTGGATTTGGCAAAGTGATATTTGGAAGCCCATAGAGGGCTATGGTGAAAAAGGAAATATCTTCCTTTCAAAACTGGAAAGAAGCTTTCTGAGAAACTGCTCTGTGTTCTGTTAATTTATCTCACAGAGTTACATCTTTCCCTTCAGGAAGCCTTTCGCTAAGTCTGTTCTTGTGAAATTGGCAAAGGGATATTTGGAAGCCCATAGAGGGCTATGCTGAAAAAGGAAATATCTTCTGATCAAAACTGGAAAGAAGGTTTCTGAGAGACTGCTCGGCGTTCTGTTAATTCATCTGACAGAGTTACATCTTTCCCTTCAAGAAGCCTTTCGCTGAGGCTGTTCTTGTGGAATTGGCAAAAGTATATTTGGAAGGCCATAGAGGGCTATGGTGAAAAAGGAAATATGTTCCGTTAAAAACTGGAAAGAAGCTTTCTGAGAAACTGCTCTGTGTTCTGTTAATTCATCTCACAGAGTTACATCTTTCCCTTCAAGAATCCTTTCGCTAAGGCTGTACTTGTGGAATTCGCAAAGTGATATTTGGAAGCCCATAGACGGCTATGGTGAAAAAGGAAATATCTTCCTTTCAAAACTGGAAAAAAGCTTTCTGAGAAACTGCTCTGTGTTCTGTTAATTCATCTCACAGAGTTACATCTTTCCCTTCAGGAAGCCTTTCGCTAAGGCTGTTCTTGTTGAATTGGCAGAGGGATATTTGGAAGCCCTTAGAGGGCTATGGTGAAAAAGGAAATATCTTCCGTTCAAAACTGGAAAGAAGCTTTCTGAGAAACTGCTCTGTGTTCTGTTAATTCATCTCACAGAGTTACATCTTTCCCTTCAAGAATCCTTTCGCTAAGGCTGTTCTTGTGGAATTGGCAAAGGGATATTTGGATGCCTATATAGGGCTATGGTGAAAAAGGAAATATCTTCCGTTCAAAACTGGAAAGAAGCTATCTGAGAAACTGGTCTGTGTTCCGTTAATTCATCTCACAGAGTTACATCTTTCCCTTCAAGAAGCCTTTCCCTTAGGCCGTTCTTGTGGCATTGGCAAAGGGATATTTGGAAGCCCATAGAGGGCTATGGTGAAAAAGGAAATATCTTCCGTTCAAAACTGGAAAGAAGCTTTCTGAGAGACTGCTCTGTGTTCTGTTAATTCATCTCACAGAGTTACATCTTTCCATTCAGGAAGCCTTTCGCTAAGGCTGTTCTTGTGGAATTGGCAAAGAGATATTTGGAAGCCCTTAGAGGGCTATGGTGAAAAACGAAATATCTTCCGTTCAAAACTGGAAAGAAGCTTTCTGAGAGACTGCTCTGTGTTCTGTTAATTCATCTCACAGAGTTACATGTTTCCCTTCAAGAATCCTTTCGCTAAGGCTGTACTAGTGGATTTCGCAAAGGGATATTTGGAAGCCCAAAGAGGGCTATGGTGAAAAAGGAAATATCTTCCGTTCAAAACTGGAAAGAAGCTTTCTGAGAAACTGCTCTGAGTTCTGTTAATTCATCTCACAGAGTTACATCTTTCCCTTCAAGAATCCTTTCGCTAAGTCTGTTCTTGTGGAATTGGCAAAGGGATATTTGAATGTCCATAGGGGGCTATGGTGAAAAAGGAAATATCTTCCGTTCAAAACTGGAAAGAAGCTATCTGAGAAACTGGTCTGTGTTCTCTTAATTCATCTCACAGAGTTACATCTATCGCTTCAAGAAGCCTTTCGCTTAGGCTGTTCTTGTGGAATTGGCAAAGGAATATTTGGAAGCCCATATAGGGCTATGGTGAAAAAGGAAATATCTTCCGTTAAAAACTGGAAAGAAGCTTTCTGAGAGACTGCTCCGTGTTCTGTTAATTCATCTCACAGAGTTACATCTTTCCCTTCAAGAAGCCTTTCGCTAAGACTGTTCTTGTGGAATTGGCAAAGGGATATTTGGAAGCCCATAGAGGGCTATGTTGAAAAAGGAAATATCTTCCGTTCAAAACTGGAAAGAAGCTTTCTGAGAAACTGCTCTGTGTTCTGTTAATTCATCTCACAGAGTTACATCTTTCCCTTCAAGAAGCCTTTCGCTAAGGCTGTTCTTGTGGAATTGGCAAAGTGATATTTTGAAGCCCATAGAGCGCTCTGGTGAAAAAGGAAATGTCTTCCTTTCAAAACTGAAAAGAAGCTTTCTGAGAAACTGCTCTGTGTTCTGTTCACTTATCTCACAGAGTTACATCTTTCCCTTCAGGAAGCCTTTCGCTAAGGCTGTTCTTGTGGAATTGGCAAAGTGATATTTGGAAGCCCATAGAGGGCTTTGGTGAAAAAGGAAATATCTTCCTTTCAAAACAGGAAAAAAGCTTTCTGAGAAACTGCTCTGTGTTCTGTTAATTCATCTCACAGAGTTACATCTTTCCCTTCAGGAAGCCTTTCGCTAAGGCTGTTCTTGTTGAATTGTCAAAGGGATACTGGAAGCCCATATAGGGCTATATTGAAAAAGGAAATATTTTCCGTTCAAAACTGGAAATAAGCTTTCTGAGAGACTGCTCTGTGTTCTCTTAATTCATCTCACAGAGTTACATCTTTCACTTCAAGAAGCCTTTCGCTAAGACTGTTCTTTTGGAATTGGCAAAGTGATATTTGGAAGCCCATAGAGGGTATGGTGAAAAAGGAAATATCTTCCGTTCAAAACTGGAAAGAAGCTTTCTGAGAAACTGCTCTGTGTTCTGTTAATTCATCTCACAGAGGTACATCTTTCCCTTCAAGAAGCCTTTCGCTAAGGCTGTTCTTGTGGTATTGGCAAAGTGATATTTGGAAGCCCATAGAGGGCTATATTGAAAAAGGAAATCTTTTCCGTTCAAAACTGGAAAGAAGCTTTTTGAGAGACTGCTCTGTGTTCTGTTAATTCATCTCACACAGTTACATCTTTCCCTTCAAGAAGCCTTTCGCTAAGGCTGTTCTTGTGGAATTGGCAAAGGTATATTTGGAAGCCCATAGAGGACTATGTTGAAAAAAGGAAATATCTTCCGTTCAAAACTGGAAAGAAGCTTTCTGAGTAACTGCTCTGTGTTCCGTTAATTCATTTCACAGAGTTACATCTTTCCCTTCAAGAAGCCTTTCGCTTAGGCTGTTCTTGTGGAATTGGCAAAGGGATAATTGGAAGCCCATAGAGGGCTATGGTGAAAAAGGAAATATCTTCCGTTCAAAACTGGAAAGAAGCTTTCTGAGAGACTGCTCTGTGTTCTGTTAATTCATCTCACAGAGTTACATCTTTCCCTTCAGGAAGCCTTTCGCTAAGGCTGTTCTTGTGGAATTGGCAAAGTGATATTTGGAAGCCCATAGAGGGCTATGGTGAAAAAGGAAATATCTTCCGTTCAAAACTGGAAAGAAGCTTTCTGAGAGACTGCTCTGTGTTCTGTTAATTCATCTCACAGAGTTACATCTTTCCCTTCAAGAATCCTTTCGCTAAGGCTGTACTTGTGGATTTCGCAAAGGGATATTTGGAAGCCCATAGAGGGCTATGGTGAAAAAGGAAATATCTTCCGTTCAAAACTGGAAAGAAGCTTTCTGAGAAACTACTCTGTGTTCTGTTAATTCATCTCACAGAGTTACATCTTTCCCTTCAAGAATCCTTTCGCTAAGGCTGGTCTTTTGGATTTGGCAAAGGGATATTTGGATACCCATAGAGGGCTATGGTGAAAAAGGAAATATCTTCCGTTCAAAACTGGAAATAAGCTATCTGAGAAACTGGTCTGTGTTCTGTTAATTCATCTCACAGAGTTACTTCTTTCCCTTCAAGAAGTCTTTCGCTTAGGCTGTTCTTGTGGAATTGGCAAAAGGTTATTTGGAAGCCCATATAGGGCTATGGTGAAAAAGGAAATATCGTCCGTTCAAAACTGGAAAGAAGCTTTCTGAGAGACGGCTCTGTGTTCTGTTAATTCATCTCACAGAGTTACATCTTTCCCGTCAAGAAGCCTTTCGCTAAGACTGTTCTTGTGGAATTGGCAAAGGGATATTTGGAAGCCCATAGAGAGCTATGGTGAAAAAGGAAATATCTTCCTTTCAAAACTGGAAAGACGTTTTATGAGAAACTGCTCTGTGTTCTGTTAATTCATCTCACAGAGTTACATCTTTCCCTTCAGGAAGCCTTTCGCTAAGGCTGTTCTTGTTGAATTGGCAGAGGGATATTTGGAAGCCCTTAGAGGGCTATGGTGAAAAAGGAAGTATCTTCCGTTCAAAACTGGAAAGAAGCTTTCTGAGAAACTGCTCTGTGTTCTGTTAATTCATCTCACAGAGTTACATCTTTCCCTTCAGGAATCCTTTCGCTAAGGCTGTTCTTGTGGAATTGGCAAAGGGATATTTGGATGCCCATAGAGGGCTATGGTGAAAAAGGAAATATCTTCCGTTCAAAACTGGAAAGAAGCTATCTGAGAAACTGGTCTGTGTTCTGTTAATTCATCTCACAGAGTTACATCTTTCCCTTCAAGAAGCCTTTCGCTTAGGCCGTTCTTGTGGCATTGGCAAAGGGATATTTGGAAGCCCATAGAGGGGTATGGTGAAAAAGGAAATATCTTCCGTTCAAAACTGGAAAGAAGCTTTCTGAGAGACTGCTCTGTGTTCTGTTAATTCATCTCACAGAGTTACATCTTTCCCTTCAGGAAGCCTTTCGCTAAGGCTGTTCTTGTGGAATTGGCAAAGGGATATTTGGAAGCCCTTAGAGGGCTATGGTGAAAAACGAAATATCTTCCGTTCAAAACTTGAAAGAAGCTTTCTGAGAGACTGCTCTGTGTTCTGTTAATTCATCACACAGAGTTACATGTTTCCCTTCAAGAATCCTTTCGCTAAGGCTGTACTAGTGGATTTCGCAAAGGGATATTTGGAAGCCCAAAGAGGGCTATGATGAAAAAGGAAATATCTTCCGTTCAAAACTGGAAAGAAGCTTTCTGAGAAACTGCTCTGAGTTCTGTTAATTCATCTCACAGAGTTACATCTTTCCCTTCAAGAATCCTTTCGCTAAGGGTGTTCTTGTGGAATTGGCAAAGGGATATTTGGATGCCCATAGAGGGCTATGGTGAAAAAGGAAATCTCTTCCGTTCAAAACTGGAAAGAAGCTATCTGAGATAGTGGTCTGTGTTCTGTTAATTCATCTCACAGAGTTACATCTATCCCTTCAAGAAGCCTTTCGCTTAGACTGTTCTTGTGGAATTAGCAAAGGAATATTTGGAAGCCCATATAGGGCTATGGTGAAAAAGGAAATATCTTCCGTTCAAAACTGGAAAGAAGCTTTCTGAGAGACTGCTCTGTGTTCTGTTAATTCATCTCACAGAGTTACATCTTTCCCTTCAAGAAGCCTTTCGCTAAGACTGTTCTTGTGGAATTGGCAAAGGGATATTTGGAAGCCCATAGAGGGCTATGGTGAAAAAGGAAATATCTTCCGTTCAAAACTGGAAAGAAGCTTTCTGAGAAACTGCTCTGTGTTCTGTTAATTCATCTCACAGGGTTACATCTTTCTCTTCAAGAAGCCTTTCGCTAAGACTGTACCTTTGGAATTGGCAAAGTGATATTTGGAAGCCCTTAGAGGGCTATGGTGAAAAAGGAAATATCTTCCGTTCAAAACTGGAAAGAAGCTTTCTGAGAAACTGCTCTGTGTTCTGTCAATTCATCTCACAGAGTTACATCTTTCCCTTCAAGAAGCCTTTCGCTAAGGCTGTTCCTGTGGAATTGGCAAAGGGATATTTGGAAGCCCATAGAGGGCTATGATGAAAAAGGAAATATCTTCCGTTCAAAACTGGAAAGAAGCTTTCTGTGAAATTGCTCTGTGTTCTGTTAAATCATCTCACAGAGTTACATCTTCCCCTTCAAGAAGCCTTTCGCTAAGGCTGTTCTTGTGGAATTGGCAAAGGGATATTTGGACGCCCTTAGAGGGCTATGGTGAAAAAGTAAATATCTTCCGTTGCAAACTGGAAAGAAGCTTTCTGAGAAACTGCTCTGTGTTCTGTTAATTCATCTCAGAGAGTTACATCTTTCCCTTCAAGAAGCCTTTCGCTAAGGCTGTTCTTGTGGAATTGGCAAAGTGATATTTGGAAGCCCATAGAGGGCTATGGTGAAAAAGGAAATATCTTCCGTTCAAAACTGGAAAGAAGCTTTCTGAGAAACTGCTCTGTGTTCTGTTAATTCATCTCACAGAGTTACATCTTCCCCATCAAAAGCGTTTCGCTAAGGCTGTTGTTGTGGAATTGGCAAAGGGATATTTGGAAGCCCATAGGGGGCTACGGTGAAAAAGGAAATATCTTCCGTTCAAAACTGGAAAGAAGCTTTCTGAGAAACTGCTCTGTGTTCTGTTAATTCATCTCACAGAGTTACATCTTTCCCTTCAAGAAGCCTTTCTCTAAGGCTGTTCTTGTGGAATTCGCAAAGGGATATTAGGGAGCCCATAGAGGGCTACGGTGAAAAAGGAAATATCTTCCGTTCAAAACTGGAAAGAAGCTTTCTGTGAAACTGCTCTGTGTTCTGTTAATTCATCTCACAGAGTTACATCTTCCCCATCAAGAAGCGTTTCGCTGAGGCTTTTTTTGTGGAATTGGCAAAGGGATATTTGGAAGCCCATAGGGTTCTATGGTGAAAAAGAAAATATCTTCCGTTCAAAACTGGAAAGAAGCTTTCTGAGAAACGGCTCTGTGTTCTGTTAAATCATCTCACAGAGTTACATCTTCCCCATCAAGAAGCGTTTCGCTAACACTGTTCTTCTGGAATTGGCAAAGGGATATGTGGAAGCCGATAGAGGGCTATGGTGAAAAAGGAAATATCTTCCGTTCAAAACTGGAAAGAAGCTTTCAGAGAAACTGCACATTGTTCTGTTAATTCATCTCACAGGGTTACATCTTTCCCTTCAAGAAGCCTTTCGCTAAGGCTGTTCTTGTGGAATTCGCAAGGTGATATTTGGAAGCCCATAGAGGGCTATGTTGAAAAAGGAAATATCTTCCGTTCAAAACTGGAAAGAAGCTTTCTGCGAAACTGCTCTGTGTTCTGTTAATTCATCTCACAGAGTTACATCTTTCTCTTCAAGAAGCCTTTTGCTAGGACTGTTCTTGTGGAATTGGCAAGGAGATATTTGGAAGCCCATAGAGGGCTATGGTGAAAATGGCAATATCTTCCGTTCAAAACTGAAAAGAAGCTTTCTGAGAAACGGCTATGTGTTCTGTTAATTCATCTCAGAGAGTTACATCTTTCCCTTCAAGAAGCCTTTCGCTGAGGCTGTTCTTGTGGAATTGGCAAAGTGATATTTGGAAGCCCATAGATGGCTATGGTGAAAAAGGAAATAACTTTCGTTCAACACTGGAAAGAAGCTTTCTGAGAAACTGCTCTGTGTTCTGTTAATTCATCTCACAGAGTTACATCTTCCCCATCAAAAGCGTTTCGCTAAGGCTGTTGTTGTGGAATTGGCAAAGGGATATTTGGAAGCCCGTAGGGGGCTTCGGTGAAAGAGGAAATATCTTCCGTTCAAAACTGGAAAGAAGCTTTCTGAGAAACTGCTCTGTGTTCTGTTAATTCATCTCACAGAGTTACATCTTTCCCTTCAAGAAGCCTTTCGCTATGGCTGTTCTTGTGGAATTGGCAAAGGGATATTTGGAAGCCCATAGAGGGCTATGGTGAAAAAGGAAATATCTTCCGTTCAAAACTGGAAAGAAGCTTTCTGAGAAACGGCTCTGTGTTCGGTTAATTCATCTCACAGAGCTACATCTTTCCCTTCAAGAAGCCTTTCGCTAAGGCTGTTCTTGTGGAATTGGCAAAGGGATATTTGGACCCCGATAGAGGGCTACGGTGAAAAAGGAAATATCTTCCGTTCAAAACTGGAAAGAAGCTTTCTGAGAAACTACTCTGTGTTCTGTTAAATCATCTCACAGAGTTACATCTTCCCCATCAAGAAGCGTTTCGCTAACACTGTTCTTCTGGAATTGGCAAAGGGATATGTGGAAGCCGATAGAGGGCTATGGTGAAAAAGGAAATATCTTCCGTTCAAAACTGGAAAGAAGCTTTCAGAGAAACTGCACATTGTTCTGTTAATTCATCTCACAGGGTTACATCTTTCCCTTCAAGAAGCCTTTCGCTAAGGCTGTTCTTGTGGAATTCGCAAGGTGATATTTGGAAGCCCATAGAGGGCTATGTTGAAAAAGGAAATATCTTCCGTTCAAAACTGGAAAGAAGCTTTCTGCGAAACTGCTCTGTGTTCTGTTAATTCATCTCACAGAGTTACATCTTTCTCTTCAAGAAGCCTTTTGCTAGGACTGTTCTTGTGGAATTGGCAAAGAGATATTTGGAAGCCCATAGAGGGCTATGGTGAAAATGGCAATATCTTCCGTTCAAAACTGGAAAGAAGCTTTCTGAGAAACGGCTATGTGTTCTGTTAATTCATCTCAGAGAGTTACATCTTTCCCTTCAAGAAGCCTTTCGCTGAGGCTGTTCTTGTGGAATTGGCAAAGTGATATTTGGAAGCCCATAGATGGCTATGGTGAAAAAGGAAATAACTTTCGTTCAACACTGGAAAGAAGCTTTCTGAGAAACTGCTCTGTGTTCTGTTAATTCATCTCACAGAGTTACATCTTATCCTTCAAGAAGTCTTTCGCTAAGGCTGTTCTTGTGGAATTGGCAAAGTGCTATTTGGAAGCCATTAGAGGGCTATGGTGAAAAAGAAAATATCATTCTTTCAAAACTGGAAAGAAGCTTTCTGAGAAACTTCTCTGTGTTCTGTTAATTTATCTCACAGAGTTACATATTTCCCTTCAGGAAGCCTTTCGCTAAGTCTGTTCTTATGGAATTAGCAAAGGGATATTTGGAAGCCCATAGAGGGCTATGCTGAAAAAGGAAATATCTTCCGTTCAATACTGGAAAGAAGCTTTCTGAGAGACTGCTCTGCGTTCTGTTAATTCATCTCACAGAGTTACATCTTTCCCTTCAAGAAGCCTTTCGCTGAGGCTGTTCTTGTGGAATTTGCAAAGGTATATTTGCAAGCCCATAGAGGGCTACGGTGAAAAAGGAAATACCTTCCGTTCAAAACTGGAAAGAAGCTTTCTGAGAAACTGCTCTGTGTTCTGTTAATTCATCTCACAGAGTTACATCTTTCCCTTCAAGAATCCTTTCGCTAAGGCTGTACTTGTGGAATTCGCAAAGTGATATTTGAAAGCCCATAGAGGGCTATGGTGAAAAAGGAAATATCTTCCTTTCAAAACTAAAAAAAGCTTTCTGAGAAACTGCTCTGTGTTCTGTTAATTCATCTCACAGAGTTACATCTTTCCCTTCAGGAAGCCTTTCGCTAAGGCTGCTCTTGTTGAATTGGCAAAGGGATATTTGGAAGCCCATAGAGGGCTCTGGTGAAAAAGGAAATATCTTCCGTTCAAAACTGGAAAGAAGCTTTCTGAGAGACTGCCCTGTGTTCTCTTAATTCATCTCACAGAGTTACATCTTTCCCTACAAGAAGCCTTTCGCTAAGACTGTTCTTTTGGAATTGGCAAAGTGATATTTGGAAGCCCATAGAGGGCTATGGTGAAAAAGGAAATATCTTCCGTTCAAAACTGGAAAGAAGCTTTCTGAGAAACTGTTCTGTGTTCTGTTAATTCATCTCACAGAGTTACATCTTTCCCTTCAAGAAGCCTTTCGCTAAGGCTGTTCTTGTGGTATTGGCAAAGTGATATTTGGAAGCCCATAGAGGGCTATGGTGAAAAAAGGAAATATCTTCCGTTCAAAACGGGAAAGAAGCTTCCTGAGAAACTGCTCTGTGTTCTGTTAATTCATCTCAAAGAGTTACATCTTTCCCTTCAAGAAGCCTTTCGCTAAGGCTGTTCTTGTGGAATTGGCAAAGTGATATTACGAAGCCCATAGAGGGCTATGGTGAAAAAGGAAATATCTTCCTTTCAAAACTGGAAAGAAGCTTTCTGAGAAACTGCTCTGTGTTCTGTTAATTCATCTCACATAGTTACATCTTTCCCTTCAAGAAGCCTTTCGCTAAGGCTCTTCTTGTGGAATTGGCAAAGGGATATTTAAGCCCTTAGAGGGCTTTGGTGAAAAAGGAAATATCTTCCGTTCAAAACTGGAAAGAAGCTTTCTGAGAAACTGCTCTGTGTTCTGATAATTCATCTCACAGAGTTACATCTTTCCCTTCAAGAATCCTTTCGCTAAGTCTGTACTTGTGGAATTGGCAAAGGGAAATTTGGATGCCCATAGAGGGCTATGGTGAAAAAGGAAATATCTTCCGTTCAAAACCGGAAAGAAGCTTTCTGAGAAACTGCTCTGTGTTCTGTTAATTCATCTCACAGAGTTACATCTTTCCCTTCAAGAATCCTTTCGCTAAGGCTGTTCTTGTGGAAATGGCAAAGGGATATTTTGATGCCCATAGAGGGCTATGGTGAAAAAGGAAATATCTTCCGTTCAAAACTGGAAAGAAGATATCTGAGAAACTGGTCTGTGTTCTGTTAATTCATCTCACAGAGTTACATCTTTCCCTTCAAGAAGCCTTTCGCTTAGGCTGTTCTTGTGGTATTGGCAGGGGGATATTTGGAAGCCCATAGAGGGCTACGGTGAAAAAGGAAATATCTTCCGTTCAAAACTGGAAAGAAGCTTTCTGAGAGACTGCTCTGTGTTCTGTTAATTCATCTAAACAGAGTTACATCTTTCCCTTCAAGAAGCCTTTTGCTAAGGCTCTTCTTGTGGAATTGGCAAAGTGATATTTTGAAGCCCATAGAGCGCTAGGGTGAAAAAGGAAATGTCTTCCTTTCAAAACTGGAAAGAAGCTTTCTGAGAAACTGCTCTGTGTTCTGTTAATTCATCTCACAGGGTTACATCTTTCCCTTCAGGAAGCCTTTCGCTAAGGCTGTTCTTGTTGAATTCGCAAAGGGATATTTGGAAGCTCATAGAGGGCTATATTGAAAAAGGAAATATCTTCCTTTCAAAACTGGAAAGAAGCTTTCTGAGAGACTGCTCTGTGTTCTCTTAATTCATCTCACAGAGTTACATCTTTCCCTACAAGAAGCCTTTCGCTAAGACTGTTCTTTTGGAATTGGCAAAGTGATATTTGGAAGCCCATAGAGGGCTATGGTGAAAAGGCAAATATCTTCCGTTCAAAACTGGAAAGAAGCTTTCTGAGAGACTGCTCTGTGTTCTGTTAATTCATCTCACAGAGTTACATCTTTCCCTTCAAGAATCCTTTCGCTAAGGCTGTTCTTGTGGAAATCGCAAAGGGATATTTGGAAGCCCATAGAGGGCTATGGTTAAAAAGGAAATATCTTCCGTTCAAAACTGGAAAGAAGCTTTCTGAGAGACTGCTCGGTGTTCCGTTAATTCATGTCACAGAGTTAAATCTTTCCCTTCAAGAATCCTTTCGCTAAGGCTGTACTTGTGGAATTCGCAAAGGGATATTTGGAAGCCCATAGAGGGCTTTGGTGAAAAAGGAAATATCTTCCGTTCAAAACTGGAAAGAAGCTTTCTGAGAGACTGCTCTGTGTTCTGTTAATTCATCTCACAGAGTTACATCTTTCCCTTCAAGAAGCCTTTTGCTAGGACTGTTCTTGTGGAATTCGCAAAGATATATTTGGAAGCCCATAGATGGCTATGGTGAAAAAGGAAATAGCTTCCGTTCAAAACTGGAAAGAAGCTTTCTGAGAAACTGCTCTGTGTTCTGTTAATTCATCTCACAGAGTTACATCTTTCTCTTCAAGAAGCCTTTTGCTAGGACTGTTCTTGTGGAATTGGCAAAGGGATATTTGGAAGCCCATAGAGGGCTATATTGTAAAAGGAAATATCTTCCGTTCAAAACTGGAAAGAAACTTTCTGAGAAACTGCTGTGTGTTCTGTTAATTCATCTAACAGAGTTACATCTTTCCCTTCAAGAAGCCTTTTGCTAAGGCTGTTCTTGTGGAATTGGCAAAGTGATATTTTGAAGCCCATAGAGCACTATGGTGAAAAAGGAAATGTCTTCCTTTCAAAACTGGAAAGAAGCTTTCTGAGAAACTGCTCTGTGTTCTGTTCATTTATCTCACAGAGTTACATCTTATCCTTCAAGAAGCCTTTCGCTAAGGCTGTTCTTGTGGAAATGGCAAAGGGATATTTTGATGCCCATAGAGGGCTATGGTGAAAAAGGAAATATCTTCCGTTCAAAACTGGAAAGAAGCTATCTGAGAAACTGGTCTGTGTTCTGTTAATTCATCTCACAGAGTTACATCTTTCCCTTCAAGAAGCCTTTCGCTTAGGCTGTTCTTGTGGTATTGGCAAAGGGATATTTGGAAGCCCATAGAGGGCTATGGTGAAAAAGGAAATATCTTCCGTTCAAAACTGGAAAGAAGCTTTCTGAGAGACTGCTCTGTGTTCTGTTAATTCATCTCACAGAGTTGCATCTTTCCCTTAAAGAAGCCTTTCGCTAAGGCTGTAGTTGTGGAATTGGCAAAGGGATATTTGGAAGCCCATAGAGGGCTATGGTGGAAAAGGAAATATCTTCCGTTCAAAACTGGAAAGAAGCTTTCTGAGAAACTGCTCTGTGTTCTGTTAATACATCTCACAGAGTTACATCTTCCCCTTTAAGAAGCCTTTCGCTAAGGCTGTTCTTGTGGAATTGGCAAAGGGATATTTGGAAGCCCATAGAGGGCTATGCTGAAAAAGGAAATATCTTCTGATCAAAACTGGAAAGAAGCTTTCTGAGAGACTGCTCGTCGTTCTGTTAATTCATCTCACAGAGTTACATCTTTCCCTTCAAGAAGCCTTTCGCTGAGGCTGTTCTTGTGGAATTGGCAAACGTATATTTGGAAGGCCATAGAGGGGTATGGTGATAAAGGAAATATGTTCCGTTCAAAACTGGAAAGAAGCTTTCTGAGAAACTGCTCTGTGTTCTGTTAATTCATCTCACAGAGTTACATCTTTCCCTTCAAGTATCCTTTCGCTAAGGCTGTACTTGTGGAATTCGCAAAGTGATATTTGGAAGCCCATAGAGGGCTATGGTGAAAAAGGAAATATCTTCTTTCAAAACTGGAAAAAAGCTTTCTGAGAAACTGCTCTGTGTTCTGTTAATTCATCTCACAGAGTTACATCTTTCCCTTCAGGAAGCCTTTCGCTAAGGCTGTTCTTGTTGAATTGGCAGAGGGATATTTGGAAGCCCTTAGAGGGCTATGGTGAAAAAGGAAGTATCTTCCGTTCAAAACTGGAAAGAAGCTTTCTGAGAAACTGCTCTGTGTTCTGTTAATTCATCTCACAGAGTTACATCTTTCCCTTTAAGAATCCTTTCGCTAAGGCTGTTCTTGTGGAATTGGCAAAGGGATATTTGGAAGCCCATAGTGGGTATGGTGAAAAAGGAAATATCTTCCGTTCAAAACTGGAAAGAAGCTTTCTGAGAGAGGGCTCTGTGTTCTGTTAATTCATCTCACACAGTTACATCTTTCCCTTCAAGAATCCTTTCGCTAAGGCTGTTCTTGTGGAATTGGCAAAGTGATATTTAGAAGCCCATAGAGGACTATGTTGAAAAAAGGAAATATCTTCCGTTCAAAACTGGAAAGAAGCTTTCTGAGTAACTGCTCTGTGATCCGTTAAATCATTTCACAGAGTTACATCTTTCCCTTCAAGAAGCCTTTCGCTTAGGCTGTTCTTGTGGAATTGTCAAAGGGATAATTGGATGCCCATAGAGGGCTATGGTGAAAAAGGAAATATCTTCCGTTCAAAACTGGAAAGAAGCTTTCTGAGAGACTGCTCCGTGTTCTGTTAATTCATCTCACAGAGTTACATCTTTCCCTTCAGGAAGCCTTTCGCTAAGGCTGTTCTTGTGGAATTGGCAAAGGGATATTTGGAAGCCCATAGAGGGCTATGTTGAAAAAGGAAATATCTTCCGTTCAAAACTGGAAAGAAGCTTCCTGAGAGACTGCTCTGTGTTCTGTTAATTCATCTCACAGAGTTACATCTTTCCCTTCAAGAATCCTTTCGCTAAGGCTGTACTTGTGGATTTCGCAAAGGGATATTTGGAAGCCCATAGAGGGCTATGGTGAAAAAGGAAATATCTTCCGTTCAAAACTGGAAAGAAGCTTTCTGAGAAACTGCTCTGTGTTCTGTTAATTCATCTCACAGAGTTACATCTTTCCCTTCAAGAAGCCTTTCGCTAAGGCTGTTCTTGTGGAATTGGCAAAGTGATATTTTGAAGCCCATAGAGCGCTATGGTGAAAAAGGAAATGTCTTCCTTTCAAAACTGAAAAGAAGCTTTCTGAGAAACTGCTCTGTGTTCTGTTCACTTATCTCACAGAGTTACATCTTTCCCTTCAGGAAGCCTTTCGCTAAGGCTGTTCTTGTGGAATTGGCAAAGTGATATTTGGAAGCCCATAGAGGGCTTTGGTGAAAAAGGAAATATCTTCCTTTCAAAACAGGAAAAAAGCTTTCTGAGAAACTGCTCTGTGTTCTGTTAATTCATCTCACAGAGTTACATCTTTCCCTTCAGGAAGCCTTTCGCTAAGTCTGTTCTTGTTGAATTGTCAAAGGGATACTGGAAGCCCATATAGGGCTATATTGAAAAAGGAAATATTTTCCGTTCAAAACTGGAAATAAGCTTTCTGAGTGACTGCTCTGTGTTCTCTTAATTCATCTCACAGAGTTACATCTTTCACTTCAAGAAGCCTTTCGCTAAGACTGTTCTTTTGGAATTGGCAAAGTGATATTTGGAAGCCCATAGAGGGTATGGTGAAAAAGGAAATATCTTCCGTTCAAAACTGGAAAGAAGCTTTCTGAGAAAATGCTCTGTGTTCTGTTAATTCATCTCACAGAGTTACATCTTTCCCTTCAAGAAGCCTTTCGCTAAGGCTGTTCTTGTGGTATTGGCAAAGTGATATTTGGAAGCCCATAGAGGGCTATATTGAAAAAGGAAATATTTTCCGTTCAAAACTGGAAAGAAACTTTTTGAGAGACTGCTCTGTGTTCTGTTAATTCATCTCACAGAGTTACATCTTTCCCTTCAAGAAGCCTTTCGCTAAGACTGTTCTTGTGGAATTGGCAAAGGGATATTTGGAAGCCCATAGAGGGCTATGGTGAAAAAGGAAATATCTTCCGTTCAAAACTGGAAAGAAGCTTTCTGAGAAACTGCTCTGTGTTCTGTTAATTCATCTCACAGAGTTACATCTTTCCCTTCAAGAAGCCGTTCGCAAAGACTGTACCTTTGGAATTGGGAAAGTGATATTTGGAAGCCCTTAGAGGGCTATGGTGAAAAAGGAAATATCTTCCGTTCAAAACTGGAAAGAAGCTTTCTGAGAAACTGCTCTGTGTTCTGTCAATTCATCTCACAGAGTTACATCTTTCCCTTCAAGAAGCCTTTCCCTAAGGCTGTTCATGTGCAATTGGCAAAGTGATATTTGGAAGCCCATAGAGGGCTATGGTGAAAAAAGGAAATATCTTCCGTTCAAAACTGGAAAGAAGCTTTCTGAGATACTGCTCTGTGTTCTGTTAATTCATCTCACAGAGTTACATCTTTCCCTTCAAGAAGCCTTTCGCTAAGGCTGTTCTTGTGGAATTGGCAAAGTGATATTTGGAAGCCCACAGAGGGTTATGGTGAAAAAGGAAATATCTTCCTTTCAAAACTGGAAAGAAGTTTTATGAGAAACTGCTCTGTGTTCTGATAATTTATCTCACAGAGTTACATCTTTCCTTTTAGAAAGCCTTTCGCTAAGTTTGTTCTTGTGGAATTGGCAAAGGGATATATGGATGCCCATAGAGGGCTATGGTGAAAAAGGAAATATCTTCCGTTCAAAACTGGAAAGAAGCTATCTGAGAAACTGCTCTGTGTTCTGTTAATTCATCTCACAGTGTTACATCTTTCCCTTCAAGAAGCCTTTCGCTTTGGCTGTTCTTGTGGTATTGGCAAAGGGATATTTGGAAGCCCATAGAGGGCTATGGTGAAAAAGGAAATATCTTCCGTTCAAAACTGGAAAGAAGCTTTCTGAGAGACTGCTCTGTGTTCTGTTAATTCATCTCACAGAGTTGCATCTTTCTCTTCAAGAAGCCTTTCGCTAAGGCTTTTCTTGTGGAATTGGCAAAGGGATATTTGGAAGTCCATAGAGGGCTATAGTGAAAAAGGAAATATCTTCCGTTAAAAACTGGAAAGAAACTTTCTGAGAAACTGCTCTGTGTTCTGTTAGTTCATCTCACAGAGTTACATCTTTCCCTTCAGGAAGCCTTTCGCTAAGGCTGTTCTTGTGGAATTGGCAAAGGGATATTTGGAAGCCCATAGAGGGCTATGGTGAAAAAGGAAATATCTTCCGTTCAAAACCGGAAAGAAGCTTTCTGAGAAACTGCTCTGTGTTCTGTTAATTCATCTCACAGAGTTACATCTTTCCCTTCAAGAAGCCTTTCGCTAAGGCTGTTCTTGTGGTATTGGCAAAGTGATATTTGGAAGCCCATAGAGGGCTATATTGAAAAAGGAAATATTTTCCGTTCAAAACTGGAAACAAACTTTCTGAGAGACTGCTCTGTGTTCTGTTAATTCATCTCACACAGTTACATCTTTCCCTTCAAGAAGCCTTTCGCTAAGGCTGTTCTTGTGGAATTGGCAAAGTGATATTTAGAAGCCCATAGAGGGCTATGGTGAAAAAAGGAAATACCTTCCGTTCAAAACTGGAAAGAAGCTTTCTGAGTAACTGCTCTGTGTTCCGTTAATTCATTTCACAGAGTTACATATTTCCCTTCGGGAAACCTTTCGCTTACCCTGTTCTTGTGGAATTGGCAAAGGGATAATTGGAAGCCCATAGAGGGCTATGGTGAAAAAGGAAATATCTTCCGTTCAAAACTGGAAAGAAGCTTTCTGAGAGACTGCTCTGTGTTCTGTTATTTCATCTCACAGAGTTACATCTTTCCCTTCAGGAAGCCTTTCGCTAAGGCTTTTCTTGTGGAATTGGCAAAGGGATATTTGGAAGCCCTTAGAGGGCTATGGTGAAAAACGAAATATCTTCCGTTCAAAACTGGAAAGAAGCTTTCTGAGAGACTGCTCTGTGTTCTGTTAATTCATCTCCCAGAGTTACATCTTTCCCTTCAAGAATCCTTTCGCTAAGGCTGTACTTGTGGATTTCGCAAAGGGATATTTGGAAGCCCATAGAGGGCTATGGTGAAAAAGGAAATATCTTCCGTTCAAAACTGGAAAGAAGCTTTCTGAGAAACTGCTCTGTGTTCTCTTAATTCATCTCACAGAGTTACATCTTTATCTTCAAGAATCCTTTCTCTAAGGCTGGTCTTTTGGAATTGGCAAAGGGATATTTGGATACCCATAGAGGGCTATGGTGAAAAAGGAAATATCTTCCGTTCAAAATTGGAAAGAAACTACCCGAGAAACTGGTCTGTGTTCTGTTAATTCATCTCACAGAGTTACATCTTTCCCTTCAAGAAGCCTTTCGCTTAGGCTGTTCTTGTGGAATTGGCAAAGGGTTATTTGGAAGCCCATATAGGGTTACGGTGAAAAAGGAAATATCGTCCGTTCAAAACTGGAAAGAAGCTTTCTGAGAGACGGCTCTGTGTTCTCTTAATTCATCTCACAGAGTTACATCTTTCCCTTTAAGAAGCCTTTCGCTAAGGCTGTTCTTGTGGATTTGGCAAAGTGATATTTGGAAGCCCATAGAGGGCTATGGTGAAAAAGGAAATATCTTCCTTTCAAAACTGGAAAGAAGCTTTCTGAGAAACTGCTCTGTGTTCTGTTAATTTATCTCACAGAGTTACATCTTTCCCTTCAGGAAGCCTTTCGCTAAGTCTGTTCTTGTGAAATTGGCAAAGGGATATTTGGAAGCCCATAGAGGGCTATGCTGAAAAAGGAAATATCTTCTGATCAAAACTGGAAAGAAGGTTTCTGAGAGACTGCTCGGCGTTCTGTTAATTCATCTGACAGAGTTACATCTTTCCCTTCAAGAAGCCTTTCGCTGAGGCTGTTCTTGTGGAATTGGCAAAAGTATATTTGGAAGGCCATAGAGGGCTATGGTGAAAAAGGAAATATGTTCCGTTAAAAACTGGAAAGAAGCTTTCTGAGAAACTGCTCTGTGTTCTGTTAATTCATCTCACAGAGTTACATCTTTCCCTTCAAGAATCCTTTCGCTAAGGCTGTACTTGTGGAATTCGCAAAGTGATATTTGGAAGCCCATAGACGGCTATGGTGAAAAAGGAAATATCTTCCTTTCAAAACTGGAAAAAAGCTTTCTGAGAAACTGCTCTGTGTTCTGTTAATTCATCTCACAGAGTTACATCTTTCCCTTCAGGAAGCCTTTCGCTAAGGCTGTTCTTGTTGAATTGGCAGAGGGATATTTGGAAGCCCTTAGAGGGCTATGGTGAAAAAGGAAATATCTTCCGTTCAAAACTGGAAAGAAGCTTTCTGAGAAACTGCTCTGTGTTCTGTTAATTCATCTCACAGAGTTACATCTTTCCCTTCAAGAATCCTTTCGCTAAGGCTGTTCTTGTGGAATTGGCAAAGGGATATTTGGATGCCTATATAGGGCTATGGTGAAAAAGGAAATATCTTCCGTTCAAAACTGGAAAGAAGCTATCTGAGAAACTGGTCTGTGTTCCGTTAATTCATCTCACAGAGTTACATCTTTCCCTTCAAGAAGCCTTTCCCTTAGGCCGTTCTTGTGGCATTGGCAAAGGGATATTTGGAAGCCCATAGAGGGCTATGGTGAAAAAGGAAATATCTTCCGTTCAAAACTGGAAAGAAGCTTTCTGAGAGACTGCTCTGTGTTCTGTTAATTCATCTCACAGAGTTACATCTTTCCATTCAGGAAGCCTTTCGCTAAGGCTGTTCTTGTGGAATTGGCAAAGAGATATTTGGAAGCCCTTAGAGGGCTATGGTGAAAAACGAAATATCTTCCGTTCAAAACTGGAAAGAAGCTTTCTGAGAGACTGCTCTGTGTTCTGTTAATTCATCTCACAGAGTTACATGTTTCCCTTCAAGAATCCTTTCGCTAAGGCTGTACTAGTGGATTTCGCAAAGGGATATTTGGAAGCCCAAAGAGGGCTATGGTGAAAAAGGAAATATCTTCCGTTCAAAACTGGAAAGAAGCTTTCTGAGAAACTGCTCTGAGTTCTGTTAATTCATCTCACAGAGTTACATCTTTCCCTTCAAGAATCCTTTCGCTAAGTCTGTTCTTGTGGAATTGGCAAAGGGATATTTGAATGTCCATAGGGGGCTATGGTGAAAAAGGAAATATCTTCCGTTCAAAACTGGAAAGAAGCTATCTGAGAAACTGGTCTGTGTTCTCTTAATTCATCTCACAGAGTTACATCTATCGCTTCAAGAAGCCTTTCGCTTAGGCTGTTCTTGTGGAATTGGCAAAGGAATATTTGGAAGCCCATATAGGGCTATGGTGAAAAAGGAAATATCTTCCGTTAAAAACTGGAAAGAAGCTTTCTGAGAGACTGCTCCGTGTTCTGTTAATTCATCTCACAGAGTTACATCTTTCCCTTCAAGAAGCCTTTCGCTAAGACTGTTCTTGTGGAATTGGCAAAGGGATATTTGGAAGCCCATAGAGGGCTATGTTGAAAAAGGAAATATCTTCCGTTCAAAACTGGAAAGAAGCTTTCTGAGAAACTGCTCTGTGTTCTGTTAATTCATCTCACAGAGTTACATCTTTCCCTTCAAGAAGCCTTTCGCTAAGGCTGTTCTTGTGGAATTGGCAAAGTGATATTTTGAAGCCCATAGAGCGCTCTGGTGAAAAAGGAAATGTCTTCCTTTCAAAACTGAAAAGAAGCTTTCTGAGAAACTGCTCTGTGTTCTGTTCACTTATCTCACAGAGTTACATCTTTCCCTTCAGGAAGCCTTTCGCTAAGGCTGTTCTTGTGGAATTGGCAAAGTGATATTTGGAAGCCCATAGAGGGCTTTGGTGAAAAAGGAAATATCTTCCTTTCAAAACAGGAAAAAAGCTTTCTGAGAAACTGCTCTGTGTTCTGTTAATTCATCTCACAGAGTTACATCTTTCCCTTCAGGAAGCCTTTCGCTAAGGCTGTTCTTGTTGAATTGTCAAAGGGATACTGGAAGCCCATATAGGGCTATATTGAAAAAGGAAATATTTTCCGTTCAAAACTGGAAATAAGCTTTCTGAGAGACTGCTCTGTGTTCTCTTAATTCATCTCACAGAGTTACATCTTTCACTTCAAGAAGCCTTTCGCTAAGACTGTTCTTTTGGAATTGGCAAAGTGATATTTGGAAGCCCATAGAGGGTATGGTGAAAAAGGAAATATCTTCCGTTCAAAACTGGAAAGAAGCTTTCTGAGAAACTGCTCTGTGTTCTGTTAATTCATCTCACAGAGGTACATCTTTCCCTTCAAGAAGCCTTTCGCTAAGGCTGTTCTTGTGGTATTGGCAAAGTGATATTTGGAAGCCCATAGAGGGCTATATTGAAAAAGGAAATCTTTTCCGTTCAAAACTGGAAAGAAGCTTTTTGAGAGACTGCTCTGTGTTCTGTTAATTCATCTCACACAGTTACATCTTTCCCTTCAAGAAGCCTTTCGCTAAGGCTGTTCTTGTGGAATTGGCAAAGGTATATTTGGAAGCCCATAGAGGACTATGTTGAAAAAAGGAAATATCTTCCGTTCAAAACTGGAAAGAAGCTTTCTGAGTAACTGCTCTGTGTTCCGTTAATTCATTTCACAGAGTTACATCTTTCCCTTCAAGAAGCCTTTCGCTTAGGCTGTTCTTGTGGAATTGGCAAAGGGATAATTGGAAGCCCATAGAGGGCTATGGTGAAAAAGGAAATATCTTCCGTTCAAAACTGGAAAGAAGCTTTCTGAGAGACTGCTCTGTGTTCTGTTAATTCATCTCACAGAGTTACATCTTTCCCTTCAGGAAGCCTTTCGCTAAGGCTGTTCTTGTGGAATTGGCAAAGTGATATTTGGAAGCCCATAGAGGGCTATGGTGAAAAAGGAAATATCTTCCGTTCAAAACTGGAAAGAAGCTTTCTGAGAGACTGCTCTGTGTTCTGTTAATTCATCTCACAGAGTTACATCTTTCCCTTCAAGAATCCTTTCGCTAAGGCTGTACTTGTGGATTTCGCAAAGGGATATTTGGAAGCCCATAGAGGGCTATGGTGAAAAAGGAAATATCTTCCGTTCAAAACTGGAAAGAAGCTTTCTGAGAAACTACTCTGTGTTCTGTTAATTCATCTCACAGAGTTACATCTTTCCCTTCAAGAATCCTTTCGCTAAGGCTGGTCTTTTGGATTTGGCAAAGGGATATTTGGATACCCATAGAGGGCTATGGTGAAAAAGGAAATATCTTCCGTTCAAAACTGGAAATAAGCTATCTGAGAAACTGGTCTGTGTTCTGTTAATTCATCTCACAGAGTTACTTCTTTCCCTTCAAGAAGTCTTTCGCTTAGGCTGTTCTTGTGGAATTGGCAAAAGGTTATTTGGAAGCCCATATAGGGCTATGGTGAAAAAGGAAATATCGTCCGTTCAAAACTGGAAAGAAGCTTTCTGAGAGACGGCTCTGTGTTCTGTTAATTCATCTCACAGAGTTACATCTTTCCCGTCAAGAAGCCTTTCGCTAAGACTGTTCTTGTGGAATTGGCAAAGGGATATTTGGAAGCCCATAGAGAGCTATGGTGAAAAAGGAAATATCTTCCTTTCAAAACTGGAAAGACGTTTTATGAGAAACTGCTCTGTGTTCTGTTAATTCATCTCACAGAGTTACATCTTTCCCTTCAGGAAGCCTTTCGCTAAGGCTGTTCTTGTTGAATTGGCAGAGGGATATTTGGAAGCCCTTAGAGGGCTATGGTGAAAAAGGAAGTATCTTCCGTTCAAAACTGGAAAGAAGCTTTCTGAGAAACTGCTCTGTGTTCTGTTAATTCATCTCACAGAGTTACATCTTTCCCTTCAGGAATCCTTTCGCTAAGGCTGTTCTTGTGGAATTGGCAAAGGGATATTTGGATGCCCATAGAGGGCTATGGTGAAAAAGGAAATATCTTCCGTTCAAAACTGGAAAGAAGCTATCTGAGAAACTGGTCTGTGTTCTGTTAATTCATCTCACAGAGTTACATCTTTCCCTTCAAGAAGCCTTTCGCTTAGGCCGTTCTTGTGGCATTGGCAAAGGGATATTTGGAAGCCCATAGAGGGGTATGGTGAAAAAGGAAATATCTTCCGTTCAAAACTGGAAAGAAGCTTTCTGAGAGACTGCTCTGTGTTCTGTTAATTCATCTCACAGAGTTACATCTTTCCCTTCAGGAAGCCTTTCGCTAAGGCTGTTCTTGTGGAATTGGCAAAGGGATATTTGGAAGCCCTTAGAGGGCTATGGTGAAAAACGAAATATCTTCCGTTCAAAACTTGAAAGAAGCTTTCTGAGAGACTGCTCTGTGTTCTGTTAATTCATCACACAGAGTTACATGTTTCCCTTCAAGAATCCTTTCGCTAAGGCTGTACTAGTGGATTTCGCAAAGGGATATTTGGAAGCCCAAAGAGGGCTATGATGAAAAAGGAAATATCTTCCGTTCAAAACTGGAAAGAAGCTTTCTGAGAAACTGCTCTGAGTTCTGTTAATTCATCTCACAGAGTTACATCTTTCCCTTCAAGAATCCTTTCGCTAAGGGTGTTCTTGTGGAATTGGCAAAGGGATATTTGGATGCCCATAGAGGGCTATGGTGAAAAAGGAAATCTCTTCCGTTCAAAACTGGAAAGAAGCTATCTGAGATAGTGGTCTGTGTTCTGTTAATTCATCTCACAGAGTTACATCTATCCCTTCAAGAAGCCTTTCGCTTAGACTGTTCTTGTGGAATTAGCAAAGGAATATTTGGAAGCCCATATAGGGCTATGGTGAAAAAGGAAATATCTTCCGTTCAAAACTGGAAAGAAGCTTTCTGAGAGACTGCTCTGTGTTCTGTTAATTCATCTCACAGAGTTACATCTTTCCCTTCAAGAAGCCTTTCGCTAAGACTGTTCTTGTGGAATTGGCAAAGGGATATTTGGAAGCCCATAGAGGGCTATGGTGAAAAAGGAAATATCTTCCGTTCAAAACTGGAAAGAAGCTTTCTGAGAAACTGCTCTGTGTTCTGTTAATTCATCTCACAGGGTTACATCTTTCTCTTCAAGAAGCCTTTCGCTAAGACTGTACCTTTGGAATTGGCAAAGTGATATTTGGAAGCCCTTAGAGGGCTATGGTGAAAAAGGAAATATCTTCCGTTCAAAACTGGAAAGAAGCTTTCTGAGAAACTGCTCTGTGTTCTGTCAATTCATCTCACAGAGTTACATCTTTCCCTTCAAGAAGCCTTTCGCTAAGGCTGTTCCTGTGGAATTGGCAAAGGGATATTTGGAAGCCCATAGAGGGCTATGATGAAAAAGGAAATATCTTCCGTTCAAAACTGGAAAGAAGCTTTCTGTGAAATTGCTCTGTGTTCTGTTAAATCATCTCACAGAGTTACATCTTCCCCTTCAAGAAGCCTTTCGCTAAGGCTGTTCTTGTGGAATTGGCAAAGGGATATTTGGACGCCCTTAGAGGGCTATGGTGAAAAAGTAAATATCTTCCGTTGCAAACTGGAAAGAAGCTTTCTGAGAAACTGCTCTGTGTTCTGTTAATTCATCTCAGAGAGTTACATCTTTCCCTTCAAGAAGCCTTTCGCTAAGGCTGTTCTTGTGGAATTGGCAAAGTGATATTTGGAAGCCCATAGAGGGCTATGGTGAAAAAGGAAATATCTTCCGTTCAAAACTGGAAAGAAGCTTTCTGAGAAACTGCTCTGTGTTCTGTTAATTCATCTCACAGAGTTACATCTTCCCCATCAAAAGCGTTTCGCTAAGGCTGTTGTTGTGGAATTGGCAAAGGGATATTTGGAAGCCCATAGGGGGCTACGGTGAAAAAGGAAATATCTTCCGTTCAAAACTGGAAAGAAGCTTTCTGAGAAACTGCTCTGTGTTCTGTTAATTCATCTCACAGAGTTACATCTTTCCCTTCAAGAAGCCTTTCTCTAAGGCTGTTCTTGTGGAATTCGCAAAGGGATATTAGGGAGCCCATAGAGGGCTACGGTGAAAAAGGAAATATCTTCCGTTCAAAACTGGAAAGAAGCTTTCTGTGAAACTGCTCTGTGTTCTGTTAATTCATCTCACAGAGTTACATCTTCCCCATCAAGAAGCGTTTCGCTGAGGCTTTTTTTGTGGAATTGGCAAAGGGATATTTGGAAGCCCATAGGGTTCTATGGTGAAAAAGAAAATATCTTCCGTTCAAAACTGGAAAGAAGCTTTCTGAGAAACGGCTCTGTGTTCTGTTAAATCATCTCACAGAGTTACATCTTCCCCATCAAGAAGCGTTTCGCTAACACTGTTCTTCTGGAATTGGCAAAGGGATATGTGGAAGCCGATAGAGGGCTATGGTGAAAAAGGAAATATCTTCCGTTCAAAACTGGAAAGAAGCTTTCAGAGAAACTGCACATTGTTCTGTTAATTCATCTCACAGGGTTACATCTTTCCCTTCAAGAAGCCTTTCGCTAAGGCTGTTCTTGTGGAATTCGCAAGGTGATATTTGGAAGCCCATAGAGGGCTATGTTGAAAAAGGAAATATCTTCCGTTCAAAACTGGAAAGAAGCTTTCTGCGAAACTGCTCTGTGTTCTGTTAATTCATCTCACAGAGTTACATCTTTCTCTTCAAGAAGCCTTTTGCTAGGACTGTTCTTGTGGAATTGGCAAGGAGATATTTGGAAGCCCATAGAGGGCTATGGTGAAAATGGCAATATCTTCCGTTCAAAACTGAAAAGAAGCTTTCTGAGAAACGGCTATGTGTTCTGTTAATTCATCTCAGAGAGTTACATCTTTCCCTTCAAGAAGCCTTTCGCTGAGGCTGTTCTTGTGGAATTGGCAAAGTGATATTTGGAAGCCCATAGATGGCTATGGTGAAAAAGGAAATAACTTTCGTTCAACACTGGAAAGAAGCTTTCTGAGAAACTGCTCTGTGTTCTGTTAATTCATCTCACAGAGTTACATCTTCCCCATCAAAAGCGTTTCGCTAAGGCTGTTGTTGTGGAATTGGCAAAGGGATATTTGGAAGCCCGTAGGGGGCTTCGGTGAAAGAGGAAATATCTTCCGTTCAAAACTGGAAAGAAGCTTTCTGAGAAACTGCTCTGTGTTCTGTTAATTCATCTCACAGAGTTACATCTTTCCCTTCAAGAAGCCTTTCGCTATGGCTGTTCTTGTGGAATTGGCAAAGGGATATTTGGAAGCCCATAGAGGGCTATGGTGAAAAAGGAAATATCTTCCGTTCAAAACTGGAAAGAAGCTTTCTGAGAAACGGCTCTGTGTTCGGTTAATTCATCTCACAGAGCTACATCTTTCCCTTCAAGAAGCCTTTCGCTAAGGCTGTTCTTGTGGAATTGGCAAAGGGATATTTGGACCCCGATAGAGGGCTACGGTGAAAAAGGAAATATCTTCCGTTCAAAACTGGAAAGAAGCTTTCTGAGAAACTACTCTGTGTTCTGTTAAATCATCTCACAGAGTTACATCTTCCCCATCAAGAAGCGTTTCGCTAACACTGTTCTTCTGGAATTGGCAAAGGGATATGTGGAAGCCGATAGAGGGCTATGGTGAAAAAGGAAATATCTTCCGTTCAAAACTGGAAAGAAGCTTTCAGAGAAACTGCACATTGTTCTGTTAATTCATCTCACAGGGTTACATCTTTCCCTTCAAGAAGCCTTTCGCTAAGGCTGTTCTTGTGGAATTCGCAAGGTGATATTTGGAAGCCCATAGAGGGCTATGTTGAAAAAGGAAATATCTTCCGTTCAAAACTGGAAAGAAGCTTTCTGCGAAACTGCTCTGTGTTCTGTTAATTCATCTCACAGAGTTACATCTTTCTCTTCAAGAAGCCTTTTGCTAGGACTGTTCTTGTGGAATTGGCAAAGAGATATTTGGAAGCCCATAGAGGGCTATGGTGAAAATGGCAATATCTTCCGTTCAAAACTGGAAAGAAGCTTTCTGAGAAACGGCTAT
This sequence comes from Chlorocebus sabaeus, assembly GCF_047675955.1. Taxonomy (NCBI): domain Eukaryota; kingdom Metazoa; phylum Chordata; class Mammalia; order Primates; family Cercopithecidae; genus Chlorocebus; species Chlorocebus sabaeus. The sequence continues at coordinate 49,492,713 of NC_132911.1, forward strand.
GTGTTCTGTTAATTCATCTCAGAGAGTTACATCTTTCCCTTCAAGAAGCCTTTCGCTGAGGCTGTTCTTGTGGAATTGGCAAAGTGATATTTGGAAGCCCATAGATGGCTATGGTGAAAAAGGAAATAACTTTCGTTCAACACTGGAAAGAAGCTTTCTGAGAAACTGCTCTGTGTTCTGTTAATTCATCTCACAGAGTTACATCTTATCCTTCAAGAAGTCTTTCGCTAAGGCTGTTCTTGTGGAATTGGCAAAGTGCTATTTGGAAGCCATTAGAGGGCTATGGTGAAAAAGAAAATATCATTCTTTCAAAACTGGAAAGAAGCTTTCTGAGAAACTTCTCTGTGTTCTGTTAATTTATCTCACAGAGTTACATATTTCCCTTCAGGAAGCCTTTCGCTAAGTCTGTTCTTATGGAATTAGCAAAGGGATATTTGGAAGCCCATAGAGGGCTATGCTGAAAAAGGAAATATCTTCCGTTCAATACTGGAAAGAAGCTTTCTGAGAGACTGCTCTGCGTTCTGTTAATTCATCTCACAGAGTTACATCTTTCCCTTCAAGAAGCCTTTCGCTGAGGCTGTTCTTGTGGAATTTGCAAAGGTATATTTGCAAGCCCATAGAGGGCTACGGTGAAAAAGGAAATACCTTCCGTTCAAAACTGGAAAGAAGCTTTCTGAGAAACTGCTCTGTGTTCTGTTAATTCATCTCACAGAGTTACATCTTTCCCTTCAAGAATCCTTTCGCTAAGGCTGTACTTGTGGAATTCGCAAAGTGATATTTGAAAGCCCATAGAGGGCTATGGTGAAAAAGGAAATATCTTCCTTTCAAAACTAAAAAAAGCTTTCTGAGAAACTGCTCTGTGTTCTGTTAATTCATCTCACAGAGTTACATCTTTCCCTTCAGGAAGCCTTTCGCTAAGGCTGCTCTTGTTGAATTGGCAAAGGGATATTTGGAAGCCCATAGAGGGCTCTGGTGAAAAAGGAAATATCTTCCGTTCAAAACTGGAAAGAAGCTTTCTGAGAGACTGCCCTGTGTTCTCTTAATTCATCTCACAGAGTTACATCTTTCCCTACAAGAAGCCTTTCGCTAAGACTGTTCTTTTGGAATTGGCAAAGTGATATTTGGAAGCCCATAGAGGGCTATGGTGAAAAAGGAAATATCTTCCGTTCAAAACTGGAAAGAAGCTTTCTGAGAAACTGTTCTGTGTTCTGTTAATTCATCTCACAGAGTTACATCTTTCCCTTCAAGAAGCCTTTCGCTAAGGCTGTTCTTGTGGTATTGGCAAAGTGATATTTGGAAGCCCATAGAGGGCTATGGTGAAAAAAGGAAATATCTTCCGTTCAAAACGGGAAAGAAGCTTCCTGAGAAACTGCTCTGTGTTCTGTTAATTCATCTCAAAGAGTTACATCTTTCCCTTCAAGAAGCCTTTCGCTAAGGCTGTTCTTGTGGAATTGGCAAAGTGATATTACGAAGCCCATAGAGGGCTATGGTGAAAAAGGAAATATCTTCCTTTCAAAACTGGAAAGAAGCTTTCTGAGAAACTGCTCTGTGTTCTGTTAATTCATCTCACATAGTTACATCTTTCCCTTCAAGAAGCCTTTCGCTAAGGCTCTTCTTGTGGAATTGGCAAAGGGATATTTAAGCCCTTAGAGGGCTTTGGTGAAAAAGGAAATATCTTCCGTTCAAAACTGGAAAGAAGCTTTCTGAGAAACTGCTCTGTGTTCTGATAATTCATCTCACAGAGTTACATCTTTCCCTTCAAGAATCCTTTCGCTAAGTCTGTACTTGTGGAATTGGCAAAGGGAAATTTGGATGCCCATAGAGGGCTATGGTGAAAAAGGAAATATCTTCCGTTCAAAACCGGAAAGAAGCTTTCTGAGAAACTGCTCTGTGTTCTGTTAATTCATCTCACAGAGTTACATCTTTCCCTTCAAGAATCCTTTCGCTAAGGCTGTTCTTGTGGAAATGGCAAAGGGATATTTTGATGCCCATAGAGGGCTATGGTGAAAAAGGAAATATCTTCCGTTCAAAACTGGAAAGAAGATATCTGAGAAACTGGTCTGTGTTCTGTTAATTCATCTCACAGAGTTACATCTTTCCCTTCAAGAAGCCTTTCGCTTAGGCTGTTCTTGTGGTATTGGCAGGGGGATATTTGGAAGCCCATAGAGGGCTACGGTGAAAAAGGAAATATCTTCCGTTCAAAACTGGAAAGAAGCTTTCTGAGAGACTGCTCTGTGTTCTGTTAATTCATCTAAACAGAGTTACATCTTTCCCTTCAAGAAGCCTTTTGCTAAGGCTCTTCTTGTGGAATTGGCAAAGTGATATTTTGAAGCCCATAGAGCGCTAGGGTGAAAAAGGAAATGTCTTCCTTTCAAAACTGGAAAGAAGCTTTCTGAGAAACTGCTCTGTGTTCTGTTAATTCATCTCACAGGGTTACATCTTTCCCTTCAGGAAGCCTTTCGCTAAGGCTGTTCTTGTTGAATTCGCAAAGGGATATTTGGAAGCTCATAGAGGGCTATATTGAAAAAGGAAATATCTTCCTTTCAAAACTGGAAAGAAGCTTTCTGAGAGACTGCTCTGTGTTCTCTTAATTCATCTCACAGAGTTACATCTTTCCCTACAAGAAGCCTTTCGCTAAGACTGTTCTTTTGGAATTGGCAAAGTGATATTTGGAAGCCCATAGAGGGCTATGGTGAAAAGGCAAATATCTTCCGTTCAAAACTGGAAAGAAGCTTTCTGAGAGACTGCTCTGTGTTCTGTTAATTCATCTCACAGAGTTACATCTTTCCCTTCAAGAATCCTTTCGCTAAGGCTGTTCTTGTGGAAATCGCAAAGGGATATTTGGAAGCCCATAGAGGGCTATGGTTAAAAAGGAAATATCTTCCGTTCAAAACTGGAAAGAAGCTTTCTGAGAGACTGCTCGGTGTTCCGTTAATTCATGTCACAGAGTTAAATCTTTCCCTTCAAGAATCCTTTCGCTAAGGCTGTACTTGTGGAATTCGCAAAGGGATATTTGGAAGCCCATAGAGGGCTTTGGTGAAAAAGGAAATATCTTCCGTTCAAAACTGGAAAGAAGCTTTCTGAGAGACTGCTCTGTGTTCTGTTAATTCATCTCACAGAGTTACATCTTTCCCTTCAAGAAGCCTTTTGCTAGGACTGTTCTTGTGGAATTCGCAAAGATATATTTGGAAGCCCATAGATGGCTATGGTGAAAAAGGAAATAGCTTCCGTTCAAAACTGGAAAGAAGCTTTCTGAGAAACTGCTCTGTGTTCTGTTAATTCATCTCACAGAGTTACATCTTTCTCTTCAAGAAGCCTTTTGCTAGGACTGTTCTTGTGGAATTGGCAAAGGGATATTTGGAAGCCCATAGAGGGCTATATTGTAAAAGGAAATATCTTCCGTTCAAAACTGGAAAGAAACTTTCTGAGAAACTGCTGTGTGTTCTGTTAATTCATCTAACAGAGTTACATCTTTCCCTTCAAGAAGCCTTTTGCTAAGGCTGTTCTTGTGGAATTGGCAAAGTGATATTTTGAAGCCCATAGAGCACTATGGTGAAAAAGGAAATGTCTTCCTTTCAAAACTGGAAAGAAGCTTTCTGAGAAACTGCTCTGTGTTCTGTTCATTTATCTCACAGAGTTACATCTTATCCTTCAAGAAGCCTTTCGCTAAGGCTGTTCTTGTGGAAATGGCAAAGGGATATTTTGATGCCCATAGAGGGCTATGGTGAAAAAGGAAATATCTTCCGTTCAAAACTGGAAAGAAGCTATCTGAGAAACTGGTCTGTGTTCTGTTAATTCATCTCACAGAGTTACATCTTTCCCTTCAAGAAGCCTTTCGCTTAGGCTGTTCTTGTGGTATTGGCAAAGGGATATTTGGAAGCCCATAGAGGGCTATGGTGAAAAAGGAAATATCTTCCGTTCAAAACTGGAAAGAAGCTTTCTGAGAGACTGCTCTGTGTTCTGTTAATTCATCTCACAGAGTTGCATCTTTCCCTTAAAGAAGCCTTTCGCTAAGGCTGTAGTTGTGGAATTGGCAAAGGGATATTTGGAAGCCCATAGAGGGCTATGGTGGAAAAGGAAATATCTTCCGTTCAAAACTGGAAAGAAGCTTTCTGAGAAACTGCTCTGTGTTCTGTTAATACATCTCACAGAGTTACATCTTTCCCTTCAAGAAGCCTTTCGCTAAGACTGTTCTTTTGGAATAGGCAAAGTGATATTTGGAAGCCCATAGAGGGCTATGTTGAAAAAGGAAATATCTTCCGTTCAAAACTGGAAAGAAACTTTCTGAGAAACTGCTCTGTGTTCTGTTAATTCATCTAACACAGTTACATCTTTCCCTTCAAGAAGCCTTTTGCTAAGGCTGTTCTTGTGGAATTGGCAAAGTGATATTTTGAAGCCCATAGAGCGCTATGGTGAAAAAGGAAATGTCTTCCTTTCAAAACTGGAAAGAAGCCTTCTGAGAAACTGCTCTGTGTTCTGTTCATTTATCTCACAGAGTTACATCTTTCCCTTCAGGAAGCCTTTCGCTAAGGCTGTTCTTGTGGAATTGGCAAAGTGATATTTGGAAGCCCATAGAGGGCTTTGGTGAAAAAGGAAATATCTTCCTTTCAAAACAGGAAAAAAGCTTTCTGAGAAACTGCTCTGTGTTCTGTTAATTCATCTCACAGGGTTACATCTTTCCCTTCAGGAAGCCTTTCGCTAAGGCTGTTCTTGTTGAATTGGCAAAGGGATATCTGGAAGCTCATAGAGGGCTATATTGAAAAAGGAAATATCTTCCTTTCAAAACTGGAAAGAAGCTTTCTGAGAGACTGCTCTGTGTTCTCTTAATTCATCTCTCAGAGTTACATCTTTCCCTTCAAGAATCCTTTCGCTAAGGCTGTTCTTGTGGAAATCGCAAAGGGATATTTGGAAGCCCATAGAGGGCTATGGTGAAAAAGGAAATATCTTCCGTTCAAAACTGGAAAAAGCTTTCTGAGAGACTGCTCGGTGTTCTGTTAATTCATCTCACAGAGTTACATCTTTCCCTTCAAGAATCCTTTCGCTAAGGCTGTACTTGTGGAATTGGCAAAGGGATATTTGGATGCCCATAGAGGGCTATGCTGAAAAAGGAAATATCTTCCGTTCAAAACTGGAAAGAAGCTTTCTGAGAAACTGCTCTGTGTTCTGTTAATTCATCTCACAGAGTTACATCTTTCCCTTCAAGAATCCTTTCGCTATGGTTGTTCTTGTGGAATTGGCAAAGGGATATTTCGATGACCATAGAGGGCTATGGTAAAAAAGGAAATATCTTCCGTTCAAAACTGGAAAGAAGCTTTCTGAGAGACTGCTCTGTGTTCTGTTAATTCATCTCACAGAGTTACATCTTTCCCTTCAAGAATCCTTTCGCTAAGGCTGGTCTTTTGGAATTGGCAAAGGGATATTTGGATACCCATAGAGGGCTATGGTGAAAAAGGAAATATCTTCCGTTCAAAACTGGAAATAAGCTATCTGAGAAACTGGTCTGTGTTCTGTTAATTCATCTCACAGAGTTACATCTTTCCCTTCAAGAAGCCATTCGCTTAGGCTATTCTTGTGGAATTGGCAAAGGGATATTTGGAAGCCCATAGAGGGCTATGGTGAAAAAGGAAATATCGTCCGTTCAAAACTGGAAAGAAGCTTTCTGAGAGACTGCTCTGTGTTCTGTTAATTCATCTCACAGAGTTGCATCTTTCCCTTCAAGAAGCCTTTCGCTAAGGCTGTTCTTGTGGAATTGGCAAAGGGATATTTGGAAGCCCATAGAGGGCTATGGTGGAAAAGGAAATATCTTCCGTTCAAAACTGGAAAGAAACTTTCTGAGAAACTGCTCTGTGTTCTGTTAATTCATCTCACATAGTTACATCCTTCCCTTCAAGAAGCCTTTCGCTAAGGCTCTTCTTGTGGAATTGGCAAAGGGATATTTAAGCCCTTAGAGGGCTACGGTAAAAAAGGAAATATCTTCCGTTCAAAACTGGAAAGAAGCTTTCTGAGAGACTGCTCTGTGTTCTGTTAATTCATCTCCAGAGTTACATCTTTCCCTTCAAGAATCCTTTCGCTAAGGCTGTTCTTGTGGAAATCGCAAAGGGATATTTGGAAGCCCATAGAGGGCTATGGTGAAAAAGGAAATATCTTCCGTTTAAAACTGGAAAGAAGCTTTCTGAGAGACTGCTCGGTGTTCTGTTAATTCATCTCACAGAGTTACATCTTTCCCTTCAAGAATCCTTTCGCTAAGGCTGTACTTGTGGAATTGGCAAAGGGATATTTGGATGCCCATAGAGGGCTATGATGAAAAAGGAAATATCTTCCGTTCAAAACTGGAAAGAAGCTTTCTGAGAAACTGCTCTGTGTTCTGTTAATTCATCTCACAGAGTTACGTCTTTCCCTTCAAGAATCCTTTCGCTATGGTTGTTCTTGTGGAATTGGCAAAGGGATATTTCGATGACCATAGAGGGCTATGGTAAAAAAGGAAATATCTTCCGTTCAAAACGGGAAAGAAGCTATCTGAGAAACTGGTCTGTGTTCTGTTAATTCATCTCACAGAGTTACATCTTTCCCTTCACGAAGCCTTTCGCTTAGGCTGTCCTTGTGGTATTGGCAAAGGGATATTTGGAAGCCCATAGAGGGCTATGCTGAAAAAGGAAATATTTTCCGATCAAAACTGGAAAGAAGCTTTTTGAGAGACTGCTCGGCGTTCTGTTAATTCATCTCACAGAGTTACATCTTTCCCTTCAAGAAGCCTTTCGCTGAGGCTGTTCTTGTGGAATTGGCAAACGTATATTTGGAAGCCCATAGAGGGCTATGGTGAAAAAGGAAATATCTTCCGTTCAAAACTGGAAAGAAGCTTTCTGAGAAACTGCTCTGTGTTCTGTTAATTCATCTCACAGAGTTACATCTTTCCCTTCAGGAAGCCTTTCGCTAAGTCTGTTCTTATGGAATTAGCAAAGGGATATTTGGAAGCCCATAGAGGGCTATGGTGAAAAAGGAAATATCTTCCGTTCAAAACTGGAAAGAAGCTTTCTGAGAAACTGCTCTGTGTTCTGTTAATTTATCTCACAGAGTTACATATTTCCCTTCAGGAAGCCTTTCGCTAAGTCTGTTCTTATGGAATTAGCAAAGGGATATTTGGAAGCCCATAGAGGGCTATGCTGAAAAAGGAAATATCTTCCGTTCAATACTGGAAAGAAGCTTTCTGAGAGACTGCTCTGCGTTCTGTTAATTCATCTCACAGAGTTACATCTTTCCCTTCAAGAAGCCTTTCGCTGAGGCTGTTCTTGTGGAATTGGCAAAGGTATATTTGCAAGCCCATAGAGGGCTACGGTGAAAAAGGAAATACCTTCCGTTCAAAACTGGAAAGAAGCTTTCTGAGAAACTGCTCTGTGTTCTGTTAATTCATCTCACAGAGTTACATCTTTCCCTTCAAGAATCCTTTCGCTAAGGCTGTACTTGTGGAATTCGCAAAGTGATATTTGAAAGCCCATAGAGGGCTATGGTGAAAAAGGAAATATCTTCCTTTCAAAACTAAAAAAAGCTTTCTGAGAAACTGCTCTGTGTTCTGTTGATTCATCTCACAGAGTTACATCTTTCCCTTCAGGAAGCCTTTCGCTAAGGCTGTACTTGTGGAATTGGCAAAGGGAAATTTGGATGCCCATAGAGGGCTATGGTGAAAAAGGAAATATCTTCCGTTCAAAACCGGAAAGAAGCTTTCTGAGAAACTGCTCTGTGTTCTGTTAATTCATGTCACAGAGTTACATCTTTCCCTTCAAGAATCCTTTCGCTAAGGCTGTTCTTGTGGAAATGGCAAAGGGATATTTTGATGCCCATAGAGGGCTATGGTGAAAAAGGAAATATCTTCCGTTCAAAACTCGAAAGAAGCTATCTGAGAAACTGGTCTGTGTTCTGTTAATTCATCTCACAGAGTTACATCTTTCCCTTCAAGAAGCCTTTCGCTTAGGCTGTTCTTGTGGTATTGGCAAAGGGATATTTGGAAGCCCATAGAGGGCTATGGTGAAAAAGGAAATATCTTCCGTTCAAAACTGGAAAGAAGCTTTCTGAGAGACTGCTCTGTGTTCTGTTAATTCATCTCACAGAGTTGCATCTTTCCCTTCAAGAAGCCTTTCGCTAAGGCTGTACTTGTGGAATTGGCAAAGGGATATTTGGAAGCCCATAGAGGGCTATGGTGGAAAAGGAAATATCTTCCGTTCAAAACTGGAAAGAAGCTTTCTGAGAAACTGCTCTGTGTTCTGTTAATTCATCTCACAGAGTTACATCTTTCCCTTCAAGTAGCCTTTCGCTAAGACTGTTCTTTTGGAATAGGCAAAGTGATATTTGGAAGCCCATAGAGGGCTATGTTGAAAAAGGAAATATCTTCCGTTCAAAACTGGAAAGAAGCTTTCTGAGAAACTGCTCAGTGTTCTGTTAATTCATCTCACAGAGTTACATCTTTCCCTTCAAGAAGCCTTTCGCTAAGGCTGTTCTTGTGGAATTGGCAAAGGGATATTTGGAAGCCCATAGAGGGCTATATTGAAAAAGGAAATATCTTCCGTTCAAAACTGGAAAGAAACTTTCTGAGAAACTGCTCTGTGTTCTGTTAATTCATCTAACAGAGTTACATCTTTCCCTTCAAGAAGCCTTTTGATAAGGCTGTTCTTGTGGAATTGGCAAAGTGATATTTTGAAGCCCATAGAGCGCTATGGTGAAAAAGGAAATGTCTTCCTTTCAAAACTGGAAAGAAGCTTTCTGAGAAACTGCTCTGTGTTCTGTTCATTTATCTCACAGAGTTACATCTTTCCCTTCAGGAAGCCTTTCGCTAAGGCTGTTCTTGTGGAATTGGCAAAGTGATATTTGGAAGCCCATAGAGGGCTTTGGTGAAAAAGGAAATATCTTCCTTTCAAAACAGGAAAAAAGCTTTCTGAGAAACTGCTCTGTGTTCTGTTAATTCATCTCACAGGGTTACATCTTTCCCTTCAGGAAGCCTTTCGCTAAGGCTGTTCTTGTTGAATTGGCAAAGGGATATTTGGAAGCTCATAGAGGGCTATATTGAAAGAGGAAATATCTTCCTTTCAAAACTGGAAAGAAGCTTTCTGAGAGACTGCTCTGTGTTCTCTTAATTCATCTCACAGAGTTACATCTTTCCCTACAAGAAGCCTTTCGCTAAGACTGTTCTTTTGGAATTGGCAAAGTGATATTTGGAAGCCCATAGAGGGCTATGGTGAAAAGGGAAATATCTTCCGTTCAAAACTGGAAAGAAGCTTTCTGAGAGACTGCTCTGTGTTCTGTTAATTCATCTCACAGAGTTACATCTTTCCCTTCAAGAATCCTTTCGCTAAGGCTGTTCTTGTGGAAATCGCAAAGGGATATTTGGAAGCCCATAGAGGGCTATGGTGAAAAAGGAAATATCTTCCGTTCAAAACTGGAAAGAAGCTTTCTGAGAGACTGCTCGGTGTTCTGTTAATTCATCTCACAGAGTTACATCTTTCCCTTCAAGAATCCTTTCGCTAAGGCTGTACTTGTGGAATTGGCAAAGGGATATTTGGATGCCCATAGAGGGCTATGCTGAAAAAGGAAATATCTTCCGTTCAAAACTGGAAAGAAGCTTTCTGAGAAACTGCTCTGTGTTCTGTTAATTTATCTCACAGAGTTACATATTTCCCTTCAGGAAGCCTTTCGCTAAGTCTGTTCTTATGGAATTAGCAAAGGGATATTTGGAAGCCCATAGAGGGCTATGCTGAAAAAGGAAATATCTTCCGTTCAATACTGGAAAGAAGCTTTCTGAGAGACTGCTCTGCGTTCTGTTAATTCATCTCACAGAGTTACATCTTTCCCTTCAAGAAGCCTTTCGCTGAGGCTGTTCTTTTGGAATTGGCAAAGTGATATTTTGAAGCCCATAGAGCGCTACGGTGAAAAAGGAAATGTCTTCCTTTCAAAACTGGAAAGAAGCTTTCTGAGAAACTGCTCTGTGTTCTGTTCATTTATCTCACAGAGTTACATCTTTCCCTTCAGGAAGCCTTTCGCTAAGGCTGTTCTTGTGGAATTGGCAAAGTGATATTTGGAAGCCCATAGAGGGCTTTGGTGAAAAAGGAAATATCTTCCTTTCAAAACAGGAAAAAAGCTTTCTGAGAAACTGCTCTGTGTTCTGTTAATTCATCTCACAGGGTTACATCTTTCCCTTCAAGAAGCCTTTCGCTAAGGCTGTTCTTGTTGAATTGGCAAAGGGATATTTGGAAGCTCATAGAGGGCTATATTGAAAAAGGAAATATCTTCCTTTCAAAACTGGAAAGAAGCTTTCTGAGAGACTGCTCTGTGTTCTCTTAATTCATCTCACAGAGTTACATCTTTCCCTTCAAGAATCCTTTCGCTAAGGCTGTTCTTGTGGAAATCGCAAAGGGATATTTGGAAGCCCATAGAGGGCTATGGTGAAAAAGGAAATATCTTCCGTTCAAAACAGGAAAGAAGCTTTCTGAGAGACTGCTCGGTGTTCTGTTAATTCATCTCACAGAGTTACATCTTTCCCTTCAAGAATCCTTTCGCTAAGGCTGTACTTGTGGAATTGGCAAAGGGATATTTGGATGCCCATAGAGGGCTATGCTGAAAAAGGAAATATCTTCCGTTCAAAACTGGAAAGAAGCTTTCTGAGAAACTGCTCTGTGTTCTGTTAATTCATCTCACAGAGTTACATCTTTCCCTTCAAGAATCCTTTCCCTATGGTTGTTCTTGTGGAATTGGCAAAGGGATATTTCGATGACCATAGAGGGCTATGGTAAAAAAGGAAATATCTTCCGTTCAAAACTGGAAAGAAGCTTTCTGAGAGACTGCTCTGTGTTCTGTTAATTCATCTCAGAGAGTTACATCTTTCCCTTCAAGAAGCCTTTCGCTAAGGCTGGTCTTTTGGAATTGGCAAAGGGATATTTGGATACCCATAGAGGGCTATGGTGAAAAAGGAAATATCTTCCGTTCAAAACTGGAAATAAGCTATCTGAGAAACTGGTCTGTGTTCTGTTAATTCATCTCACAGAGTTACATCTTTCCCTTCAAGAAGCCTTTCGCTCAGGCTATTCTTGTGGAATTGGCAAAGGGATATTTGGAAGCCCATAGAGGGCTATGGTGAAAAAGGAAATATCGTCCGTTCAAAACTGGAAAGAAGCTTTCTGAGAGACTGCTCTGTGTTCTGTTAATTCATCACACAGAGTTGCATCTTTCCCTTCAAGAAGCCTTTCGCTAAGGCTGTTCTTGTGGAATTGGCAAAGGGATATTTGGAAGCCCATAGAGGGCTATGGTGGAAAAGGAAATATCTTCCGTTCAAAACTGGAAAGAAACTTTCTGAGAAACTGCTCTGTGTTCTGTTAATTCATCTAACAGAGTTACATCTTTCCCTTCAAGAAGCCTTTTGCTAAGGCTGTTCTTGTGGAATTGGCAAAGTGATATTTTGAAGCCCATAGAGCGCTATGGTGTAAAAGGAAATGTCTTCCTTTCAAAACTGGAAAGAAGCTTTCTGAGAAACTGCTCTGTGTTCTGTTCATTTATCTCACAGAGTTACATCTTTCCCTTCAGGAAGCCTTTCGCTAAGGCTGTTCTTGTTGAATTGGCAAAGGGATATTTAGAAGCTCATAGAGGGCTATATTGAAAAAGGAAATATCTTCCTTTCAAAACTGGAAAGAAGCTTTCTGAGAGACTGCTCTGTGTTCTCTTAATTCATCTCACAGAGTTACATCTTTCCCTACAAGAAGCCTTTCGCTAAGACTGTTCTTTTGGAATTGGCAAAGTGATATTTGGAAGCCCATAGAGGGCTATGGTGAAAAAGGAAATATCTTCCGTTCAAAACTGGAAATAAGCTATCTGAGAAACTGGTCTGTGTTCTGTTAATTCATCTCACAGAGTTACATCTTTCCCTTCAAGAAGCCATTCGCTTAGGCTATTCTTGTGGAATTGGCAAAGGGATATTTGGAAGCCCATAGAGGGCTATGGTGAAAAAGGAAATATCGTCCGTTCAAAACTGGAAAGAAGCTTTCTGAGAGACTGCTCTGTGTTCTGTTAATTCATCTCACAGAGTTGCATCTTTCCCTTCAAGAAGCCTTTCGCTAAGGCTGTTCTTGTGGAATTGGCAAAGGGATATTTGGAAGCCCATAGAGGGCTATGGTGGAAAAGGAAATATCTTCCGTTCAAAACTGGAAAGAAGCTTTCTGAGCAACTGCTCTGTGTTCTGTTAATTCATCTCACAGAGTTACATCTTTCCCTTCAAGAAGCCTTTCGCTAAGGCTGTTCTTGTGGTATTGGAAAAGTGATATTTGGAAGCCCATAGAGGGCTATGGTGAAAAAAGGAAATATCTTCCGTTCAAAAGGGGAAAGAAGCTTTCTGAGAAACTGCTCTGTGTTCTGTTAATTCATCTCACAGAGTTACATTTTTCCCTTCAAGAAGCCTTTCGCTAAGGCTGTTCTTGTGGAATTGGCAAAGTGATATTACGAAGCCCATAGAGGGCTATGGTGAAAAAGGAAATATCTTCCGTTCAAAACTGGAGAGAAGCTTTCTGAGAAACTGCTCTGTGTTCTGTTAATTCATCTCACATAGTTACATCTTTCCCTTCAAGAAGCCTTTCGCTAAGGCTGTTCTTGTGGAATTGGCAAAGGGATATTTAAGCCCTTAGAGGGCTACGGTAAAAAAGGAAATATCTTCCGTTCAAAACTGGAAAGAAGCTTTCTGAGAGACTGCTCTGTGTTCTGTTAATTCATCTCCAGAGTTACATCTTTCCCTTCAAGAATCCTTTCGCTAAGGCTGTTCTTGTGGAAATCGCAAAGGGATATTTGGAAGCCCATAGAGGGCTATGGTGAAAAAGGAAATATCTTCCGTTTAAAACTGGAAAGAAGCTTTCTGAGAGACTGCTCGGTGTTCTGTTAATTCATCTCACAGAGTTACATCTTTCCCTTCAAGAATCCTTTCGCTAAGGCTGTACTTGTGGAATTGGCAAAGGGATATTTGGATGCCCATAGAGGGCTATGATGAAAAAGGAAATATCTTCCGTTCAAAACTGGAAAGAAGCTTTCTGAGAAACTGCTCTGTGTTCTGTTAATTCATCTCACAGAGCTACATCTTTCCCTTCAAGAATCCTTTCGCTATGGTTGTTCTTGTGGAATTGGCAAAGGGATATTTCGATGACCATAGAGGGCTATGGTAAAAAAGGAAATATCTTCCGTTCAAAACGGGAAAGAAGCTATCTGAGAAACTGGTCTGTGTTCTGTTAATTCATCTCACAGAGTTACATCTTTCCCTTCACGAAGCCTTTCGCTTAGGCTGTCCTTGTGGTATTGGCAAAGGGATATTTGGAAGCCCAGAGAGGGCTATGCTGAAAAATGAAATATTTTCCGATCAAAACAGGAAAGAAGCTTTTTGAGAGACTGCTCGGCGTTCTGTTAATTCATCTCACAGAGTTACATCTTTCCCTTCAAGAAGCCTTTCGCTGAGGCTGTTCTTGTGGAATTGGCAAACGTATATTTGGAAGCCCATAGAGGGCTATGGTGTAAAAGGAAATATCTTCCGTTCAAAACTGGAAAGAAGCTTTCTGAGAAACTGCTCTGTGTTCTGTTAATTCATCTCACAGAGTTACATCTTTCCCTTCAAGAATCCTTTCGCTAAGGCTGTACTTGTGGAATTCGCAAAGTGATATTTGGAAGCCCATAGAGGGCTATGGTGAAAAAGGAAATATCTTCCTTTCAAAACTGGAAAAAAGCTTTCTGAGAAACTGCTCTGTGTTCTGTTAATTCATCTCACAGAGTTACATCTTTCCCTTCAGGAATCCTTTCGCTAAGGCTGTTCTTGTGGAATTGGCAAAGGGATATTTGGAAGCCCATAGAGGGCTATGGATAAAAAGGAAATATCTTCCGTTAAACACTGGAAAGAAGCTTTCTGAGAAACTGCTCTGTGTTCTGTTAATTCATCTCACAGAGTTACATCTTTCCCTTCAGGAAGACTTTCGCTAAGGCTGTTCTTGTGGAATTCTCAAAGAGATATTTGGAAGCCCTTAGAGGGCTATGGTGAAAAAGGAAATATTTCCTTTCAAAACTGGAAAAAAGCTATCTGAGAAACTGCTCTGTGAAAAAAAAAGGAAATATGGTAAAAAGGACCTTAGCGAAAGGCTTCTTGAAGGGAAAGATGTATCTCTGAGAGGTGTATTAAGAGAACACAAAGCAGTTTCTCAGAAAGCTTCTTGCCAGTTTTCAACGGAAGATATGTCCTTTTTCACCATAGCCCTCTATGAGCTTCCAAATATCACTTTGTAAATTCCACAAGAACAGCCTTAGCCAAAGGCTTTTAGAAGGGAAAGATGTAACACTGTGACATGTATTAACAGAACACAAAGCAGTTTCTCAGAAAGCTTCTTTCCAGTTTTGAACGGAAGATATTTCCTTTTTCACCATAGCCCTCTATGTGCTTCCAAATATCCCTTTGCCAATTCCACAAGAACAGCCTTAGCAAAAGGCTTCTTGAAGGGAAAGATATAACTATGTGAGATGAATTAACAGAACACAGAGCAGTTTCTCAGAAAGCTTCTTTCCAGTTTTGAACGGAAGATATTTCCTTTTTCAACACAGCCCTCTATGGGCTTTAAAATATCACTTTGCCAATTCCACAAGAAAAGCCTTAGCGAAAGGCTTCTTGAAGGGAAACATGTAACTCTGTGAGATGAATTAACAGAACACAGAGCAGTTTCTCAGAAAGCTTCTTTCCAGTTTTGAACGGAAGTTATTTCCTTTTTCACCATTGCCCTCTATGGGCTTCCAAATATCCCTTTGCCATTTCCACAAGAACAGCCTTAGAGAAAGGCCTCTTGAAGGGAAAGATGTAACTCTGTGAGATGAATTAACAGAACACAGAGCAGTTTCTCAGAAAGCTTCTTTCCAGTTTTGAACGGAAGATATTTCCTTTTTCACCATAGCCGTCTAGGTGCGTCCAAATATCACTTTGCGAATACCACAAGAACAGCCTTAGCGAAAGGCTTCTTGAAGGGAAAGATGTAACTCTGTGAGATGAATTAACAGAACACAGAGCAGTTTCTCAGAAAGCTTCTTTCCAGTTTTGAACGGAAAATATTCCCTTTTTCACCATAGCCCTCTAAGGGCTTCCAAATATCCCTTTGCCAATTCCTCAAGAACAGCCTTAGGGAAAGGATTCTTGAAGGGAAAGATGTAACTCCGTGAGATGAATTAACAGAACACAGAGCAGTTTCTCAGAAAGCTTCTTTCCAGTTTTGAACGGAAGATATTTCCTTTTCACCATAGCCCTCTATGGGCGTCAAAATATCCCTTAGCGAATTCCACAAGAACAGCATTAGCGTAAGGCTTCTGGAAGGGAAAGATGTACTCTGGGAGATGATTTAACAGAACACAGAGCAGTTTCTCAGAAAGGTTCTTTCCAGTTTTGATCGGAAGATATTTCCTTTTTCACCATAGCCCTCTAGGGGCTTCCAAATATCCCTTTGCCAATTCCACAAGAACAGACTTAGCGAAACGCTTATTGAAGGGGAAGATGTAACTCTGTGAGATGATTTAACAGAACACAGAGCAGTTTCACAGAAAGCTTCTTTCCAGTTTTGAACGGAAGATATTTCCTTTTTCACCATAGCCCTCTGTGGGCTTCCAAATATCCCTTTGCCAATTCCACAAGAACAGCCTTAGCGAAAGGCTCCTTGAAGGGAAAGATGTAACTCTGTTTGATGAATTAACAGAACCAGAGAAGTTTCTCAAAAAGCTTCTTTCCAGTTTTGAACGGAAGATATTTCCTTTTTCACCATAGCCCTCTATGGGCTTCTAAATATCCCTTTGCCAATTCCACAAGAACAGCCTTAGCGAAAGGCTTCTTGAAGGGAAAGATGTAACTCTGTGAGATGAATTAACAGAACACAGAGGAGTTTTTCAGAAAGCTTATTTCCAGTTTTGAACGGAAGATATTTCCTTTTTCACCACAGCCCTCTATGGGCTTTGAAATATCCCTTTGCAAATTCCACAAGAACAGCCTTAGTGAAAGGCTTCTTAAAGGGAAAGATGTAACTCTGTGAGATGTATTAACAGAACCCAATGCAGTTTCTCAGAAAGCTTCTTTCCAGTTTTGAACGGAAGATATTTCCTTTTTCACCATAGTCCTCTATGTTCTTCCAAATATCACCTTCTAAATTCCACAAGAACAGCCTTAGCGAAAGGCTTCTTGAAGGGAAAGCTGTAGCTCTGTGAGATGTATTAACGGAATACAGAGCAGTTTCTCAGAAAGCTTCTTTCCAGTTTTGAACGGAAGATATTTCCTTTTTCACCATAGCCCTCTATGGGCGTACAAATATCACTTTGCGAATTCCACAAGAACAGCCTTAGCGAAAGGCTTCTTGAAGGGAAAGATGTAACTCTGTGAGATGAATTAACAGAACACAGAGCAGTTTCTCAGAAATCTTCTTTCCAGTTTTGAACGGAAGATATTTCCTTTTTCACCATAGCCCTCTATGGGCTTCCAAATATCCCTTTGCCAATTCCACAAGAACAGCCTTAGCGAAAGGCTTCTTGAAGGAAAAGATGTAACTCTGTGAGATGAATTATCAGAACACGGAGCAATTTCTCAGAAAGCTTCTTTCCAGTTTTCAACGGAAGATAGTTCCTTTTTCACCATAGCCCTCTATGGGCTTCCAAATATCCCTTTGCCAATTCCACAAGAACAGCCTTAGCGAAAGGTTTCTTGAAGGGGAAGATGTAACTCTGTGAGATGAATTAACAGAACACAGAGTAGTTTCTCAGAAAACTTCTGTCCGGTTTTGAACGGAAGATATTTCCTTTTTCACCATAGTCCTCTACGGGCGTCCAAATATCCCTTTGCGAATTCCACAAAAACAGCCTTAGCGAAAGGTTTCTTCAAGGGAAAGATGTAACTCTGTGAGATGAATTATCAGAACACAGAGCAGTTTCTCAGAAAGCTTCTTTCCAGTTTTGAACGGAAGATATTTCCTTTTTCACCATAGCCCTCTAAGGGCTTCCAAATATGGCTTTGCCAATTCCACAAGAACAGCCTTAGCGTAAGGCTTCTTGAAGGGAAAGATGTAACTCTGTGAGCTGAATTAACAGAACCCAGAGCAGTTTCTCAGGAAGCTTCTTTCCAGTTTTGAACAGAAGATATTTCCTTTTTCACCATAGCCCTCTATGGGCCTCCAAATATCCCTTTGCCAATTCAACAAGAACAGCCTTAGCGAAAGGCTTCTTGAAGGGAAAGATGTAACTCTGTGAGATGAATTAAGAGAACACAGAGCAGTTTCTCAGAAAGCTTCTTTCCAGTTTTTAAAGGAATCTATTTCCTTTTTCACCATAGCCCTCTATGGGCTTCCAAATATCCCTTTTCCAATTCCACAAGAACAGCCTTAGCGAAAGGCTTCTTGAAGGGAAAGAAGTAACTCTGTGAGTTGAATTAAAAGAACACAGTGCAGTTTCTCAGAAAGCCTCTTTCCAGTTTTGAACGGAAGATATTTCCTTTTTCACCATAGCCCTCTATGGGCCTTCAAATATCACTTTGCGAATTCCACAAGAACAGCCTTAGCGAAAGGCTTCTTGAAGGGAAAGATGTAATTTGTGAGATGACTTAACAGAACACAGAGCAATTTCTCAGAAAGCTTCTTTCCAGTTTTGAACGGAAGATATTTCCTTTTTCACCATAGCCCTCTATGGGCTTCCATATATCCCTTTTCCAATTCCACAAGAACAGCCTTAGCGAAACGCTTCTTGAAGGGGAAGATGTAACTCTGTGAGATGATTTAACAGAACCCAGAGCAGTTTCACAGAAAGCTTCTTTCCAGTTTTGAACGGAAGATATTTCCTTTTTCACCATAGCCCTCTAAGGGCTTCCAAATATCCTTTTGCCAATTCCACAAGAACAGCCTTAGCGAAAGGCTCCTTGAAGGGAAAGATGTAACTCTCTGAGATGAATTAACAGAACACAGACCAGTTTCTCAGAAAGCTTCTTTCGTGTTTTGAACGGAAGATATTTCCTTTTTCACCATAGCCCTCGATGGGCCTCCAAATATCCCTTTGCCAATTCCACAAGAACAGCCTTAGCGAAAGTCTTCTTGAAGGGAAATATGTAACTCTGTGAGATGAATTAACAGAACACAGAGCAGTTTCTCAGAAAGCTTCTTTCCAGTTTTGAACGGAAAATATTTCCTTTTTCACCGTAGCCCTCCATGGGCTTCCAAATATCCCTTTGCCAATTCCACAAGAAAAGCCTTAGCGAAAGGCTTCCTGAAGGGAAAGATATAACTCTCTGAGATGAATTAAAAGAACACAGAGCAGTTTCTCAGAAAGCTTTTTTCCAGTTTTGAACGGAAGATATTTCCTTTTTCACCATAGCCCTCTAGGTGCGTCCAAATATCTCTTTGCCAATTCCACAAGAACAGCCTTTGCGAAAGGCTTCTTGAAGACAAAGATGTAACTCTGTGAGATGAATTAACAGAACTCAGAGCAGTTTCTCAGAAAGCTTCTTTCCAGTTTTGAACGGAAGATATTACCTTTTTCACCATAGCCCTCTATGGGCTTCCAAATATCCCTTTGCCAATTCGAGAAGAACAGCCTTAGCGAAACGCTTCTTGATGGGGAAGATGTAACTCTGTGAGATGATTTAACAGAACACAGAGCAGTTTCTCAGAAAGCTTCTTTCCAGTTTTGAACGGAAGATATTTCCTTTTTCACCGTAGCCCTCTATGGGCTTCCAAATATCCCTTTGCCAATTCCAGAAGAACAGCCTTATCGAAACGCTTCTTGATGGGGAAGATGTAACTCTGTGAGATGATTTAACAGAACACAGAACAGATTCTCACAAAGCTTCTTTCCAGTTTTGAACGGAAGATATTTCCTTTTTCAACATAGCCCTCTATGGGCTTCCAAATATCCCTTTGCCATTTCCACAAGAGCAGCCTTAGCGAAAGGCTTCTTGAAGGGAAAGATGTAACTCTGTGAGATGAATTAATGGAACACAGAGAAGTTTCTCAGAAAGCTTCTTTCCAGTTTTTTAAGGAAGATATTTCCTTTTTCACCATAGCCCTCTAAGGGCTTCCAAATATCCCTGTGCCATTTCCAGAAGAACAGCCTTAGCGAAACGCTTCTTGATGGGGAAGATGTAACCCTGTGAGATGATTTAACAGAACACAGAGCAGTTTCTCAGAAAGGTTCTTTCCAGTTTTGAACGGAAGATATTTCCTTTTTCACCATAGCCCCTTATGGGCTTCCAAATATCCCTTTGTCACTTCCACAAGAACAGACTTAGCGAAAGGCTTCTTGAAGGGAAAGATGTAACTCTGTGAGATGAATTAACAGAACACAGAGCAGTTTCTCAGAAAGCTTCTGTCCAGTTTTGAAAGGAAGATATTTCCTTTTTCACCATAGCCCTCTATGGGCGTCCAAATATCCCTTTGCCAATTCCACAAGAACAGCCTTAGCGAAAGGCTTCCTGAAGGGAAAGATGTAACTCTGTGACATGAACTAACAGAACACAGAACAGTTTCTCAGAAAGCTTCTTTCCAGTTTTGAACGGAAGATATCTCCTTTTTCACCATAGCCCTCTATGGGCTTCCAAATATCACTTTGCCAATTCCACAAGAACAGCCTTAGCGAAAGGCTTCTTAAAGGGAAAGTTGTAACTCTGTGAGATGAATTAACAGAACACAGAGCAGTTTCTCAGAAAGCTTCTTTCCAGTTTTGAACGGAAGATACTTCCTTTTTCACCATAGCCCGCTATGGGCTTCCAAATATCCCTTTGCCAATTCCACAAGAACAGCCTTAGCGAAAGGCTTCTTGAAGGGAAAGATGTAACTCTGTGAGATGAATTATCAGAACACAGAGCAATTTCTCAGAAAGCTTCTTTCCAGTTTTGAACGGAAGATAGTTCCTTTTTCACCATAGCCCTCTATGGGCTTCCAAATATCCCTTTGCCAATTCCACAAGAACAGCCTAAGCGAAAGGTTTCTTGAAGGGGAAGATGTAACTCTGTGAGATGAATTAACAGAACACAGAGCAGTTTCTCAGAAAACTTCTTTCCAGCTTTGAACGGAAGATATTTCCTTTTTCACCATAGTCCTCTACGGGCGTCCAAATATCCCTTTGCGAATTCCACAAAAACAGCCTTAGCGAAAGGTTTCTTTAAGGGAAAGATGTAACTCTGTGAGATGAATTAACAGAACACAGAGCAGTTTCTCAGAAAGCTTCTTTCCAGTTTTGAATGGAAGATAGTTCCTTTTTCACCATAGCCCTCTATGGGATTCCAAATATCCCTTTGCCAATTCCACAAGAACAGCCTTAGCGAAAGGCTTCTTGAAGGGAAATATGTAACTCTGTGAGATGAATTAGCAGAACACAGAGCAGTTTCTCAGAAAGCTTCTTTCCACTTTTGAACGGAAGATATTTCCTTTTTCACCGTAGCCCTCTATGGGCGTCCAAATATCCCTTTGCCAATTCCACAAGAAAAGCCTTAGCGAAAGGCTTCTTGAAGGGAAAGATGTAACTCTCTGAGATGAATTAACAGAACACAGAGCAGTTTCTCAGAAAGCTTCTTTCCAGTTTTGAAGGGAAGATATTTCCTTTTTCACCATAGCCCTCTATGGGCTTCCAAATATCCCTTTGCCAATTCCACAAAAACAGCCTTTGCGAAAGGCTTCATGAAGAGAAAGATGTAACTCTGTGAGTTGAATTAACAGAACACAGAGCAGTTTCTCAGAAAGCTTCTTTCCAGTTTTGAACGGAAGATATTTCCGTTTTCACCATACCCCTCTAAGGGATTCCAAATATCCCTTTGCCAATTCCACAAGAACAGCCTTAGCGAAAGTCTTCTTGAAGGGAAAGATGTAACTCTGTGAGATGAATTAACAGAACACAGAGCAGTTTCTCAGAAAGCTTCTTTCCTGTTTTGAACGGAAGATATTTCCTTTTTCACCATAGCCCTCTATGGGGGTCAAAATATCCATTAGCGAATTCCACAGGAACATCCTTAGCGTAAGCCTTCTTGAAGGGAAAGATGTAACACTGTGAGCTGAATTAACAGAACACAGAGCAGTTTCTCAGAAAGCTTCTTTCCAGTTTTGAACGGAAGATATTTCCTTTTTCACGATACCCCTCTAAGGGCTTCCAAATATCCCTTTGCCAATTCCACAAGAACAGCCTTAGCGAAAGGCTTCTTGAAGGGAAAGATGTAACTCTGTGAGATGAATTAACAAAACACAGAGCAGTTTCTCAGAAAGCTTCTTTCCAGTTTTGAACGGAAGATATTTCCTTTTTCACCATAGCCCTCTATGGGGGTCAAAATATCCCTTAGCGAATTACACAAGAACAGCCTTAGCGTAAGGCTTCTTGAAGAGAAAGATGTAACTCTCTGAGCTGAATTAAGAGAACACAGAGCAGTTTGTCAGAAAGCTTCTTTCCAGTTTTGAACGGAAGATATTTCCTTTTTCACCATAGCCCTCTATGGGCTTCCAAATATCCCTTTGCCAATTCCACAAGAACAGCCTTAGCGAAACGCTTCTTGAAGGGAAAGATGTAATTCTGTGAGATGATTTAACAGAACACAGAGCAGTTTCTCAGAAAGCTTCTTTCCAGTTTTGAACGGAAGATATTTCCTTTTTCACCACAGCCCTCTAAGGGCTTCTAAATATCCCTTTGCCAATTCCACAAGAACAGCCTTAGCGAAAAGCTCCTTGAAGGGAAAGAAGTAACTCTCTGAGATGAATTAACAGAACACAGAGCAGTTTCTCAGAAAGCTTCTTTCCAGTTTTGAACGGAAGATATTTCCTTTTTCACCATAGCCCTCTATGGGCTTCCAAATATCCCTTTGCCAATTCCACAAAAACAGCCTTTGCGAAAGGCTTCATGAAGAGAAAGATGTAACTCTGTGAGTTGAATTAACAGAACACAGAGCAGTTTCTCAGAAAGCTTCTTTCCAGTTTTGAACGGAAGATATTTCCTTTTTCACCATAGCCCTCTATGGGCGTCCAAATATCCCTTTGCCAATTCGAGAAGAACAGCATTAGCGAAACGGTTCTTGATGGGGAAGATGTAACTCTGTAGGATGATTTAACAGAACACAGAGCAGTTTCTCAGAAAGCTTCTTTCCAGTTTTGAACGGAAGATATTTCCTTTTTCACCATAGCCCTCTATGGGCTTCCAAATATCCCTTTGCCAATTCGAGAAGAACAGCCTTAGCGAAACGCTTCTTGATGGGGAAGATGTAACTCTGTGAGATGATTTAACAGAACACAGAGCAGATTCTCAGAAAGCTTCTTTCCAGTTTTGAACGGAAGATATTTCCTTTTTCAACATAGCCCTCTATGGGCTTCCAAATATCACTTTGCGAATTCCACAAGAACAGCCTTATCGAAATGCTTCTTGAAGGGAAAGATGTAACTCTGTGAGATGAATTAACAGAACACAGAGCAGTTTCTCAGAAAGCTTCTTTCCAGTTTTGAACGGAAAATATTTCCTTTTTCACCATAGCCCTCTAAGGGCTTGAAAATATCCCTTTGTCAATTCCAAAAGAACAGCCTTAGGGAAAGGATTCTTGAAGGGAAAGATGTAACTCCGTGAGATGGATTAACAGAACAAAAAACAGATTCTCAGAAAGCTTCTTTCCAGTTTTGAACGGAAGATATTTCCTTTTCACCATAGCCCTCTATGGGCTTCCAAATATCACTTTGCGAATTCCACAAGAACAGCCTTAGCGAAAGGATTCTTGAAGGGAAACATGTAACTCTGTGAGATGAATTAACACAACACAGAGCAGTTTCTCAGAAAGCTTCTTTCCAGTTTTGAATGGAAGATATTTCCTTTTTCACCATAGCCCTCTATGGGCTTCCAAATATCCCTTTGCCAATTCCACAAGAACAGCCTTAGCGAAAGGCTTCTTGAAGGGAAAGATGTAACTCTGTGAGATGAATTAACAGAACACAGAGCAGTTTCTCAGAAAGCTTCTTTCCAGTTTTGAACGGAAGATATTTCCTTTTTCACCATACCCCTCTAAGGGCTTCCAAATATCCCTTTGCCAATTCCACAACAACAGCCTTAGCGAAAGGCTTCTTGAAGGGAAAGATGTAACTCTGTGAGATGAATTAACAGAACACAGAGCAGTTTCTCAGAAACCTTCTTTCCAGTTTTGAACGGAAGATATTTCCTTTTTCACCATACCCCTCTAAGGGCTTCCAAATATCCCTTTGCCAATTCCACAAGAACAGCCTTTGCGAAAGGCTTCTTGAAGGGAAAGATGTAACTCTGTGAGATGAATTAACAGAACACAGAGCAGTTTTTCAGAAAGCTTCTTTCCAGTTTTGAACGGAAGATATTTCCTTTTTCACCATAGCCCTCTATGGGGGTCAAAATATCCCTTAGCGAATTCCACAAAAACAGCCTTAGCGTAAGGCTTCTTGAAGGGAAAGATGTAACTCTCTGAGCTGAATTAACAGAACACAGAGCAGTTTGTCAGAAAGCTCCTTTCCAGTTTTGAACGGAAGATATTTCCTTTTTCACCATAGCCCTCTATGGGCTTCCAAATATCCCTTTGCCAATTCCACAAGAACAGCCTTAGCGAAACGCTTCTTGTAGGGAAAGATGTAATTCTGTGAGATGATTTAACAGAACACAGAGCAGTTTCTCAGGAAGCTTCTTTCCAGTTTTGAACGGAAGATATTTCCTTTTTCACCATAGCCCTCTATGGGCTTCCAGATATCCCTTTTCCAATTCCACAAGAACAGCCTTAGCGAAACGCTTCTTGAAGGGGAAGATGTAACTCTGTGAGATGATTTAACAGAACCCGGAGAAGATTCACAGAAAGCTTCTTTCCAGTTTTGAACGGAAGATATTTCCTTTTTCACCATCCCCTCTAAGGGCTTCCAAATATCCCTTTGCCAATTCCACAAGAACAGCCTTAGCGAAAAGCTCCTTGAAGGGAAAGAAGTAACTCTGTGAGATGAATTAACAGAACACAGAGAAGTTTCTCAGAAAGCTTCTTTCCAGTTTTGAACGAAAGATATTTCCTTTTTCACCATAGCCCTCAATGGGCTTCCAAATATCCCTTTGCCAATTCCACAAGAACACCCTTAGCGAAAGTCTTCTTGAAGGGAAAGATATAACTCTGTGAGATGAATTAAGAGAACACAGAGCAGTTTTTCAGAAAGCTTCTTTCCAGTTTTGAACGGAAGATATTTCCTTTTTCACCATACCCCTCTAAGGGCTTCCAAATATCCCTTTGCCAATTCCACAAGAACAGCCTTAGCGAAAGGCTTCTTGAAGGGAAAGATGTAACTCTGTGAGATGAATTAACAGAACACAGAGCAGTTTCTCAGAAAGCTTCTTTCCAGTTTTGAACGGAAGATATTTCCTTTTTCACCATAGCCCTCTATGGGGGTCAAAATATCCATTAGCGAATTCCACAAGAACATCCTTAGCGTAAGCCTTCTTGAAGGGAAAGATGTAACTCTGTGAGCTGAATTAACAGAACACAGAGCAGTTTCTCAGAAAGGTTCTTTCCAATTTTGAACGGAAGATATTTCCTTTTTCACGATACCCCTCTAAGGGCTTCCAAATATCCCTTTGCCAATTCCACAAGAACAGCCTTAGCGAAAGGCTTCTTGAAGGGAAAGATGTAACTCTGTGAGATGAATTAACGGAACACAGAGCAGTTTCTCAGAAAGCTTCTTTCCAGTTTTGAACGGAAGATATTTCCTTTTTCACCATAGCCCTCTATGGGGGTCAAAATATCCCTTAGCGAATTCCACAAGAACAGCCTTAGCGTAAGGCTTCTTGAAGAGAAAGATGTAACTCTCTGAGCTGAATTAACAGAACACAGAGCAGTTTGTCAGAAAGCTTCTTTCCAGTTTTGAACGGAAGATATTTCCTTTTTCACCATAGCCCTCTATGGGCTTCGAAATATCCCTTTGCCAATTCCACAAGAACAGCCTTAGCGAAACGCTTCTTGAAGGGAAAGATGTAATTCTGTGAGATGATTTAACAGAACACAGAGCAGTTTCTCAGAAAGCTTCTTTCCAGTTTTAACGGAAGATATTTCCTTTTTCACCACAGCCCTCTAAGGGCTTCTAAATATCCCTTTGCCAATTCCACAAGAACAGCCTTAGCGAAAAGCTCCTTGAAGGGAAAGAAGTAACTCTCTGAGATGAATTAACAGAACACAGACCAGTTTCTCAGAAAGCTACTTTCCAATTTTGAACGGAAGATATTTCCTTTTTCACCATAGCCGTCTATGGGCTTCCAAATATCCCTTTGCCAATTCCACAAGAACAGCCTTAGCGAAAGTCTTCTTGAAGGGAAAGATGTAACTCTGTGAGATGAATTAACAGAACACAGAGCAGTTTCTCAGAAAGCTTCTTTCCAGTTTTGAACGGAAGATATTTCCTTTTTCACCGTAGCCCTCTATGGGCTTCCAAATATCCCTTTGGCAATTCCACAAGAAAGGCCTTAGCGTAAGGCTTCTTGAAGGGAAATATGTAACTCTCTGAGCTGAATTAACAGAACACAGAGCAGTTTGTCAGAAAGCTTCTTTCCAGTTTTGAACGGAAGATATTTCCTTTTTCACCATAGCCCTCTATGGGCTTCCAAATATCCCTTTGCCAATTCCACAAGAACAGCCTTAGCGAAACGCTTCTTGAAGGGAAAGATGTAATTCTGTGAGATGATTTAACAGAACACAGAGCAGTTTCTCAGAAAGCTTCTTTCCAGTTTTGAACGGAAGATATTTCCTTTTTCACCATAGCCCTCTATGGGCTTCCAGATATCCCTTTTCCAATTCCACAAGAACAGCCTTAGCGAAAGGCTTCTTGAAGGGGAAGATGTAACTCTGTGAGATGATTTAACAGAACCCGGAGCAGATTCACAGAAAGCTTCTTTCCAGTTTTGAACGGAAGATATTTCCTTTTTCACCATAGCCCTCTAATGGCTTCCAAATATCCCTTTGCCAATTCCACAAGAACAGCCTTAGCGAAAAGCTCCTTGAAGGGAAAGAAGTAACTCTCTGAGATGAATTAACAGAACACAGACCAGTTTCTCAGAAAGCTTCTTTCCAGTTTTGAACGGAAGATATTTCCTTTTTCACCATAGCCCTCTATGGGCTTCCAAATATCCCTTTGCCAATTCCACAAGAACAGCCTTAGCGAAAGTCTTCTTGAAGGGAAAGATGTAACTCTGTGAGATGAATTAACAGAACACAGAGCAGTTTCTCAGAAAGCTTCTTTCCAGTTTTGAACGGAAGTTATTTCCTTTTTCACCGTAGCCCTCTATGGGCTTCCAAATATCCCTTTGACAATTCCACAAGAAAAGCCTTAGCGAAAGGCTTCTTGAAGGGAAAGATGTAACTCTCTGAGATGAATTAACAGAACACAGAGCAGTTTCTCTGAAAGCTTCTTTCCAGTTTTGAACGGAAGATATTTCCTTTTTTACCATAACCCTCTATCGGCTTCCAAATATCACTTTGCCAATTCCACAAGAACAGCCTTAGCGAAAGGCTTCTTGAAGGGAAAGATGTAACTCTGTGAGATGAATTAACAGAACACAGAGCAGTTTCTCAGAAAGCTTCTTTCCAGTTTTGAACGGAAGATATTTCCTTTTTCACCATAGCCCTCTATGGGCTTCCAAATATCCCTTTGCCAATTCCAGAAGAACAGCCTTAGCGAAACGCTTCTTGATGAGGAAGATGTAACTCTGTGAGATGATTTAACAGAACACAGAGCAGTTTCTCAGAAAGGTTCTTTCCAGTTTTGAACGGAAGATATTTCCTTTGTCACCATAACCCTCTATGGGCTTCGAAATATCCCTTTGTCAATTCCACAAGAACAGCCATAGCGAAAGGCTTCTTGAAGGGAAAGATGTAACTCTGTGAGATGAAATAAGAGAACACAGAGCAGTTTCTCAGAAAGCTCCTTTCCAGTTTTGAACGGAAGATATTTCCTTTTTCACCATAGCCCTCTAGGGGCGTCCAAATATCCCTTTGGAATTCCACAAGAACAGCCTTAGCGAAAGGTTTCTTGAAGGGAAAGATGTAACTCTGTGAGATGAATTAACAGAACACAGAGCAGTTTCTCAGAAAGCTTCTTTCCAGTTTCGAACGGAAGATATTTCCTTTTTCACCATACCCCTCTAAGGGCTTCCAAATATCCCTTTGCCAATTCCACGAGAACAGCCTTTGCGAAAGGCTTCTTGAAGGGAAAGATGTAACTCTGTGAGATGAATTAACAGAACACAGAGCAGTTTCTCAGAAAGTTTCTTTCCAGTTTTGAACGGAAGATATTTCCTTTTTCACCATAGCCCTCTATGGGGGTCAAAATATCCGTTAGCGAATTCCACAAGAACATCCTTAGCGTAAGGCTTCTTGAAGGGAAAGATGTAACACTGTGAGCTGAATTAACAGAACACAGAGCAGTTTCTCAGAAAGCTTCTTTCCAGTTTTGAACGGAAGATATTTCCTTTTTCACCATAGCCCTCTAAGGGCTTGAAAATATCCCTTTGTCAATTCCACAAGAACAGCCTTAGGGAAAGGATTCTTGAAGGGAAAGATGTAACTCCGTGAGATGAATTAACAGAACACAGAGCAGATTCTCAGAAAGCTTCTTTCCAGTTTTGAACGGAAGATATTTCCTTTTTCACCATAGCCCTCTACGGGCTTCCAAATATCACTTTGCGAATTCCACAAGAACAGCCTTAACGAAAGGATTCTTGAAGGGAAACATGTAACTCTGTGAGATGAATTAACAGAACACAGAGCAGTTTCTCAGAAAGCTTCTTTCCAGTTTTGAACGGAAGATATTTCCTTTTTCACCATAGCCCTCTATGGGCTTCCAAATATCCCTTTGCCAATTCCACAAGAACAGCCTTAGCGAAAGGCTTCTTGAAGGGAAAGATGTAACTCTGTGAGATGAATTAACAGAACACAGAGCAGTTTCTCAGAAAGCTTCTTTCCAGTTTTGAACGGAAGATATTTCCTTTTTCACCATAGCCCTCCAAGGGCTTCCAAATATCCCTTTGCCAATTCCACAAGAACAGCCTTAGGGAAAGGATTCTTGAAGGGAAACATGTAACTCTGTGAGATGAATTAACAGAACACAGAGCAGTTTCTCAGAAAGCTTCTTTCCAGTTTTGAACGGAAGATATTTCCTTTTTCACCATAGCCCTCTATGGGCTTCCAAATATCCCTTTGCCAATTCCACAAGAACAGCCTTAGCGAAAGGCTTCTTGAAGGGAAAGATGTAACTCTGTGAGATGAATTAACAGAACACAGAGCAGTTTCTCAGAAAGCTTCTTTCCAGTTTTGAACGGAAGATATTTCCTTTTTCACCATAGCCATCCAAGGGCTTCCAAATATCCCTTTGCCAATTCCACAAGAACAGCCTTAGGGAAAGGATTCTTGAAGGGAAAGATGTAACTCCGTGAGATGAATTAACAGAACACAGAGCAGTTTCTCAGAAAGCTTCTTTCCAGTTTTGAACGGAAGATATTTCCTTTTTCACCATAGCCCTCTATGGGCTTCCAAATATCACTTTGCGAATTCCACAAGAACAGCCTTAGCGAAAGGCTTCTTGAAGGGAACGATGTAACTCTGTGAGATGAATTAACAGAACACAGAGCAGTTTCTCAGAAAGCTTCTTTTCAGTTTTGAACGGAAGATAGTTCCTTTTTCACCATAGCCCACTGTGGGCTTCCAAATATCCCTTTGACAATTCCACAAGAACAGCCTTAGCGAAAGGCTTCTTGAAGGGAAAGAAGTAACTCTGTGAGATGAATTAAAAGAACACAGTGCAGTTTCTCAGAAAGCTTCTTTCCAGTTTTGAACGGAAGATATTTCCTTTTTCACCATAGCCCTCTATGGGCTTCCAAATATCCCTTTGCCAATTCCACAAGAACAGCCTTAGCGAAAGGATTCTTGAAGGGGAAGATGTAACTCTGTGAGATGAATTAACAGAACACAGAGCCGTTTCTCAGAATGCTTCTTTCCAGTTTTGAACGGAAGATATTTTCTATTTACCATAGCCCTCTATGGGCTTCCAAATATCACTTTGCCAATTCCACAAGAAAAGCCTTAGCGAAAGGCTTCCTGAAGGGAAAGATGTAACTCTGTGAGATGAATTAACAGAACACAGAGCAGTTTCTCAGGAAGCTTCTTTCCAACTTTGAACGGAAGATATTTCCTTTTTCACCATAGTCCTCTATGGGCTTCCAAATATCCCTTTGCCAATTCCACAAAAACAGCCTTAGCGAAAGGCTTCTTGAAGGGAAATATGTAATTCTGTGAGATGAATTAACAGAACACAGAGCAGTTTCTCAGAAAGCTTCTTTCCAGTTTTGAACGGAAGATATTTCCTTTTTCACCATAGCCCTCTAAGGGCTTCCAAATATCCCTTTGCCAATTCCACAAAAAAAGCCTTAGTGAAAGGCTTCTTGAAGGGAAAGATGTAATTCTCTGATATGAAATAACAGAACACAGAGCAGTTTCTCAGAAAGCTTCTTTCCAGGTTTGAACGAAAGATATTTCCTTTTTCACCATAGCCCTCTATGGGCTTCCAAATATCCCTTTGCCAATTCCACAAAAAAAGCCTTAGCGAAAGGCTTCTTGAAGGGAAAGATGTAACTCTCTGAGATGAATTAACAGAACACAGAGCAGTTTCACAGAAAGCTTCTTTCCAGGTTTGAACGGAAGATATTTCCTTTTTCACCATAGCCCTCTATGATCTTCCAAATATCCCTTTGCCAGTTCCACAAGAACAGCCTTAGCGAAAGGCTTCTTGAAGGGAAAGATGTAACTCTGTGAGATGATTAACAGAACACAGAGCAGTTTCACAGGAAAATTCTTTCCAGTTTTCAACGGAAGATATTTCCTTTTTCACCATAGCCCTCTATGGGCTTCCAAATATCCCCTTGCAAATTCCACAAGAAAAGCCTTAGCGAAAGGCTTCTTGAAGGGAAAGATGTAACTCTGTGAGATGAATTAACAGAACACAGAGCAGTTTCTCAGAAAGCTTCTTTCCATTTTTGAACGGAAGATATTTCCTTTTTCACCATAGCCCTCTATGGGCTTCCAAGTATCCCTTTGCCAATTCCAGAAGAACAGCCTTAGCGAAACGCTTCTTGATGGGGAAGATGTAACTCTGTGAGATGATTTAACAGAACACAGATCAGATTCTCAGAAAGCTTCTTTCCAGGTTGAACGGAAGATATTTCCTTTTTCACCATAGCCCTCTATGGGCTTCCAAATATCCCTTTGCCAATTCCACAAGAAGAGCCTTAGCGAAAGGCTTCTTGAAGGGAAAGATGTAACTCTGTGAGATGAATTAACAGAACACAGAGCAGTTTCTCAGAAAGCTTCTTTCCAGTTTTTAAAGGAATCTATTTCCTTTTTCACCATAGCCCTCTATGGGCTTCCAAATATCTCTTTTAAAATTCCACAAGAACAGCCTTAGCGAAAGGCTTCTTGAAGGGAAAGAAGTAACTCTGTAAGATGAATTAAAAGAACACAGTGCAGTTTCTCAGAAAGCTTCTTTCCAGTTTTGAACGGAAGATATTTCCTATTTCACCATAGCCCTCTATGGGCTTCCAAATATCACTTTGCCAATTCCACAGGGACAGCCTTAGCGAAAGGCTTCTTGAAGGGAAAGATGTAACTCTGTGAGATAAATTAACAGAACACAGAGCAGTTTCTCAGAAAGCTTCTTTCCAGTTTTGAACGGAAGATATTTCCTTTTTCACCATAGCCCTCTATGGGCTTCCAGATATCCCTTTTCCAATTCCACAAGAACAGCCTTAGCGAAACGCTTCTTGAAGGGGAAGATGTAACTCTGTGAGATGATTTAACAGAACCCGGAGCAGATTCACAGAAAGCTTCTTTCCAGTTTTGAACGGAAGATATTTCCTTTTTCACCATCCCCTCTAAGGGCTTCCAAATATCCCTTTGCCAATTCCACAAGAACAGCCTTAGCGAAAAGCTCCTTGAAGGGAAAGAAGTAACTCTCTGAGATGAATTAACAGAACACAGAGAAGTTTCTCAGAAAGCTTCTTTCCAGTTTTGAACGAAAGATATTTCCTTTTTCACCATAGCCCTCAATGGGCTTCCAAATATCCCTTTGCCAATTCCACAAGAACACCCTTAGCGAAAGTCTTCTTGAAGGGAAAGATATAACTCTGTGAGATGAATTAAGAGAACACAGAGCAGTTTCTCAGAAAGCTTCTTTCCAGTTTTGAACGGAAGATATTTCCTTTTTCACCATACCCCTCTAAGGGCTTCCAAATATCCCTTTGCCAATTCCACAAGAACAGCCTTAGCGAAAGGCTTCTTGAAGGGAAAGATGTAACTCTGTGAGATGAATTAACAGAACACAGAGAAGTTTCTCAGAAAGCTTCTTTCCAGTTTTGAACGGAAGATATTTCCTTTTTCACCATAGCCCTCTATGGGGGTCAAAATATCCATTAGCGAATTCCACAAGAACATCCTTAGCGTAAGCCTTCTTGAAGGGAAAGATGTAACTCTGTGAGCTGAATTAAAAGAACACAGAGCAGTTTCTCAGAAAGGTTCTTTCCAGTTTTGAACGGAAGATATTTCCTTTTTCACGATACCCCTCTAAGGGCTTCCAAATATCCCTTTGCCAATTCCACAAGAACAGCCTTAGCGAAAGGCTTCTTGAAGGGAAAGATGTAACTCTGTGAGATGAATTAACGGAACACAGAGCAGTTTCTCAGAAAGCTTCTTTCCAGTTTTGAACGGAAGATATTTCTTTTTCACCATAGCCCTCTATGGGGGTCAAAATATCCCTTAGCGAATTCCACAAGAACAGCCTTAGCGTAAGGCTTCTTGAAGAGAAAGATGTAACTCTCTGAGCTGAATTAACAGAACACAGAGCAGATTGTCAGAAAGCTTCTTTCCAGTTTTGAACGGAAGATATTTCCTTTTTCACCATAGCCCTCTATGGGCTTCCAAATATCCCTTTGCCAATTCCACAAGAACAGCCTTAGCGAAACGCTTCTTGAAGGGAAAGATGTAATTCTGTGAGATGATTTAACAGAACACAGAGCAGTTTCTCAGAAAGCTTCTTTCCAGTTTTAACGGAAGATATTTCCTTTTTCACCACAGCCCTCTAAGGGCTTCTAAATATCCCTTTGCCAATTCCACAAGAACAGCCTTAGCGAAAAGCTCCTTGAAGGGAAAGAAGTAACTCTCTGAGATGAATTAACAGAACACAGACCAGTTTCTCAGAAAGCTACTTTCCAATTTTGAACGGAAGATATTTCCTTTTTCACCATAGCCGTCTATGGGCTTCCAAATATCCCTTTGCCAATTCCAGAAGAACAGCCTTAGCGAAAGTCTTCTTGAAGGGAAAGATGTAACTCTGTGAGATGAATTAACAGAACACAGAGCAGTTTCTCAGAAAGCTTCTTTCCAGTTTTGAACGGAAGATATTTCCTTTTTCACCGTAGCCCTCTATGGGCTTCCAAATATCCCTTTGGCAATTCCACAAGAAAGGCCTTAGCGTAAGGCTACTTGAAGGGAAATATGTAACTCTCTGAGCTGAATTAACAGAACAGAGAGCAGTTTGTCAGAAAGCTTCTTTCCAGTTTTGAACGGAAGATATTTCCTTTTTCACCATAGCCCTCTATGGGCTTCCAAATATCCCTTTGCCAATTCCACAAGAACAGCCTTAGCGAAACGCTTCTTGAAGGGAAAGATGTAATTCTGTGAGATGATTTAACAGAACACAGAGCAGTTTCTCAGAAAGCTTCTTTCCAGTTTTGAACGGAAGATATTTCCTTTTTCACCATAGCCCTCTATGGGCTTCCAGATATCCCTTTTCCAATTCCACAAGAACAGCCTTAGCGAAAGGCTTCTTGAAGGGGAAGATGTAACTCTGTGAGATGATTTAACAGAACCCGGAGCAGATTCACAGAAAGCTTCTTTCCAGTTTTGAACGGAAGATATTTCCTTTTTCACCATAGCCCTCTAATGGCTTCCAAATATCCCTTTGCCAATTCCACAAGAACAGCCTTAGCGAAAAGCTCCTTGAAGGGAAAGAAGTAACTCTCTGAGATGAATTAACAGAACACAGACCAGTTTCTCAGAAAGCTTCTTTCCAGTTTTGAACGGAAGATATTTCCTTTTTCACCATAGCCCTCTATGGGCTTCCAAATATCCCTTTGCCAATTCCACAAGAACAGCCTTAGCGAAAGTCTTCTTGAAGGGAAAGATGTAACTCTGTGAGATGAATTAACAGAACACAGAGCAGTTTCTCAGAAAGCTTCTTTCCAGTTTTGAACGGAAGTTATTTCCTTTTTCACCGTAGCCCTCTATGGGCTTCCAAATATCCCTTTGACAATTCCACAAGAAAAGCCTTAGCGAAAGGCTTCTTGAAGGGAAAGATGTAACTCTCTGAGATGAATTAACAGAACACAGAGCAGTTTCTCTGAAAGCTTCTTTCCAGTTTTGAACGGAAGATATTTCCTTTTTTACCATAACCCTCTATCGGCTTCCAAATATCACTTTGCCAATTCCACAAGAACAGCCTTAGCGAAAGGCTTCTTGAAGGGAAAGATGTAACTCTGTGAGATGAATTAACAGAACACAGAGCAGTTTCTCAGAAAGCTTCTTTCCAGTTTTGAACGGAAGATATTTCCTTTTTCACCATAGCCCTCTATGGGCTTCCAAATATCCCTTTGCCAATTCCAGAAGAACAGCCTTAGCGAAACGCTTCTTGATGAGGAAGATGTAACTCTGTGAGATGATTTAACAGAACACAGAGCAGTTTCTCAGAAAGGTTCTTTCCAGTTTTGAACGGAAGATATTTCCTTTGTCACCATAACCCTCTATGGGCTTCCAAATATCCCTTTGTCAATTCCACAAGAACAGCCATAGCGAAAGGCTTCTTGAAGGGAAAGATGTAACTCTGTGAGATGAATTAAGAGAACACAGAGCAGTTTCTCAGAAAGCTCCTTTCCAGTTTTGAACGGAAGATATTTCCTTTTTCACCATAGCCCTCTAGGGGCGTCCAAATATCCCTTTGGAATTCCACAAGAACAGCCTTAGCGAAAGGTTTCTTGAAGGGAAAGATGTAACTCCGTGAGATGAATTAACAGAACACAGAGCAGTTTCTCAGAAAGCTTCTTTCCAGTTTTGAACGGAAGATATTTCCTTTTTCACCATACCCCTCTAAGGGCTTCCAAATATCCCTTTGCCAATTCCACGAGAACAGCCTTTGCGAAAGGCTTCTTGAAGGGAAAGATGTAACTCTGTGAGATGAATTAACAGAACACAGAGCAGTTTCTCAGAAAGTTTCTTTCCAGTTTTGAACGGAAGATATTTCCTTTTTCACCATAGCCCTCTATGGGGGTCAAAATATCCGTTAGCGAATTCCACAACAACATCCTTAGCGTAAGGCTTCTTGAAGGGAAAGATGTAACACTGTGAGCTGAATTAACAGAACACAGAGCAGTTTCTCAGAAAGCTTCTTTCCAGTTTTGAACGGAAGATATTTCCTTTTTCACCATAGCCCTCTAAGGGCTTGAAAATATCCCTTTGTCAATTCCACAAGAACAGCCTTAGGGAAAGGATTCTTGAAGGGAAAGATGTAACTCCGTGAGATGAATTAACAGAACACAGAGCAGATTCTCAGAAAGCTTCTTTCCAGTTTTGAACGGAAGATATTTCCTTTTTCACCATAGCCCTCTACGGGCTTCCAAATATCACTTTGCGAATTCCACAAGAAGAGCCTTAACGAAAGGATTCTTGAAGGGAAACATGTAACTCTGTGAGATGAATTAACAGAACACAGAGCAGTTTCTCAGAAAGCTTCTTTCCAGTTTTGAACGGAAGATATTTCCTTTTTCACCATAGCCCTCTATGGGCTTCCAAATATCCCTTTGCCAATTCCACAAGAACAGCCTTAGCGAAAGGCTTCTTGAAGGGAAAGATGTAACTCTGTGAGATGAATTAACAGAACACAGAGCAGTTTCTCAGAAAGCTTCTTTCCAGTTTTGAACGGAAGATATTTCCTTTTTCACCATAGCCCTCCAAGGGCTTCCAAATATCCCTTTGCCAATTTCACAAGAACAGCCTTAGGGAAAGGATTCTTGAAGGGAAACATGTAACTCTCTGAGATGAATTAACAGAACACAGAGCAGTTTCTCAGAAAGCTTCTTTCCAGTTTTGAACGGAAGATATTTCCTTTTTCACCATAGCCCTCTATGGGCTTCCAAATATCCCTTTGCCAATTCCACAAGAACAGCCTTAGCGAAAGGCTTCTTGAAGGGAAAGATGTAACTCTGTGAGATGAATTAACAGAACACAGAGCAGTTTCTCAGAAAGCTTCTTTCCAGTTTTGAACGGAAGATATTTCCTTTTTCACCATAGCCATCCAAGGGCTTCCAAATATCCCTTTGCCAATTCCACAAGAACAGCCTTAGGGAAAGGATTCTTGAAGGGAAAGATGTAACTCCGTGAGATGAATTAACAGAACACAGAGCAGTTTCTCAGAAAGCTTCTTTCCAGTTTTGAACGGAAGATATTTCCTTTTTCACCATAGCCCTCTATGGGCTTCCAAATATCACTTTGCGAATTCCACAAGAACAGCCTTAGCGAAAGGCTTCTTGAAGGGAACGATGTAACTCTGTGAGATGAATTAACAGAACACAGAGCAGTTTCTCAGAAAGCTTCTTTTCAGTTTTGAACGGAAGATAGTTCCTTTTTCACCATAGCCCACTGTGGGCTTCCAAATATCCCTTTGACAATTCCACAAGAACAGCCTTAGCGAAAGGCTTCTTGAAGGGAAAGAAGTAACTCTGTGAGATGAATTAAAAGAACACAGTGCAGTTTCTCAGAAAGCTTCTTTCCAGTTTTGAACGGAAGATATTTCCTTTTTCACCATAGCCCTCTATGGGATTCCAAATATCCCTTTGCCAATTCCACAAGAACAGCCTTAGCGAAAGGATTCTTGAAGGGAAAGATGTAACTATGTGAGATGAATTAACAGAACACAGAGCAGTTTCTCAGAAAGCTTCTTTCCAGTTTTGAACGGAGGATATTTCCTTTTTCACCATAGCCCTCTATGGGCGTCAAAATATCCCTTTGCAATTCCACAAGAACAGCCTTAGGGAAAGGCTTCTTGAAGGGAAAGATGTAACTCTGTGAGATGAATTAACAGAACACAGAGCAGTTTCTCAGAAAGCTTCTTTCCAGTTTTGAACGGAAGATATTTCCTTTTTCAACATAGCCCTCTATGGGCTTCCAAATATCCCTTTGCCAATTCCACAAGAACAGCCTTAGCGCAATGCTTCTTGTTGGGAAAGATGTAACTCTGTGAGATGAATTAACAGAACACAGAGCAGTTTCTCAGAAAGCTTCTTTCCAGTTTTAAACGGAAGATATTTCCTTTTTCACCATAGCCCTCTATGGGCTTCCAAATATCCCTTTGCCAATTCCACAAGAACAGCCTTAGCGAAAGGATTCTTGAAGGGGAAGATGTAACTCTGTGAGATGAATTAACAGAACACAGAGCCGTTTCTCAGAATGCTTCTTTCCAGTTTTGAACGGAAGATATTTTCTATTTACCATAGCCCTCTATGGGCTTCCAAATATCACTTTGCCAATTCCACAAGAAAAGCCTTAGCGAAAGGCTTCCTGAAGGGAAAGATGTAACTCTGTGAGATGAATTAACAGAACACAGAGCAGTTTCTCAGGAAGCTTCTTTCCAACTTTGAACGGAAGATATTTCCTTTTTCACCATAGTCCTCTATGGGCTTCCAAATATCCCTTTGCCAATTCCACAAAAACAGCCTTAGCGAAAGGCTTCTTGAAGGGAAATATGTAATTCTGTGAGATGAATTAACAGAACACAGAGCAGTTTCTCAGAAAGCTTCTTTCCAGTTTTGAACGGAAGATATTTCCTTTTTCACCATAGCCCTCTAAGGGCTTCCAAATATCCCTTTGCCAATTCCACAAAAAAAGCCTTAGTGAAAGGCTTCTTGAAGGGAAAGATGTAATTCTCTGATATGAATTAACAGAACACAGAGCAGTTTCTCAGAAAGCTTCTTTCCAGGTTTGAACGAAAGATATTTCGTTTTTCACCATAGCCCTCTATGGGCTTCCAAATATCCCTTTGCCAATTCCACAAAAAAAGCCTTAGCGAAAGGCTTCTTGAAGGGAAAGATGTAACTCTCTGAGATGAATTAACAGAACACAGAGCAGTTTCACAGAAAGCTTCTTTCCAGGTTTGAACGGAAGATATTTCCTTTTTCACCATAGCCCTCTATGATCTTCCAAATATCCCTTTGCCAGTTCCACAAGAACAGCCTTAGCGAAAGGCTTCTTGAAGGGAAAGATGTAACTCTGTGAGATGATTAACAGAACACAGAGCAGTTTCACAGGAAAATTCTTTCCAGTTTTCAACGGAAGATATTTCCTTTTTCACCATAGCCCTCTATGGGCTTCCAAATATCCCTTTGCAAATTCCACAAGAAAAGCCTTAGCGAAAGGCTTCTTGAAGGGAAAGATGTAACTCTGTGAGATGAATTAACAGAACACAGAGCAGTTTCTCAGAAAGCTTCTTTCCATTTTTGAACGGAAGATATTTCCTTTTTCACCATAGCCCTCTATGGGCTTCCAAGTATCCCTTTGCCAATTCCAGAAGAACAGCCTTAGCGAAACGCTTCTTGATGGGGAAGATGTAACTCTTTGAGATGATTTAACAGAACACAGATCAGATTCTCAGAAAGCTTCTTTCCAGGTTGAACGGAAGATATTTCCTTTTTCACCATAGCCCTGTATGGGCTTCCAAATATCCCTTTGCCAATTCCACAAGAAGAGCCTTAGCGAAAGGCTTCTTGAAGGGAAAGATGTAACTCTGTGAGATGAATTAACAGAACACAGAGCAGTTTCTCAGAAAGCTTCTTTCCAGTTTTTAAAGGAATCTATTTCCTTTTTCACCATAGCCCTCTATGGGCTTCCAAATATCTCTTTTAAAATTCCACAAGAACAGCCTTAGCGAAAGGCTTCTTGAAGGGAAAGAAGTAACTCTGTAAGATGAATTAAAAGAACACAGTGCAGTTTCTCAGAAAGCTTCTTTCCAGTTTTGAACGGAAGATATTTCCTTTTTCACCATAGCCCTCTATGGGCTTCCAAATATCACTTTGCCAATTCCACAAGGACAGCCTTAGCGAAAGGCTTCTTGAAGGGAAAGATGTAACTCTGTGAGATAAATTAACAGAACACAGAGCAGTTTCTCAGAATGCTTCTTTAAAGTTTTGAACGGAAGATATTTCCTTTTTCACCATAGCCCTCTATGGGCTTCCAAATATCCCTTTGCCAATTCCACAAGAACACCCTTATCGAAAGGCTTCTTGAAGGGAAAGATGTAACTCTGTGAGCTGAATTAACAGAACGCAGAGCAGTTTCTCAGAAAGCTTCTTTCCAGTTTTCAACGGAAGGTATTTCCTTTTTCACCATAGCCCTCTATGTGGGTCAAAATATCCCTTAGCGAATTCCACAAGAACATACTTAGCGTAAGGCTTCTTGAAGGGAAAGATGTAACTCTGTGAGCTGAATTAACAGAACACAGAGCAGTTTCTCAGAAAGCTTCTTTCCAGTTTTGAACGGAAGATATTTCCTTTTTCACCATACCCCTCTAAGGGCTTCCAAATATCCCTTTGCCAATTCCACAAGAACAGCCTTAGCGAAAGGCTTCTTGAAGGGAAAGATGTAACTCTGTGAGATGAATTAACAGAACACAGAGCAGTTTCTCAGAAAGCTTCTTTCCAGTTTTGAACGGAAGATATTTGCTTTTTCACCATAGCCCTCTATGGCTTCCAAATATCCATTTGCCAATTCCACAAGAACAGCCTTAGCGAAAGGCTTCTTGAAGGGAAAGATGTAACTCTGTGAGCTGAATTAACAGAACACAGAGCAGTTTGTCAGAAAGCTTCTTTCCAGTTTTGAACGGAAGATATTTCCTTTTTCACCATAGCCCTCTATGGGCTTCCAAATATCCCTTTGCCAATTCCACAAGAACAGCCTTAGCGAAACGCTTCTTGAAGGGAAAGATGTAATTCTGTGAGATGATTTAACAGAACACAGAGCAGTTTCTCAGAAAGCTTCTTTCCAGTTTTGAACGGAAGATATTTCCTTTTTCACCATAGCCCTCTATGGGCTTCCAGATATCCCTTTTCCAATTCCACAAGAACAGCCTTAGCGAAACGCTTCTTGAAGGGGAAGATGTAACTCTGTGAGATGATTTAACAGAACCCAGAGCAGTTTCACAGAAAGCTTCTTTCCAGTTTTGAACGGAAGATATTTCCTTTTTCACCATAGCCCTCTAAGGGCTTCCAAATATCCTTTTGCCAATTCCACAAGAACAGCCTTAGCGAAAGGCTCCTTGAAGGGAAAGATGTAACTCTCTGAGATGAATTAACAGAACACAGACCAGTTTCTCAGAAAGCTTCTTTCCAGTTTTGAACGGAAGATATTTCCTTTTTCACCATAGCCCTCGATGGGCCTCCAAATATCCCTTTGCCAATTCCACAAGAACAGCCTTAGCGAAAGTCTTCTTGAAGGGAAATATGTAACTCTGTGAGATGAATTAACAGAACACAGAGCAGTTTCTCAGAAAGCTTCTTTCCAGTTTTGAACGGAAAATATTTCCTTTTTCACCGTAGCCCTCCATGGGCTTCCAAATATCCCTTTGCCAATTCCACAAGAAAAGCCTTAGCGAAAGGCTTCCTGAAGGGATAGATGTAACTCTCTGAGATGAATTAACAGAACACAGAGCAGTTTCTCAGAAAGCTTCTTTCCAGTTTTGAACGGAAG
Organism: Chlorocebus sabaeus; assembly: GCF_047675955.1. Taxonomy (NCBI): domain Eukaryota; kingdom Metazoa; phylum Chordata; class Mammalia; order Primates; family Cercopithecidae; genus Chlorocebus; species Chlorocebus sabaeus. The sequence goes on from NC_132911.1 coordinate 49,532,551, forward strand.
ATATTTCCTTTTTCACCATAGCCCTCTAGGTGCGTCCAAATATCACTTTGCCAATTCCACAAGAACAGCCTTTGCGAAAGGCTTCTTGAAGACAAAGATGTAACTCTGTGAGATGAATTAACAGAACACAGAGCAGTTTCTCAGAAAGCTTCTTTCCAGTTTTGAACAGAAGATATTTCCTTTTTCACCATAGCCCTCTATGGGCTTCCAAATATCCCTTTGCCAATTCGAGAAGAACAGCCTCAGCGAAACGCTTCTTGATGGGGAAGATGTAACACTGTGAGATGATTTAACAGAACACAGAGCAGTTTCTCAGAAAGCTTCTTTCCAGTTTTGAACGGAAGATATTTCCTTTTTCACCATAGCCCTCTATGGGCTTCCAAATATCCCTTTGCCAATTCCAGAAGAACAGCCTTAGCGAAACGCTTCTTGATGGGGAAGATGTAACTCTGTGAGATGATTTAACAGAACACAGAGCAGTTTCTCAGAAAGGTTCTTTCCAGTTTTGAACGGAAGATATTTCCTTTTTCACCATAGCCCCTTATGGGCTTCCAAATATCCCTTTGTCACTTCCACAAGAACAGACTTAGCGAAAGGCTTCTTGAAGGGAAAGATGTAACTCTGTGAGATGAATTAACAGAACACAGAGCAGTTTCTCAGAAGGCTTCTGTCCAGTTTTGAAAGGAAGATATTTCCTTTTTCACCATAGCCCTCTATGGGCGTCCAAATATCCCTTTGCCAATTCCACAAGAACAGCCTTAGCGAAAGGATTCCTGAAGGGAAAGATGTAACTCTGTGACATGAACTAACAGAACACAGAACAGTTTCTCAGAAATCTTCTTTCCAGTTTTGAACGGAAGATATTTCCTTTTTCACCATAGCCCTCTATGGGCTTCCAAATATCACTTTGCGAATTCCACAAGAACAGCCTTAGCGAAAGGCTTCTTAAAGGGAAAGTTGTAACTCTGTGAGATGAATTAACAGAACACAGAGCAGTTTCTCAGAAAGCTTCTTTCCAGTTTTGAACGGAAGATATTTCCTTTTTCAACATAGCCCTCTATGGGCTTCCAAATATCACTTTGCCAATTCCACAAAAACAGCCTTAGCGAAAGGCTTCTTGAAGGGAAAGATGTAACTCTGTGAGATGAATTAACAGAACACAGAGCAGTTTCTCAGAAAGCTTCTTTCCAGTTTTTAAAGGAATCTACTTCCTTTTTCACCATAGCCCTCTATGGGCTTCCAAATATCCCTTTTCCAATTCCACAAGAACAGCCTTAGCGAAAGGCTTCTTGAAGGGAAAGAAGTAACTCTGTGAGATGAATTAAAAGAACACAGTGCAGTTTCTCAGAAAGCTTCTTTCCAGTTTTGAAAGGAAGATATTTCCTTTTTCACCATAGCCCTCTAAGGGCTTCCAAATATCACTTTGCAAATTCCACAAGAACAGCCTTAGCGAAAGGCTTCTTGAAGGGAAAGATGTAACTCTGTGAGATGAATTAACAGAACACAGAACAGTTTCTCAGAAAGGTTCTTTCCAGCTTTGAACGGAAGATATTTCCTTTTTCACCATAGCCCTCTATGGGCTTCCAAATATCCCTTTGCCAATTCCACAAGAACAGCCTTAGCGAAAGGCTTCTTGAGGGGAAAGATGTAACTCTGTGAGATGAATTAACAGAACACAGAGCAGTTTCTCAGAAAGCTTCTTTCCAGTTTTGAACGGAGGATAGTTCCTTTTTCACCATAGCCCTCTATGGGCTTCCAAATATCCCTTTGCCAATTCCACAAGAACAGCCTTAGCGAAAGTCTTCTTGAAGGGAAATATGTAACTCTGTGAGATGAATTAACAGAACACAGAGCAGTTTCTCAGAAAGCTTCTTTCCAGTTTTGAACGGAAGATATTTCCTTTTTCACCATAGCCCTCTAAGGGCTTGAAAATATCCCTTTGCCAATTAAACAAGAACAGCCTTACGGAAAGGATTCTTGAAGGGAAAGATGTAACTCCGTGAGATAAATTAACAGATCACAGAGCAGATTCTCAGAAAGCTTCTTTCCAGTTTTGAACGGAAGATATTTCCTTTTTCACCATAGCCCTCTATGGGCTTCCAAATATCACTTTGCGAATTCCACAAGAACAGCCTTAGCGAAAGGATTCTTGAAGGGAAACATGTAACTCTGTGAGATGAATTAACAGAACACAGAGCAGTTTCTCTGAAAGCTTCTTTCCAGTTTTGAACGGAAGATATTTCCTTTATCACCATAGCCCTCTATGGGCTTCCAAATATCCCTTTGCCAATTCCACAAGAACAGCCTTAGCGAAAGGCTCCTTGAAGGGAAAGATGTAACTCTTTGAGATGAATTAAGAGAACACAGAGCAGTTTCTCAGAAAGCTTCTTTCCAGTTTTGAACGGAAGATATTTCCTTTTTCACCATAGCCCTCTAGGGGCGTCCAAATATCCCTTTGGAATTCCACAAGAACAGCCTTAGCGAAAGGTTTCTTGAAGGGAAAGATGTAACTCTGTGAGATGAATTAACAGAACACAGAGCAGTTTCTCAGAATGCTTCTTTAAAGTTTTGAACGGAAGATATTTCCTTTTTCACCATACCCCTCTATGGGCTTCCAAATATCCCTTTGCCAATTCCACAAGAACACCCTTATCGAAAGGCTTCTTGAAGGGAAAGATGTAACTCTGTGAGCTGAATTAACAGAACGCAGAGCAGTTTCTCAGAAAGCTTCTTTCCAGTTTTCAACGGAAGGTATTTCCTTTTTCACCATAGCCCTCTATGTGGGTCAAAATATCCCTTAGCGAATTCCACAAGAACATACTTAGCGTAAGGCTTCTTGAAGGGAAAGATGTAACTCTGTGAGCTGAATTAACAGAACACAGAGCAGTTTCTCAGAAAGCTTCTTTCCAGTTTTGAACGGAAGATATTTCCTTTTTCACCATACCCCTCTAAGGGCTTCCAAATATCCCTTTGCCAATTCCACAAGAACAGCCTTAGCGAAAGGCTTCTTGAAGGGAAAGAAGTAACTCTGTGAGATGAATTAACAGAACACAGAGCAGTTTCTCAGAAAGCTTCTTTCCAGTTTTGAACGGAAGATATTTGCTTTTTCACCATAGCCCTCTATGGCTTCCAAATATCCATTTGCCAATTCCACAAGAACAGCCTTAGCGAAAGGCTTCTTGAAGGGAAAGATGTAACTCTGTGAGCTGAATTAACAGAACACAGAGCAGTTTGTCAGAAAGCTTCTTTCCAGTTTTGAACGGAAGATATTTCCTTTTTCACCATAGCCCTCTATGGGCTTCCAAATATCCCTTTGCCAATTCCACAAGAACAGCCTTAGCGAAACGCTTCTTGAAGGGAAAGATGTAATTCTGTGAGATGATTTAACAGAACACAGAGCAGTTTCTCAGAAAGCTTCTTTCCAGTTTTGAACGGAAGATATTTCCTTTTTCACCATAGCCCTCTATGGGCTTCCAGATATCCCTTTTCCAATTCCACAAGAACAGCCTTAGCGAAACGCTTCTTGAAGGGGAAGATGTAACTCTGTGAGATGATTTAACAGAACCCAGAGCAGTTTCACAGAAAGCTTCTTTCCAGTTTTGAACGGAAGATATTTCCTTTTTCACCATAGCCCTCTAAGGGCTTCCAAATATCCTTTTGCCAATTCCACAAGAACAGCCTTAGCGAAAGGCTCCTTGAAGGGAAAGATGTAACTCTCTGAGATGAATTAACAGAACACAGACCAGTTTCTCAGAAAGCTTCTTTCCAGTTTTGAACGGAAGATATTTCCTTTTTCACCATAGCCCTCGATGGGCCTCCAAATATCCCTTTGCCAATTCCACAAGAACAGCCTTAGCGAAAGTCTTCTTGAAGGGAAATATGTAACTCTGTGAGATGAATTAACAGAACACAGAGCAGTTTCTCAGAAAGCTTCTTTCCAGTTTTGAACGGAAAATATTTCCTTTTTCACCGTAGCCCTCCATGGGCTTCCAAATATCCCTTTGCCAATTCCACAAGAAAAGCCTTAGCGAAAGGCTTCCTGAAGGGATAGATGTAACTCTCTGAGATGAATTAACAGAACACAGAGCAGTTTCTCAGAAAGCTTCTTTCCAGTTTTGAACGGAAGATATTTCCTTTTTCACCATAGCCCTCTAGGTGCGTCCAAATATCACTTTGCCAATTCCACAAGAACAGCCTTTGCGAAAGGCTTCTTGAAGACAAAGATGTAACTCTGTGAGATGAATTAACAGAACACAGAGCAGTTTCTCAGAAAGCTTCTTTCCAGTTTTGAACAGAAGATATTTCCTTTTTCACCATAGCCCTCTATGGGCTTCCAAATATCCCTTTGCCAATTCGAGAAGAACAGCCTCAGCGAAACGCTTCTTGATGGGGAAGATGTAACACTGTGAGATGATTTAACAGAACACAGAGCAGTTTCTCAGAAAGCTTCTTTCCAGTTTTGAACGGAAGATATTTCCTTTTTCACCATAGCCCTCTATGGGCTTCCAAATATCCCTTTGCCAATCCCAGAAGAACAGCCTTAGCGAAACGCTTCTTGATGGGGAAGATGTAACTCTGTGAGATGAATTAACAGAACACAGAGCAGTTTCTCAGAAGGCTTCTGTCCAGTTTTGAAAGGAAGATATTTCCTTTTTCACCATAGCCCTCTATGGGCGTCCAAATATCCCTTTGCCAATTCCACAAGAACAGCCTTAGCGAAAGGCTTCTTGAAGGGAAAGATGTAACTCTGTGAGATGAATTATCAGAACACAGAGCAATTCCTCAGAAAGCTTCTTTCCAGTTTTGAACGGAAGATAGTTCCTTTTTCACCATAGCCCTCTATGGGCTTCCAAATATCCCTTTGCCAATTCCACAAGAACAGCCTTAGCGAAAGGTTTCTTGAAGGGGAAGATGTAACTCTGTGAGATGAATTAACAGAACACAGAGAAGTTTCTCAGAAAACTTCTTTCCAGTTTTGAACGGAAGATATTTCCTTTTTCACCATAGTCCTCTACGGGCGTCCAAATATCCCTTTGCGAATTCCACAAAAACAGCCTTAGCGAAAGGTTTCTTTAAGGGAAAGATGTAAGTCCGTGAGATGAATTATCAGAACACAGAGCAGTTTCTCAGAAAGCTTCTTTTCAGTTTTGAACGGAAGATATTTCCTTTTTCACCATAGCCCTCTAGGAGCGTTCAAATATCCCTTTGGAATTCCACAAGAACAGCCTTAGCGAAAGGTTTCTTGAAGGGAAAGATGTAACTCTGTGAGATGAATTAACAGAACACAGAGCAGTTTCTCAGAAAGCTTCTTTCCAGTTTTGAACGGAAGATATTTCCTTTTTCACCATACCCCTCTAAGGGATTCCAAATATCCCTTTGCCAATTCCACAAGAACAGCCTTAGCGAAAGGCTTCTTGAAGGGAAAGATGTAACTCTGTGAGATGAATTAACAGAACACAGAGCAGTTTCTCAGAAAGCTTCTTTCCAGTTTTGAACGGAAGATATTTCCTTTTTCACCATAGCCCTCTATGGGGGTCAAAATATCCATTAGCGAATTCCACAAGAACATCCTTAGCGTAAGCCTTCTTGAAGGGAAAGATGTAACTCTGTGAGCTGAATTAACAGAACACAGAGCAGTTTCTCAGAAAGCTTCTTTCCAGTTTTGAACGGAAGATATTTCCTTTTTCACCATAGCCCTCTATGGGGGTCAAAATATCCCTTAGCGAATTCCACAAGAACAGCCTTAGCGTAAGGCTTCTTGAAGAGAAAGATGTAACTCTCTGAGCTGAATTAACAGAACACAGAGCAGTTTGTCAGAAAGCTTCTTTCCAGTTTTGAACGGAAGATATTTCCTTTTTCACCATAGCCCTCTATGGGCTTCCAAATATCCCTTTGCCAATTCCACAAGAACAGCCTTAGCGAAACGCTTCTTGAAGGGAAAGATGTAATTCTGTGAGATGATTTAACAGAACACAGAGCAGTTTCTCAGAAAGCTTCTTTCCAGTTTTGAACGGAAGATATTTCCTTTTTCACCACAGCCCTCTAAGGGCTTCTAAATATCCCTTTGCCAATTCCACAAGAACAGCCTTAGCGAAAAGCTCCTTGAAGGGAAAGAAGTAACTCTCTGAGATGAATTAACAGAACACAGAGCAGTTTCTCAGAAAGCTTCTTTCCAGTTTTGAACGGAAGATATTTCCTTTTTCACCATAGCCCTCTATGGGCTTCCAAATATCCCTTTGCCAATTCCACAAAAACAGCCTTTGCGAAAGGCTTCATGAAGAGAAAGATGTAACTCTGTGAGTTGAATTAACAGAACACAGAGCAGTTTCTCAGAAAGCTTCTTTCCAGTTTTGAACGGAAGATATTTCCTTTTTCACCATAGCCCTCTATGGGCGTCCAAATATCCCTTTGCCAATTCGAGAAGAACAGCATTAGCGAAACGGTTCTTGATGGGGAAGATGTAACTCTGTAGGATGATTTAACAGAACACAGAGCAGTTTCTCAGAAAGCTTCTTTCCAGTTTTGAACGGAAGATATTTTCTTTTTCACCATTGCCCTCTATGGGCTTCCAAATATCCCTTTGCCAATTCGAGAAGAACAGCCTTAGCGAAACGCTTCTTGATGGGGAAGATGTAACTCTGTGAGATGATTTAACAGAACACAGAGCAGATTCTCAGAAAGCTTCTTTCCAGTTTTGAACGGAAGATATTTCCTTTTTCAACATAGCCCTCTATGGGCTTCCAAATATCACTTTGCGAATTCCACAAGAACAGCCTTATCGAAATGCTTCTTGAAGGGAAAGATGTAAATCTGTGAGATGAATTAACAGAACACAGAGCAGTTTCTCAGAAAGCTTCTTTCCAGTTTTGAACGGAAAATATTTCCTTTTTCACCATAGCCCTCTAAGGGCTTGAAAATATCCCTTTGTCAATTCCAAAAGAACAGCCTTAGGGAAAGGATTCTTGAAGGGAAAGATGTAACTCCGTGAGATGGATTAACAGAACAAAAAACAGATTCTCAGAAAGCTTCTTTCCAGTTTTGAACGGAAGATATTTCCTTTTCACCATAGCCCTCTATGGGCTTCCAAATATCACTTTGCGAATTCCACAAGAACAGCCTTAGCGAAAGGATTCTTGAAGGGAAACATGTAACTCTGTGAGATGAATTAACACAACACAGAGCAGTTTCTCAGAAAGCTTCTTTCCAGTTTTGAACGGAAGATATTTCCTTTTTCACCATAGCCCTCTATGGGCTCCCAAATATCCCTTTGCCAATTCCACAAGAACAGCCTTAGCGAAAGGCTTCTTGAAGGGAAAGATGTAACTCTGTGAGATGAATTAACAGAACACAAAGCAGTTTCTCAGAAAACTTCTTTCCAGTTTTGAACGGAAGATATTTCCTTTTTCACCATAGCCCTCTATGGGATTCCAAATATCCCTTTGCCAATTCCAGAAGAACAGCCTTAGCGAAACGCCTTTTGATGAGGAAGATGTAACTCTGTGAGATGATTTAACAGAACACAGAGCAGTTTCTCAGAAAGGTTCTTTCCAGTTTTGAACGGAAGATATTTCCTTTTTCACCATAACCCTCTATGGGCTTCCAAATATCCCTTTGCCAATTCCACAAGAACAGCCATAGCGAAAGGCTTCTTGAAGGGAAAGATGTAACTCTGTGAGATGAATTAAGAGAACACAGAGCAGTTTCTCAGAAAGCTTCTTTCCAGTTTTGAACGGAAGATATTTCCTTTTTCACCATAGCCCTCTAGGGGCGTCCAAATATCCCTTTGGAATTCCACAAGAACAGCCTTAGCGAAAGGTTTCTTGAAGGGAAAGATGTAACTCTGTGAGATGAATTAACAGAACACAGAGCAGTTTCTCAGAAAGCTTCTTTCCAGTTTTGAACGGAAGATATTTCCTTTTTCACCATACCCCTCTAAGGGCTTCCAAATATCCCTTTGCCAATTCCACAAGAACAGCCTTAGCGAAAGGCTTCTTGAAGGGAAAGATGTAACTCTGTGAGATGAATTAACAGAACACAGAGCAGTTTCTCAGAAAGCTTTTTTCCAGTTTTGAACGGAAGATATTTCCTTTTTCACCATAGCCCTCTATGGGGGTCAAAATATCCCTTAGCGAATTCCACAAGAACATCCTTAGCGTAAGGCTTCTTGAAGGGAAAGATGTAACTCTGTGAGCTGAATTAACAGAACACAGAGCAGTTTCTCAGAAAGCTTCTTTCCAGTTTTGAACGGAAGATATTTCCTTTTTCACCATACCCCTCTAAGGGCTTCCAAATATCCCTTTGCCAATTCCACAAGAACAGCCTTTGCGAAAGGCTTCTTGAAGGGAAAGATGTAACTCTGTGAGATGAATTAGCAGAACACAGAGCAGTATTTCAGAAAGCTTCTTTCCAGTTTTGAACGGAAGATATTTCCTTTTTCACCATAGCCCTCTATGGGGGTCAAAATATCCCTTAGCGAATTCCACAAAAACAGCCTTAGCGTAAGGCTTCTTGAAGGGAAAGATGTAACTCTCTGAGCTGAATTAACAGAACACAGAGCAGTTTGTCAGAAAGCTCCTTTCCAGTTTTGAACGGAAGATATTTCCTTTTTCACCATAGCCCTCTATGGGCTTCCAAATATCCCTTTGCCAATTCCACAAGAACAGCCTTAGCGAAACGCTTCTTGTAGGGAAAGATGTAATTCTGTGAGATGATTTAACAGAACACAGAGCAGTTTCTCAGAAAGCTTCTTTCCAGTTTTGAACGGAAGATGTTTCCTTTTTCACCATAGCCCTCTATGGGCTTCCAGATATCCCTTTTCCAATTCCACAAGAACAGCCTTAGCGAAACGCTTCTTGAAGGGGAAGATGTAACTCTGTGAGATGATGTAACAGAACCCGGAGCAGATTCACAGAAAGCTTCTTTCCAGTTTTGAACGGAAGATATTTCCTTTTTCACCATCCCCTCTAAGGGCTTCCAAGTATCCCTTTGCCAATTCCACAAGAACAGCCTTAGCGAAAAGCTCCTTGAAGGGAAAGAAGTAACTCTCTGAGATGAATTAACAGAACACAGAGAAGTTTCTCAGAAAGCTTCTTTTCAGTTTTGAATGAAAGATATTTCCTTTTTCACCATAGCCCTCAATGGGCTTCCAAATATCCCTTTGCCAATTCCACAAGAACACCCTTAGCGAAAGTCTTCTTGAAGGGAAAGATATAACTCTGTGAGATGAATTAAGAGAACACAGAGCAGTTTCTCAGAAAGCTTCTTTCCAGTTTTGAACGGAAGATATTTCCTTTTTCACCATACCCCTCTAAGGGCTTCCAAATATCCCTTTGCCAATTCCACAAGAACAGCCTTAGCGAAAGGCTTCTTGAAGGGAAAGATGTAACTCTGTGAGATGAATTAACAGAACACAGAGCAGTTTCTCAGAAAGCTTCTTTCCAGTTTTGAACGGAAGATATTTCCTTTTTCACCATAGCCCTCTATGGGGGTCAAAATATCCATTAGCGAATTCCACAAGAACATCCTTAGCGTAAGCCTTCTTGAAGGGAAAGATGTAACTCTGTGAGCTGAATTAACAGAACACAGAGCAGTTTCTCAGAAAGCTTCTTTCCAGTTTTGAACGGAAGATATTTCCTTTTTCACGATACCCCTCTAAGGGCTTCCAAATATCCCTTTGCCAATTCCACAAGAACAGCCTTAGAGAAAGGCTTCTTGAAGGGAAAGATGTAACTCTGTGAGATGAATTAACAGAACACAGAGCAGTTTCTCAGAAAGCTCCTTTCCAGTTTTGAACGGAAGATATTTCCTTTTTCACCATAGCCCTCTATGGGGGTCAAACTATCCCTTAGCGAATTCCACAAGAACAGCCTTAGCGTAAGGCTTCTTGAAGAGAAAGATGTAACTCTCTGAGCTGAATTAACAGAACACAGAGCAGTTTGTCAGAAAGCTTCTTTCCAGTTTTGAACGGAAGATATTTCCTTTTTCACCATAGCCCTCTATGGGCTTCCAAATATCCCTTTGCCAATTCCACAAGAACAGCCTTAGCGAAACGCTTCTTGAAGGGAAAGATGTAATTCTGTGAGATGATTTAACAGAACACAGAGCAGTTTCTCAGAAAGCTTCTTTCCAGTTTTGAACGGAAGATATTTCCTTTTTCACCACAGCCCTCTAAGGGCTTCTAAATATCCCTTTGGCAATTCCACAAGAAAGGCCTTAGCGAAAGGCTTCTTGAAGGGAAAGATGTAACTCTCTGAGATGAATTAACAGAACACAGAGCAGTTTCTCAGAAAGCTTCTTTCCAGTTTTGAACGGAAGATATTTCCTTTTTCACCATAACCCTCTATTGGCTTCCAAATATCCCTTTGCCAATTCCACAAGAACAGCCTTAGCGAAAGGCTTCTTGAAGGGAAAGATGTAACTCTGTGAGATGAATTAACAGAACACAGAGCATTTTCTCAGAAAACTTCTTTCCAGTTTTGAACGGAAGATATTTCCTTTTTCACCATAGCCCTCTATGGGCTTCCAAATATCCCTTTGCCAATTGCAGAAGAACAGCCTTAGCGAAACGCTTCTTGATGAGGAAGATGTAACTCTGTGAGATGATTTAACAGAACACAGAGCAGTTTCTCAGAAAGCTTCTTTCCAGTTTTGAACGGAAGATATTTCCTTTTTCACCATAACCCTCTAAGGGCTTCCAAATATCCCTTTGTCAATTCCACAAGAACAGCCATAGCGAAAGGCTTCTTGAAGGGAAAGATGTAACTCTGTGAGATGAATTAAGAGAACACAGAGCAGTTTCTCAGAAAGCTCCTTTCCAGTTTTGAACGGAAGATATTTCCTTTTTCACCATAGCCCTCTAGGGGCGTCCAAATATCCCTTTGGAATTCCACAAGATCAGCCTTAGCGAAAGGTTTCTTGAAGGGAAAGATGTAACTCTGTGAGATGAATTAACAGAACACAGAGCAGTTTCTCAGAAAGCTTCTTTCCAGTTTTGAACGGAAGTTATTTCCTTTTTCACCGTAGCCCTCTATGGGCTTCCAAATATCCCTTTGACAATTCCACAAGAAAAGCCTTAGCGAAAGGCTTCTTGAAGGGAAAGATGTAACTCTCTGAGATGAATTAACAGAACACAGAGCAGTTTCTCAGAAAGCTTCTTTCCAGTTTTGAACGGAAGATATTTCCTTTTTTACCATAACCCTCTATCGGCTTCCAAATATCACTTTGCCAATTCCACAAGAACAGCCTTAGCGAAAGGCTTCTTGAAGGGAAAGATGTAACTCTGTGAGATGAATTAACAGAACACAGAGCAGTTTCTCAGAAAGCTTCTTTCCAGTTTTGAACGGAAGATATTTCCTTTTTCACCATAGCCCTCTATGGGCTTCCAAATATCCCTTTGCCAATTCCAGAAGAACAGCCTTAGCGAAACGCTTCTTGATGAGGAAGATGTAACTCTGTGAGATGATTTAACAGAACACAGAGCAGTTTCTCAGAAAGCTTCTTTCCAGTTTTTTTAGGAAGATATTTCCTTTTTCACCATAGCCCTCTAAGGGCTTCCAAATATCCCTTTGCCATTTCCAGAAGAACAGCCTTAGCGAAACGCTACTTGATGGGGAAGATGTAACTCTGTGAGATGATTTAACAGAACACAGAGCAGTTTCTCAGAAAGGTTCTTTCCAGTTTTGAACGGAAGATATTTCCTTTTTCACCATAGCCCCTTATGGGCTTCCAAATATCCCTTTGTCACTTCCCCAAGAACAGACTTAGCGAAAGGCTTCTTGAAGGGAAAGATGTAACTCTGTGAGACGATTAACAGAACACAGAGCAGTTTCTCAGAAAGCTTCTTTCCAGTTTTGAACGGAAGATATTTCCTTTTTCACCATAGCCCTCTATGGGCTTCCAAATATCCCTTTGCCAATTCCAGAAGAACAGCCTTAGCGAAACGCTTTTGATGGGGAAGATGTAACTCTGTGAGATGATTTAACAGAACACAGATCAGATTCTCAGAAAGCTTCTTTCCAGGTTGAACGGAAGATATTTCCTTTTTCACCATAGCCCTCTATGGGCTTCCAAATATCACTTTGCCAATTCCACAAGAAGAGCCTTAGCGAAAGGCTTCTTGAAGGGAAAGATGTAACTCTGTGAGATGAATTAACAGAACACAGAGCAGTTTCTCAGAAAGCTTCTTTCCAGTTTTTAAAGGAATCTATTTCCTTTTTCACCATAGCCCTCTAAGGGCTTCCAAATATCCCTTTTCCAATTCCACAAGAACAGCCTTAGCGAAAGGCCTCTTGAAGGGAAAGATGTAACTCTGTGAGATGAATTAACAGAACTCAGAGCAGTTTCTCAGAAAGCTTCTTTCCAGTTTTGAACGGAGGATATTTCCTTTTTCACCATAGCCCTCTATGGGCGTCAAAATATCCCTTGCCAATTCCACAAGAACAGCCTTAGGGAAAGGCTTCTTGAAGGGAAAGATGTAACTCTGTGAGATGAATTAACAGAACACAGAGCAGTTTCTCAGAAAGCTTCTTTCCAGTTTTGAACGGAAGATATTTCCTTTTTCAACATAGCCCTCTATGGGCTTCCAAATATCCCTTTGCCAATTCCACAAGAACAGTCTTAGCGCAATGCTTCTTGTTGGGAAAGATGTAACTCTGTGAGATGAATTAACAGAACACAGAGCAGTTTCTCAGAAAGCTTCTTTCCAGTTTTAAACGGAAGATATTTCCTTTTTCACCATAGCCCTCTATGGGCTTCCAAATATCCCTTTGCCAATTCCACAAGAACAGCCTTAGCGAAAGGATTCTTGAAGGGGAAGATGTAACTCTGTGAGATGAATTAACAGAACACAGAGCCGTTTCTCAGAATGCTTCTTTCCAGTTTTGAACGGAAGATATTTTCTATTTACCATAGCCCTCTATGGGCTTCCAAATATCACTTTGCCAATTCCACAAGAAAAGCCTTAGCGAAAGGCTTCCTGAAGGGAAAGATGTAACTCTGTGAGATGAATTAACAGAACACAGAGCAGTTTCTCAGGAAGCTTCTTTCCAACTTTGAACGGAAGATATTTCCTTTTTCACCATAGCCCTCTATGGGCTTCCAAATATCCCTTTGCCAATTCCACAAAAACAGCCTTAGCGAAAGGCTTCTTGAAGGGAAATATGTAATTCTGTGAGATGAATTAACAGAACACAGAGCAGTTTCTCAGAAAGCTTCTTTCCAGTTTTGAACGGAAGATATTTCCTTTTTCACCATAGCCCTCTATGGGCTTCCAAATATCCCTTTGCCAATTCCACAAAAAAAGCCTTAGTGAAAGGCTTCTTGAAGGGAAAGATGTAATTCTCTGAGATGAATTAACAGAACACAGAGCAGTTTCTCAGAAAGCTTCTTTCCAGATTTGAACGGAAGATATTTCCTTTTTCACCATAGCCCTCTATGGGCTTCCAAATATCCCTTTGCCAATTCCACAAGAACAGCCTTAGCGAAAGGCTTCTAGAAGGGAAAGATGTAACTCTGTGAGATGATTAACAGAACACAGAGCAGTTTCACAGGAAACTTCTTTCTAGTTTTGAACGGAAGATATTTCCTTTTTCACCATAGCCCTCTATGGGCTTCCAAATATCCCTTTGCCAATTCCACAAAAAAAGCCTTAGCGAAAGGCTTCTTGAAGGGAAAGATGTAACTCTCTGAGATGAATTAACAGAACACAGAGCAGTTTCACAGAAAGCTTCTTTCCAGGTTTGAACGGAAGATATTTCCTTTTTCACCATAGCCCTCTATGGGCTTCCAAATATCCCTTTGCCAGTTCCACAAGAACAGCCTTAGCGAAAGGCTTCTTGAAGGGAAAGATGTAACTCTGTGAGATGATTAACAGAACACAGAGCAGTTTCACAGGAAAATTCTTTCCAGTTTTCAACGGAAGATATTTCCTTTTTCACCATAGCCCTCTAGGGGCTTCCAAATATCCCTTTGCCAATTCCACAAGAAAAGCCTTAGCGAAAGGCTTCTTGAAGGGAAAGATGTAACTCTGTGAGATGAATTAACAGAACACAGAGCAGTTTCTCAGAAAGCTTCTTTCCAGTTTTGAACGGAAGATATTTCCTTTTTCACCATAGCCCTCTATGGGGGTCAAAATATCCATTAGCGAATTCCACAAGAACATCCTTAGCGTAAGCCTTCTTGAAGGGAAAGATGTAACTCTGTGAGCTGAATTAACAGAACACAGAGCAGTTTCTCAGAAAGCTTCTTTCCAGTTTTGAACGGAAGATATTTCCTTTTTCACGATACCCCTCTAAGGGCTTCCAAATATCCCTTTGCCAATTCCACAAGAACAGCCTTAGAGAAAGGCTTCTTGAAGGGAAAGATGTAACTCTGTGAGATGAATTAACAGAACACAGAGCAGTTTCTCAGAAAGCTCCTTTCCAGTTTTGAACGGAAGATATTTCCTTTTTCACCATAGCCCTCTATGGGGGTCAAACTATCCCTTAGCGAATTCCACAAGAACAGCCTTAGCGTAAGGCTTCTTGAAGAGAAAGATGTAACTCTCTGAGCTGAATTAACAGAACACAGAGCAGTTTGTCAGAAAGCTTCTTTCCAGTTTTGAACGGAAGATATTTCCTTTTTCACCATAGCCCTCTATGGGCTTCCAAATATCCCTTTGCCAATTCCACAAGAACAGCCTTAGCGAAACGCTTCTTGAAGGGAAAGATGTAATTCTGTGAGATGATTTAACAGAACACAGAGCATTTTCTCAGAAAACTTCTTTCCAGTTTTGAACGGAAGATATTTCCTTTTTCACCATAGCCCTCTATGGGCTTCCAAATATCCCTTTGCCAATTGCAGAAGAACAGCCTTAGCGAAACGCTTCTTGATGAGGAAGATGTAACTCTGTGAGATGATTTAACAGAACACAGAGCAGTTTCTCAGAAAGCTTCTTTCCAGTTTTGAACGGAAGATATTTCCTTTTTCACCATAACCCTCTAAGGGCTTCCAAATATCCCTTTGTCAATTCCACAAGAACAGCCATAGCGAAAGGCTTCTTGAAGGGAAAGATGTAACTCTGTGAGATGAATTAAGAGAACACAGAGCAGTTTCTCAGAAAGCTCCTTTCCAGTTTTGAACGGAAGATATTTCCTTTTTCACCATAGCCCTCTAGGGGCGTCCAAATATCCCTTTGGAATTCCACAAGATCAGCCTTAGCGAAAGGTTTCTTGAAGGGAAAGATGTAACTCTGTGAGATGAATTAACAGAACACAGAGCAGTTTCTCAGAAAGCTTCTTTCCAGTTTTGAACGGAAGTTATTTCCTTTTTCACCGTAGCCCTCTATGGGCTTCCAAATATCCCTTTGACAATTCCACAAGAAAAGCCTTAGCGAAAGGCTTCTTGAAGGGAAAGATGTAACTCTCTGAGATGAATTAACAGAACACAGAGCAGTTTCTCAGAAAGCTTCTTTCCAGTTTTGAACGGAAGATATTTCCTTTTTTACCATAACCCTCTATCGGCTTCCAAATATCACTTTGCCAATTCCACAAGAACAGCCTTAGCGAAAGGCTTCTTGAAGGGAAAGATGTAACTCTGTGAGATGAATTAACAGAACACAGAGCAGTTTCTCAGAAAGCTTCTTTCCAGTTTTGAACGGAAGATATTTCCTTTTTCACCATAGCCCTCTATGGGCTTCCAAATATCCCTTTGCCAATTCCAGAAGAACAGCCTTAGCGAAACGCTTCTTGATGAGGAAGATGTAATTCTGTGAGATGATTTAACAGAACACAGAGCAGTTTCTCAGAAAGGTTCTTTCCAGTTTTGAACGGAAGATATTTCCTTTTTCACCATAACCCTCTATGATCTTCCAAATATCCCTTTGTCAATTCCACAAGAACAGCCATAGCGAAAGGCTTCTTGAAGGGAAAGATGTAACTCTGTGAGATGAATTAAGAGAACACAGAGCAGTTTCTCAGAAAGCTCCTTTCCAGTTTTGAACGGAAGATATTTCCTTTTTCACCATAGCCCTCTAGGGGCGTCGAAATATCCCTTTGGAATTCCACAAGAACAGCCTTAGCGAAAGGTTTCTTGAAGGAAAAGATGTAACTCTGTGAGATGAATTAACAGAACACAGAGCAGTTTCTCAGAAAGCTTCTTTCCAGTTTTGAACGGAAGATATTTCCTTTTTCACCATACCCCTCTAAGGGCTTCCAAATATCCCTTTGCCAATTCCACGAGAACAGCCTTTGCGAAAGGCTTCTTGAAGGGAAAGATGTAACTCTGTGAGATGAATTAACAGAACACAGAGCAGTTTCTCAGAAAGTTTCTTTCCAGTTTTGAACGGAAGATATTTCCTTTTTCACCATAGCCCTCTATGGGGGTCAAAATATACGTTAGCGAATTCCACAAGAACATCCTTAGCGTAAGGCTTCTTGAAGGGAAAGATGTAACACTGTGAGCTGAATTAACAGAACACAGAGCAGTTTCTCAGAAAGCTTCTTTCCAGTTTTGAACGGAAGATATTTCCTTTTTCACCATAGCCCTCTATGGGGGTCAAAATATACGTTAGCGAATTCCACAAGAACATCCTTAGCGTAAGGCTTCTTGAAGGGAAAGATGTAACTCCGTGAGATGAATTAACAGAACACAGAGCAGATTCTCAGAAAGCTTCTTTCCAGTTTTGAACGGAAGATATTTCCTTTTTCACCATAGCCCTCTATGGGCTTCCAAATATCACTTTGCGAATTCCACAAGAACAGCCTTAACGAAAGGATTCTTGAAGGGAAACATGTAACTCTGTGAGATGAATTAACAGAACACAGAGCAGTTTCTCAGAAAGCTTCTTTCCAGTTTTGAACGGAAGATATTTCCTTTTTCACCATAGCCCTCTATGATCTTCCAAATATCCCTTTGCCAATTCCACAAGAACAGCCTTAGCGAAAGGCTTCTTGAAGGGAAAGATGTAACTCTGTGAGATGAATTAACAGAACACAGAGCAGTTTCTCAGAAAGCTTCTTTCCCGTTTTGAACGGAAGATATTTCCTTTTTAACCATAGCCCTCTATGGGCTTCCAAATATCCCTTTGCCAATTCCACAAGAACAGCCTTAGCGAAAGGCTTCTTGAAGGGAAAGATGTAACTCTGTGAGATGAATTAACAGAACACAGAGCAGTTTCTCAGAAAGCTTCTTTCCAGTTTTTTTAGGAAGATATTTCCTTTTTCACCATAGCCCTCTAAGGGCTTCCAAATATCCCTTTGCCATTTCCAGAAGAACAGCCTTAGCGAAACGCTACTTGATGGGGAAGATGTAACTCTGTGAGATGAATTAACAGAACACAGAGCAGTTTCTCAGAAAGCTTCTTTCCAGTTTTAAACGGAAGATATTTCCTTTTTCACCATAGCCCTCTATGGGCTTCCAAATATCCCTTTGCCAATTCCACAAGAACAGCCTTAGCGAAAGGATTCTTGAAGGGGAAGATGTAACTCTGTGAGATGAATTAACAGAACACAGAGCCGTTTCTCAGAATGCTTCTTTCCAGTTTTGAACGGAAGATATTTTCTATTTACCATAGCCCTCTATGGGCTTGCAAATATCACTTTGCCAATTCCACAAGAAAAGCCTTAGCGAAAGGCTTCCTGAAGGGAAAGATGTAACTCTGTGAGATGAATTAACAGAACACAGAGCAGTTTCTCAGGAAGCTTCTTTCCAACTTTGAACGGAAGATATTTCCTTTTTCACCATAGCCCTCTATGGGCTTCCAAATATCCCTTTGCCAATTCCACAAAAACAGCCTTAGCGAAAGGCTTCTTGAAGGGAAATATGTAATTCTGTGAGATGAATTAACAGAACACAGAGCAGTTTCTCAGAAAGCTTCTTTCCAGTTTTGAACGGAAGATATTTCCTTTTTCACCATAGCCCTCTATGGGCTTCCAAATATCCCTTTGCCAATTCCACAAAAAAAGCCTTAGTGAAAGGCTTCTTGAAGGGAAAGATGTAATTCTCTGAGATGAATTAACAGAACACAGAGCAGTTTCTCAGAAAGCTTCTTTCCAGATTTGAACGGAAGATATTTCCTTTTTCACCATAGCCCTCTATGGGCTTCCAAATATCCCTTTGCCAATTCCACAAGAACAGCCTTAGCGAAAGGCTTCTAGAAGGGAAAGATGTAACTCTGTGAGATGATTAACAGAACACAGAGCAGTTTCACAGGAAACTTCTTTCTAGTTTTGAACGGAAGATATTTCCTTTTTCACCATAGCCCTCTATGGGCTTCCAAATATCCCTTTGCCAATTCCACAAAAAAAGCCTTAGCGAAAGGCTTCTTGAAGGGAAAGATGTAACTCTCTGAGATGAATTAACAGAACACAGAGCAGTTTCACAGAAAGCTTCTTTCCAGGTTTGAACGGAAGATATTTCCTTTTTCACCATAGCCCTCTATGGGCTTCCAAATATCCCTTTGCCAGTTCCACAAGAACAGCCTTAGCGAAAGGCTTCTTGAAGGGAAAGATGTAACTCTGTGAGATGATTAACAGAACACAGAGCAGTTTCACAGGAAAATTCTTTCCAGTTTTCAACGGAAGATATTTCCTTTTTCACCATAGCCCTCTAGGGGCTTCCAAATATCCCTTTGCCAATTCCACAAGAAAAGCCTTAGCGAAAGGCTTCTTGAAGGGAAAGATGTAACTCTGTGAGATGAATTAACAGAACACAGAGCAGTTTCTCAGAAAGCTTCTTTCCATTTTTGAACGGACGATATTTCCTTTTTCACCATAGCCCTCTATGGGCTTCCAAATATCCCTTTGCCAATTACAGCAGAACAGCCTTAGCGAAACGCTTCTTGATGGGGAAGATGTAACTCTGTGAGATGATTTAACAGAACACAGATCAGATTCTCAGAAAGCTTCTTTCCAGGTTGAACGGAAGATATTTCCTTTTTCACCATAGCCCTCTATGGGCTTCCAAATATCCCTTTGCCAATTCCACAAGAAGAGCCTTAGCGAAAGGCTTCTTGAAGGGAAAGATGTAACTCTGTGAGATGAATTAACAGAACACAGAGCAGTTTCTCAGAAAGCTTCTTTCCAGTTTTTAAAGGAATCTATTTCCTTTTTCACCATAGCCCTCTATGGGCTTCCAAATATCCCTTTTAAAATTCCACAAGAACAGCCTTAGCGAAAGGCTTCTTGAAGGGAAAGAAGTAACTCTGTGAGATGAATTAAAAGAACACAGTGCAGTTTCTCAGAAAGCTTCTTTCCAGTTTTGAACGGAAGATATTTCCTTTTTCACCATAGCCCTCTATGGGCTTCCAAATATCCCTTTGCCAATTCCACAAGGACAGCCTTAGCGAAAGGCTTCTTGAAGGGAAAGATGTAACTCTGTGAGATGAATTAACAGAACACAGAGCAGTTTCTCAGAAAGCTTCTTTCCAGTTTTGAACGGAAGTTATTTCCTTTTTCACCATTGCCCTCTAAGGGCTTCCAAATATCCCTTTGCCAATTCCACAAGAACAGCCTTAGCGAAAGTCCTCTTGAAGGGAAAGATGTAACTCTGTGAGATGAATTAACAGAACACAGAGCAGTTTCTCAGAAAGCTTCTTTCCAGTTTTGAACGGAAGATATTTCCTTTTTCACCATAGCCGTCTATGTGCGTCCAAATATCACTTTGCGAATTCCACAAGAACAGCCTTAGCGAAAGGCTTCTTGAAGGGGAAGATGTAACTCTGTGAGATGAATTAACAGAACACAGAGGAGTTTCTCAGAAAGCTTCTTTCCAGTTTTGAACGGAAGATATTTCCTTTTTCACCATAGCCCTCTAAGGGCTTCCAAATATCCCTTTGCCAATTCCACAAGAACAGCCTTAGGGAAAGGATTCTTGAAGGGAAAGATGTAACTCCGTGAGATGTATTAACAGAACACAGAGCAGTTTCTCAAAGCTTCTTTCCAGTTTTGAACGGAAGATATTTCCTTTTTCACCATAGCCCTCTTTGGGCTTCCAAATATCACTTTGCGAATTCCACAATAACAGCCTTAGCGAAAGGTTTCTTGAAGGGGAAGATGTAACTCTGTGAGATGAATTAACAGAACACAGAGCAGTTTCTCAGAAAGCTTCTTTCAAGTTTTGAACGGAAGATATTTCCTTTTTCACCATAGCCCTCTACGGGCTTCCAAATATCTCTTTGCCAATTCCAGAAGAACAGCCTTAGAGAAAGGCTTCTTGAAGGGAAAGATGTAACTCTGTGAGATGAATTAACAGAACACAGAGCAGTTTCTCAGAAAGCTTCTTTCCAGTTTTGAACGGAAGATATTTCCTTTTTCACCATAGCCCTCTATGGGCTTCCAAATATCCCTTTGCCAATTCCACAAAAAAAGCCTTAGCGAAAGGCTTCTTGAAGGGAAAGATGTAACTCTCTGAGATGAATTAACAGAACACAGAGCAGTTTCTCAGAAAGCTTCTTTCCAGGTTTGAACGGAAGATATTTCCTTTTTCACCATAGCCTTCTATGGGCTTCCAAATATCCCTTTGCCAATTCCACAAGAACAGCCTTAGCGAAAGGCTTCTGGAAGGGAAAGATGTAACTCTGTGAGATGAATTAACAGAACACAGAGCAGTTTCTCAGAAAGCTTCTTTCCAGTTTTTAAAGGATTCTATTTCCTTTTTCACCATAGCCCTCTATGGGCTTCCAAATATCCCTTTTAAAATTCCACAAGAACAGCCTTAGCGAAAGGATTCTTGAAGGGGAAGATGTAACTCTGTGAGATGAATTAACAGAACACAGAGCCGTTTCTCAGAAAGCTTCTTTCCAGTTTTGAACGGAAGATATTTTCTTTTTACCATAGCCCTCTATGGGCTTCCAAATATCCCTTTGCCAATTCCACAAGAACAGCCTTAGCGAAAGGCTTCTTGAAGGGAAAGATGTAACTCTGTGAGATGAATTAACAGAACACAGAGCAGTTTCTCAGGAAGCTTCTTTCCAACTTTGAACGGAAGATATTTCTTTTTTCACCATAGCCCTCTATGGGCTTCCAAATATCCCTTTGCCAATTCCACAAAAACAGCCTTAGCGAAAGGCTTCTTGAAGGGAAATATGTAATTCTGTGAGATGAATTAACAGAACACAGAGCAGTTTCTCAGAAAGCTTCTTTCCAGTTTTGAACGGAAGATATTTCCTTTTTCACCATAGCCCTCTATGGGCTTCCAAATATCCCTTTGCCAATTCCACAAAAAAAGCCTTAGCGAAAGGCTTCTTGAAGGGAAAGATGTAACTCTCTGAGATGAATTAACAGAACACAGAGCAGTTTCTCAGAAAGCTTCTTTCCAGGTTTGAACGGAAGATATTTCCTTTTTCACCATAGCCCTCTATGGGCTTCCAAATATCCCTTTGCCAATTCCACAAGAACAGCCTTAGCGAAAGGCTTCTTGAAGGGAAAGATGTAACTCTGTGAGATGATTAACAGAACACAGAGCAGTTTCACAGGAAACTTCTTTCTAGTTTTGAACGGAAGATATTTCCTTTTTCACCATAGCCCTCTATGGGCTTCCAAATATCCCTTTGCCAATTCCACAAAAAAAGCCTTAGCGAAAGGCTTCTTGAAGGGAAAGATGTAACTCTCTGAGATGAATTAACAGAACACAGAGCAGTTTCTCAGAAAGCTTCTTTCCAGGTTTGAACGGAAGATATTTCCTTTTTCACCATAGCCCTCTATGGGCTTCCAAATATCCCTTTGCCAATTCCAGAAGAACAGCCTTAGAGAAAGGCCTCTTGAAGGGAAAGATGTAACTCTGTGAGATGATTTAACAGAACACAGATCAGATTCTCAGAAAGCTTCTTTCCAGGTTGAACGGAAGATATTTCCTTTTTCACCATAGCCCTCTATGGGCTTCCAAATATCCCTTTGCCACTTCCACAAGGACAGCCTTAGCGAAAGGCTTCTTGAAGGGAAAGATGTAACTCTGTGAGATGAATTAACAGAACACAGAGCAGTTTCTCAGAAAGCTTCTTTCCAGTTTGAACGGAAGTTATTTCCTTTTTCACCATAGCCCTCTAAGGGCTTCCAAATATCCCTTTGCCAATTCCACAAGAACAGCCTTAGAGAAAGGCCTTTTGAAGGGAAAGATGTAACTCTGTGAGATGAATTAACAGAACACAGTGCAGTTTCTCAGAAAGCTTCTTTCCAGTTTTGAACGGAAGATATTTCCTTTTTCACCATAGCCGTCTATGTGCGTCCAAATATCACTTTCCGAATTCCACAAGAACAGCCTTAGCGAAAGGCTTCTTGAAGGGAAAGATGTAACTCTGTGAGATGAATTAACAGAACACAGAGCAGTTTCTCAGAAAGCTTCTTTCCAGTTTTGAACGGAAGATATTTCCTTTTTCACCATAGCCCTCTAAGGGCTTCCAAATATCCCTTTGCCAATTCCACAAGAACAGCCTTAGGGAAAGGATTCTTGAAGGGAAAGATGTAACTCCGTGAGATGAATTAACAGAACACAGAGCACTTTCTCAGAAAGCTTCTTTCCAGTTTTGAACGGAAGATATTTCCTTTTTCACCATAGCCCTCTATTGGCTTCCAAATATCACTTTGCGAATTCCACAAGAACAGCCTTAGCGAAAGGCTTCTTGAAGGGAAAGATGTAACTCTGTGAGATGAATTAACAGAACACAGAGCAGTGTCTCAGAAAGCTTCTTTTCAGTTTTGAACGGAAGATAGTTCCTTTTTCACCATAGCCCTCTGTGGGCTTCGAAATATCCCTTTGACAATTTCACAAGAACAGCCTTAGCGAAAGGCTTCTGGAAGGGAAAGATGTAACTCTGTGAGATGATTAACAGAACACAGAGCAGTTTCACAGAAAACTTCTTTCCAGTTTTGAACGGAAGATATTTCCTTTTTCACCGTAGCCCTCTATGGGCTTCCAAATATCCCTTTGCCAATTCTACAAGAAAAGCATTAGCGAAAGCTTCTTGAAGGGAAAGATGTAACTCTGTGAGATGAATTAACAGAACACAGAGCAGTTTCTCAGAAAGCTTCTTTCCAGTTTTAAACGGAAGATATTTCCTTTTTCACCATAGCCCTCTATGGGCTTCCAAATATCCCTTTTCCAATTCCACAAGAACAGCCTTAGCGAAAGGATTCTTGAAGGGGAAGATGTAACTCTGTGAGATGAATTAACAGAACACAGAGCCGTTTCTCAGAAAGCTTCTTTCCAGTTTTGAACGGAAGATATTTTCTTTTTACCATAGCCCTCTATGGGCTTCCAAATATCACTTTGCCAATTCCACAAGAAAAGCCTTAGCGAAAGGCTTCTTGAAGGGAAAGATGTAACTCTGTGAGAAGAATTAACAGAACACAGAGCAGTTTCTCAGAAAGCTTCTTTCCAGGTTTGAACGGAAGATATTTCCTTTTTCACCATAGCCCTCTATGGGCTTCCAAATATCCCTTTGCCAATTCCACAAGAACAGCCTTAGCGAAAGGCTTCTTGAAGGGAAAGATGTAACTCTGTGAGATGATTAACAGAACACAGAGCAGTTTCACAGGTAAATTCTTTCCAGTTTTGAACGGAAGATATTTCCTTTTTCACCATAGCCCTCTATGGGCTTCCAAATATCCCTTTGCCAATTCCACAAGAAAAGCCTTAGCGAAAGGCTTCTTGAAGGGAAAGATGTAACTCTGTGAGATGAATTAACAGAACACAGAGCAGTTTCTCAGAAAGCTTCTTTCCAGTTTTGAACGGAAGATATTTCCTTTTTCACCCTAGCCCTCTATGGGCTTCCAAATATCCCTTTGCCAATTCCAGAAGAACAGCCTTAGCGAAACGCTTCTTGATGGGGAAGATGTAACTCTGTGAGATGATTTAACAGAACACAGATCAGATTCTCAGAAAGCTTCTTTCCAGGTTGAACGGAAGATATTTCCTTTTTCACCATAGCACTCTATGGGCTTCCAAATATCCCTTTGCCAATTCCACAAGAAGAGCCTTAGCGAAAGGCTTCTTGAAGGGAAAGATGTAACTCAGTGAGATGAATTAACAGAACACAGAGCAGTTTCTCAGAAAGCTTCTTTCCAGTTTTTAAAGGAATCTATTTCCTTTTTCACCATAGCCCTCTATGGGCTTCCAAATATCTCTTTGCCAATTCCACAAGAACAGCCTTAGCGAAAGGCTTCTTGAAGGGAAAGAAGTAACTCTGTGAGATGAATTAAAAGAACACAGTGCAGCTTCTCAGAAAGCTTCTTTCCAGCTTTGAACGGAAGATATTTCCTTTTTCACCATAGCCCTCTATGGGCTTCCAAATATCCCTTTGCCACTTCCACAAGGACAGCCTTAGCGAAAGGCTTCTTGAAGGGAAAGATGTAACTCTGTGAGATGAATTAACAGAACACAGAGCAGTTTCTCAGAAAGCTTCTTTCCAGTTTTGAACGGAAGATATTTCCTTTTTCACCATAGCCCTCCATGGGCTTCCAAATATCCCTTAGCGAATTCCACAAGAACAGCCTTAGCGTAAGGCCTCTTGAAGGGAATGATGTAACTCTGTGAGATGAATTAACAGAACACAGAGCAGTTTCTCAGAAAGCTTCTTTCCAGCTTTGAACGGAAGATATTTCCTTTTTCACCATAGCCCTCTATGGGCTTCCAAATATCCCTTTGCCAATTCTACAAGAAAAGCATTAGCGAAAGCTTCTTGAAGGGAAAGATGTAACTCTGTGAGATGAATTAACAGAACACAGAGCAGTTTCTCAGAAAGCTTCTTTCCAGTTTTGAACGGAAGATATTTCCTTTTTCACCATAGCCCTCTATGGGCTTCCAAATATCCCTTTGCCAATTCCAGAAGAACAGCCTTAGCGAAACGCTTCTTGATGGGGAAGATGTAACTCTGTGAGATGATTTAACAGAACACAGATCAGATTCTCAGAAAGCTTCTTTCCAGGTTGAACGGAAGATATTTTCTTTTTCACCATAGCCCTCTATGGGCTTCCAAATATCCCTTGGCCAATTCCACAAGAAGAGCCTTAACGAAAGGCTTCTTGAAGGGAAAGATGTAACTCTGTGAGATGAATTAACAGAACACAGAGCACTTTCTCAGAAAGCTTCTTTCCAGTTTTTAAAGGAATCTATTTCCTTTTTCACCATAGCCCTCTATGGGCTTCCAAATATCCCTTTTAAAATTCCACAAGAACAGCCTTGGCGAAAGGCTTCTTGAAGGGAAAGAAGTAACTCTGTGAGATGAATTAAAAGAACACAGTGCAGCTTCTCAGAAAGCTTCTTTCCAGTTTTGAACGGAAGATATTTCCTTTTTCACCATAGCCCACTATGGGCTTCCAAATATCCCTTTGCCACTTCCACAAGGACAGCCTTAGCGAAAGGCTTCTTGAAGGGAAAGATGTAACTCTGTGAGATGAATTAACAGAACACAGAGCAGTTTCTCAGAAAGCTTCTTTCCAGTTTTGAACGGAAGTAATTTCCTTTTTCACCATAGCCCTCTAAGGGCTTCCAAATATCCCTTTCCCAATTCCACAAGAGCAGCCTTAGCGAAAGGCCTCTTGAAGGGAAAGATGTAACTCTGTGAGATGAATTAACAGAACACAGAGCAGCTTCTCAGAAAGCTTCTTTCCAGTTTTGAACGGAAGATATTTCCTTTTTCACCATAGCCGTCTATGTGCGTCCAAATATCACTTTGCGAATTCCACAAGAACAGCCTTAGCGAAAGGCTTCTTGAAGGGAAAGATGTAACTCTGTGAGATGAATTAACAGAACACAGAGCAGTTTCTCAGAAAGCTTCTTTCCAGTTTTGAACGGAAGATATTTCCTTTTTCACCATAGCCCTCTAAGGGCTTCCAAATATCCCTTTGCCAATTCCACAAGAACAGCCTTAGGGAAAGGATTCTTGAAGGGAAAGATGTAACTCCGTGAGATGAATTAACAGAACACAGAGCAGTTTCTCAGAAAGCTTCTTTCCAGTTTTAAACGGAAGATATTTCCTTTTTCACCATAGCCCTCTATGGGCTTCCAAATATCACTTTGCGAATTCCACAAGAACAGCCTTAGCGAAAGGCTTCTTGAAGGGAAAGATGTAACTCTGTGAGATGAATTAACAGAACACAGAGCAGTTTCTCAGAAAGCTTCTTTTCAGTTTTGAACGGAAGATAGTTCCTTTTTCACCATAGCCCTCTGTGGGCTTCCAAATATCTCTTTGACAATTCCACAAGAACAGCCTTAGCGAAAGGCTTCTTGAAGGGGAAGATGTAACTCTGTGAGATGAATTAACAGAACACAGAGCAGTTTCTCAGAAAGCTTCTTTCCAGTTTTGAACGGAAGATATTTCCTTTTTCACCATAGCCCTCTATGGGCTTCCAAATATCCCTTTCCAATTCCAGAAGAACAGCCTTAGAGAAACGCTTCTTGATGGAGAAGATGTAACTCTGTGAGATGATTTAACAGAACACAGATCAGATTCTCAAAAAGCTTCTTTCCAGGTTGAACGGAAGATATTTCCTTTTTCACCATAGCCCTCTATGGGATTCCAAATATCCCTTTGCCAATTCCACAAGAAAAGCGTTAGCGAAAGGCTTCTTGAAGGGAAAGATGTAACTTTGTGAGATGAATTAAAAGAACACAGAGCAGTTTCTCAGAAAGCTTCTTACCAGTTTTTAAAGAATCTATTTCCTTTTTCACCATAGCCCTCTATGGGCTTCCAAATATCCCTTTTCCAATTCCACAAGAACAGCCTTAGCGAAAGGCTTCTTGAAGGGAAAGAAGTAACTCTGTGAGATGAATGAAAAGAACACAGTGCAGTTTCTCAGAAAGCTTCTTTCCAGTTTTGAACGGAAGATAGTTCCTTTTTCACCATAGCCCTCTATGGGATTCCAAATATCACCTTCTAAATTCCACAACAGCCTTAGCGAAAGGCTTCTTGAAGGGAAAGATGTAACTCTGTGAGATGAATTAACAGAACACAGAGCAGTTTCTCAGAAAGCTTCTTTCCAGTTTTGAACGGAAGATATTTCCTTTTTCAACATAGCCCTCTATGGGCTTCCAAATATCCCTTTGCCAATTCCACAAGAACAGCCTTAGC
This sequence comes from Chlorocebus sabaeus, assembly GCF_047675955.1. NCBI lineage: Eukaryota > Metazoa > Chordata > Mammalia > Primates > Cercopithecidae > Chlorocebus > Chlorocebus sabaeus. The sequence continues at coordinate 49,559,591 of NC_132911.1, forward strand.
GCAATGCTTCTTGTTGGGAAAGATGTAACTCTGTGAGATGAATTAACAGAACACAGAGCAGTTTCTCAGAAAGCTTCTTTCCAGTTTTAAACGGAAGATATTTCCTTTTTCACCATAGCCCTCTATGGGCTTCCAAATATCCCTTTGCCAATTCCACAAGAACAGCCTTAGCGAAAGGATTCTTGAAGGGGAAGATGTAACTCTGTGAGATGAATTAACAGAACACAGAGCCGTTTCTCAGAATGCTTCTTTCCAGTTTTGAACGGAAGATATTTTCTATTTACCATAGCCCTCTATGGGCTTCCAAATATCACTTTGCCAATTCCACAAGAAAAGCCTTAGCGAAAGGCTTCCTGAAGGGAAAGATGTAACTCTGTGAGATGAATTAACAGAACACAGAGCAGTTTCTCAGGAAGCTTCTTTCCAACTTTGAACGGAAGATATTTCCTTTTTCACCATAGCCCTCTATGGGCTTCCAAATATCCCTTTGCCAATTCCACAAAAACAGCCTTAGCGAAAGGCTTCTTGAAGGGAAATATGTAATTCTGTGAGATGAATTAACAGAACACAGAGCAGTTTCTCAGAAAGCTTCTTTCCAGTTTTGAACGGAAGATATTTCCTTTTTCACCATAGCCCTCTATGGGCTTCCAAATATCCCTTTGCCAATTCCACAAAAAAAGCCTTAGTGAAAGGCTTCTTGAAGGGAAAGATGTAATTCTCTGAGATGAATTAACAGAACACAGAGCAGTTTCTCAGAAAGCTTCTTTCCAGATTTGAACGGAAGATATTTCCTTTTTCACCATAGCCCTCTATGGGCTTCCAAATATCCCTTTGCCAATTCCACAAGAACAGCCTTAGCGAAAGGCTTCTAGAAGGGAAAGATGTAACTCTGTGAGATGATTAACAGAACACAGAGCAGTTTCACAGGAAACTTCTTTCTAGTTTTGAACGGAAGATATTTCCTTTTTCACCATAGCCCTCTATGGGCTTCCAAATATCCCTTTGCCAATTCCACAAAAAAAGCCTTAGCGAAAGGCTTCTTGAAGGGAAAGATGTAACTCTCTGAGATGAATTAACAGAACACAGAGCAGTTTCACAGAAAGCTTCTTTCCAGGTTTGAACGGAAGATATTTCCTTTTTCACCATAGCCCTCTATGGGCTTCCAAATATCCCTTTGCCAGTTCCACAAGAACAGCCTTAGCGAAAGGCTTCTTGAAGGGAAAGATGTAACTCTGTGAGATGATTAACAGAACACAGAGCAGTTTCACAGGAAAATTCTTTCCAGTTTTCAACGGAAGATATTTCCTTTTTCACCATAGCCCTCTAGGGGCTTCCAAATATCCCTTTGCCAATTCCACAAGAAAAGCCTTAGCGAAAGGCTTCTTGAAGGGAAAGATGTAACTCTGTGAGATGAATTAACAGAACACAGAGCAGTTTCTCAGAAAGCTTCTTTCCATTTTTGAACGGACGATATTTCCTTTTTCACCATAGCCCTCTATGGGCTTCCAAATATCCCTTTGCCAATTACAGCAGAACAGCCTTAGCGAAACGCTTCTTGATGGGGAAGATGTAACTCTGTGAGATGATTTAACAGAACACAGATCAGATTCTCAGAAAGCTTCTTTCCAGGTTGAACGGAAGATATTTCCTTTTTCACCATAGCCCTCTATGGGCTTCCAAATATCCCTTTGCCAATTCCACAAGAAGAGCCTTAGCGAAAGGCTTCTTGAAGGGAAAGATGTAACTCTGTGAGATGAATTAACAGAACACAGAGCAGTTTCTCAGAAAGCTTCTTTCCAGTTTTTAAAGGAATCTATTTCCTTTTTCACCATAGCCCTCTATGGGCTTCCAAATATCCCTTTTAAAATTCCACAAGAACAGCCTTAGCGAAAGGCTTCTTGAAGGGAAAGAAGTAACTCTGTGAGATGAATTAAAAGAACACAGTGCAGTTTCTCAGAAAGCTTCTTTCCAGTTTTGAACGGAAGATATTTCCTTTTTCACCATAGCCCTCTATGGGCTTCCAAATATCCCTTTGCCAATTCCACAAGGACAGCCTTAGCGAAAGGCTTCTTGAAGGGAAAGATGTAACTCTGTGAGATGAATTAACAGAACACAGAGCAGTTTCTCAGAAAGCTTCTTTCCAGTTTTGAACGGAAGTTATTTCCTTTTTCACCATTGCCCTCTAAGGGCTTCCAAATATCCCTTTGCCAATTCCACAAGAACAGCCTTAGCGAAAGTCCTCTTGAAGGGAAAGATGTAACTCTGTGAGATGAATTAACAGAACACAGAGCAGTTTCTCAGAAAGCTTCTTTCCAGTTTTGAACGGAAGATATTTCCTTTTTCACCATAGCCGTCTATGTGCGTCCAAATATCACTTTGCGAATTCCACAAGAACAGCCTTAGCGAAAGGCTTCTTGAAGGGGAAGATGTAACTCTGTGAGATGAATTAACAGAACACAGAGGAGTTTCTCAGAAAGCTTCTTTCCAGTTTTGAACGGAAGATATTTCCTTTTTCACCATAGCCCTCTAAGGGCTTCCAAATATCCCTTTGCCAATTCCACAAGAACAGCCTTAGGGAAAGGATTCTTGAAGGGAAAGATGTAACTCCGTAAGATGTATTAACAGAACACAGAGCAGTTTCTCAAAGCTTCTTTCCAGTTTTGAACGGAAGATATTTCCTTTTTCACCATAGCCCTCTTTGGGCTTCCAAATATCACTTTGCGAATTCCACAATAACAGCCTTAGCGAAAGGTTTCTTGAAGGGGAAGATGTAACTCTGTGAGATGAATTAACAGAACACAGAGCAGTTTCTCAGAAAGCTTCTTTCAAGTTTTGAACGGAAGATATTTCCTTTTTCACCATAGCCCTCTACGGGCTTCCAAATATCTCTTTGCCAATTCCAGAAGAACAGCCTTAGAGAAAGGCTTCTTGAAGGGAAAGATGTAACTCTGTGAGATGAATTAACAGAACACAGAGCAGTTTCTCAGAAAGCTTCTTTCCAGTTTTGAACGGAAGATATTTCCTTTTTCACCATAGCCCTCTATGGGCTTCCAAATATCCCTTTGCCAATTCCACAAAAAAAGCCTTAGCGAAAGGCTTCTTGAAGGGAAAGATGTAACTCTCTGAGATGAATTAACAGAACACAGAGCAGTTTCTCAGAAAGCTTCTTTCCAGGTTTGAACGGAAGATATTTCCTTTTTCACCATAGCCTTCTATGGGCTTCCAAATATCCCTTTGCCAATTCCACAAGAACAGCCTTAGCGAAAGGCTTCTGGAAGGGAAAGATGTAACTCTGTGAGATGAATTAACAGAACACAGAGCAGTTTCTCAGAAAGCTTCTTTCCAGTTTTTAAAGGATTCTATTTCCTTTTTCACCATAGCCCTCTATGGGCTTCCAAATATCCCTTTTAAAATTCCACAAGAACAGCCTTAGCGAAAGGATTCTTGAAGGGGAAGATGTAACTCTGTGAGATGAATTAACAGAACACAGAGCCGTTTCTCAGAAAGCTTCTTTCCAGTTTTGAACGGAAGATATTTTCTTTTTACCATAGCCCTCTATGGGCTTCCAAATATCCCTTTGCCAATTCCACAAGAACAGCCTTAGCGAAAGGCTTCTTGAAGGGAAAGATGTAACTCTGTGAGATGAATTAACAGAACACAGAGCAGTTTCTCAGGAAGCTTCTTTCCAACTTTGAACGGAAGATATTTCTTTTTTCACCATAGCCCTCTATGGGCTTCCAAATATCCCTTTGCCAATTCCACAAAAACAGCCTTAGCGAAAGGCTTCTTGAAGGGAAATATGTAATTCTGTGAGATGAATTAACAGAACACAGAGCAGTTTCTCAGAAAGCTTCTTTCCAGTTTTGAACGGAAGATATTTCCTTTTTCACCATAGCCCTCTATGGGCTTCCAAATATCCCTTTGCCAATTCCACAAAAAAAGCCTTAGCGAAAGGCTTCTTGAAGGGAAAGATGTAACTCTCTGAGATGAATTAACAGAACACAGAGCAGTTTCTCAGAAAGCTTCTTTCCAGGTTTGAACGGAAGATATTTCCTTTTTCACCATAGCCCTCTATGGGCTTCCAAATATCCCTTTGCCAATTCCACAAGAACAGCCTTAGCGAAAGGCTTCTTGAAGGGAAAGATGTAACTCTGTGAGATGATTAACAGAACACAGAGCAGTTTCACAGGAAACTTCTTTCTAGTTTTGAACGGAAGATATTTCCTTTTTCACCATAGCCCTCTATGGGCTTCCAAATATCCCTTTGCCAATTCCACAAAAAAAGCCTTAGCGAAAGGCTTCTTGAAGGGAAAGATGTAACTCTCTGAGATGAATTAACAGAACACAGAGCAGTTTCTCAGAAAGCTTCTTTCCAGGTTTGAACGGAAGATATTTCCTTTTTCACCATAGCCCTCTATGGGCTTCCAAATATCCCTTTGCCAATTCCAGAAGAACAGCCTTAGAGAAAGGCCTCTTGAAGGGAAAGATGTAACTCTGTGAGATGATTTAACAGAACACAGATCAGATTCTCAGAAAGCTTCTTTCCAGGTTGAACGGAAGATATTTCCTTTTTCACCATAGCCCTCTATGGGCTTCCAAATATCCCTTTGCCACTTCCACAAGGACAGCCTTAGCGAAAGGCTTCTTGAAGGGAAAGATGTAACTCTGTGAGATGAATTAACAGAACACAGAGCAGTTTCTCAGAAAGCTTCTTTCCAGTTTGAACGGAAGTTATTTCCTTTTTCACCATAGCCCTCTAAGGGCTTCCAAATATCCCTTTGCCAATTCCACAAGAACAGCCTTAGAGAAAGGCCTTTTGAAGGGAAAGATGTAACTCTGTGAGATGAATTAACAGAACACAGTGCAGTTTCTCAGAAAGCTTCTTTCCAGTTTTGAACGGAAGATATTTCCTTTTTCACCATAGCCGTCTATGTGCGTCCAAATATCACTTTCCGAATTCCACAAGAACAGCCTTAGCGAAAGGCTTCTTGAAGGGAAAGATGTAACTCTGTGAGATGAATTAACAGAACACAGAGCAGTTTCTCAGAAAGCTTCTTTCCAGTTTTGAACGGAAGATATTTCCTTTTTCACCATAGCCCTCTAAGGGCTTCCAAATATCCCTTTGCCAATTCCACAAGAACAGCCTTAGGGAAAGGATTCTTGAAGGGAAAGATGTAACTCCGTGAGATGAATTAACAGAACACAGAGCACTTTCTCAGAAAGCTTCTTTCCAGTTTTGAACGGAAGATATTTCCTTTTTCACCATAGCCCTCTATTGGCTTCCAAATATCACTTTGCGAATTCCACAAGAACAGCCTTAGCGAAAGGCTTCTTGAAGGGAAAGATGTAACTCTGTGAGATGAATTAACAGAACACAGAGCAGTGTCTCAGAAAGCTTCTTTTCAGTTTTGAACGGAAGATAGTTCCTTTTTCACCATAGCCCTCTGTGGGCTTCGAAATATCCCTTTGACAATTTCACAAGAACAGCCTTAGCGAAAGGCTTCTGGAAGGGAAAGATGTAACTCTGTGAGATGATTAACAGAACACAGAGCAGTTTCACAGAAAACTTCTTTCCAGTTTTGAACGGAAGATATTTCCTTTTTCACCGTAGCCCTCTATGGGCTTCCAAATATCCCTTTGCCAATTCTACAAGAAAAGCATTAGCGAAAGCTTCTTGAAGGGAAAGATGTAACTCTGTGAGATGAATTAACAGAACACAGAGCAGTTTCTCAGAAAGCTTCTTTCCAGTTTTAAACGGAAGATATTTCCTTTTTCACCATAGCCCTCTATGGGCTTCCAAATATCCCTTTGCCAATTACAGCAGAACAGCCTTAGCGAAACGCTTCTTGATGGGGAAGATGTAACTCTGTGAGATGATTTAACAGAACACAGATCAGATTCTCAGAAAGCTTCTTTCCAGGTTGAACGGAAGATATTTCCTTTTTCACCATAGCCCTCTATGGGCTTCCAAATATCCCTTTGCCAATTCCACAAGAAGAGCCTTAGCGAAAGGCTTCTTGAAGGGAAAGATGTAACTCTGTGAGATGAATTAACAGAACACAGAGCAGTTTCTCAGAAAGCTTCTTTCCAGTTTTTAAAGGAATCTATTTCCTTTTTCACCATAGCCCTCTATGGGCTTCCAAATATCCCTTTTAAAATTCCACAAGAACAGCCTTAGCGAAAGGCTTCTTGAAGGGAAAGAAGTAACTCTGTGAGATGAATTAAAAGAACACAGTGCAGTTTCTCAGAAAGCTTCTTTCCAGTTTTGAACGGAAGATATTTCCTTTTTCACCATAGCCCTCTATGGGCTTCCAAATATCCCTTTGCCAATTCCACAAGGACAGCCTTAGCGAAAGGCTTCTTGAAGGGAAAGATGTAACTCTGTGAGATGAATTAACAGAACACAGAGCAGTTTCTCAGAAAGCTTCTTTCCAGTTTTGAACGGAAGTTATTTCCTTTTTCACCATTGCCCTCTAAGGGCTTCCAAATATCCCTTTGCCAATTCCACAAGAACAGCCTTAGCGAAAGTCCTCTTGAAGGGAAAGATGTAACTCTGTGAGATGAATTAACAGAACACAGAGCAGTTTCTCAGAAAGCTTCTTTCCAGTTTTGAACGGAAGATATTTCCTTTTTCACCATAGCCGTCTATGTGCGTCCAAATATCACTTTGCGAATTCCACAAGAACAGCCTTAGCGAAAGGCTTCTTGAAGGGGAAGATGTAACTCTGTGAGATGAATTAACAGAACACAGAGGAGTTTCTCAGAAAGCTTCTTTCCAGTTTTGAACGGAAGATATTTCCTTTTTCACCATAGCCCTCTAAGGGCTTCCAAATATCCCTTTGCCAATTCCACAAGAACAGCCTTAGGGAAAGGATTCTTGAAGGGAAAGATGTAACTCCGTAAGATGTATTAACAGAACACAGAGCAGTTTCTCAAAGCTTCTTTCCAGTTTTGAACGGAAGATATTTCCTTTTTCACCATAGCCCTCTTTGGGCTTCCAAATATCACTTTGCGAATTCCACAATAACAGCCTTAGCGAAAGGTTTCTTGAAGGGGAAGATGTAACTCTGTGAGATGAATTAACAGAACACAGAGCAGTTTCTCAGAAAGCTTCTTTCAAGTTTTGAACGGAAGATATTTCCTTTTTCACCATAGCCCTCTACGGGCTTCCAAATATCTCTTTGCCAATTCCAGAAGAACAGCCTTAGAGAAAGGCTTCTTGAAGGGAAAGATGTAACTCTGTGAGATGAATTAACAGAACACAGAGCAGTTTCTCAGAAAGCTTCTTTCCAGTTTTGAACGGAAGATATTTCCTTTTTCACCATAGCCCTCTATGGGCTTCCAAATATCCCTTTGCCAATTCCACAAAAAAAGCCTTAGCGAAAGGCTTCTTGAAGGGAAAGATGTAACTCTCTGAGATGAATTAACAGAACACAGAGCAGTTTCTCAGAAAGCTTCTTTCCAGGTTTGAACGGAAGATATTTCCTTTTTCACCATAGCCTTCTATGGGCTTCCAAATATCCCTTTGCCAATTCCACAAGAACAGCCTTAGCGAAAGGCTTCTGGAAGGGAAAGATGTAACTCTGTGAGATGAATTAACAGAACACAGAGCAGTTTCTCAGAAAGCTTCTTTCCAGTTTTTAAAGGATTCTATTTCCTTTTTCACCATAGCCCTCTATGGGCTTCCAAATATCCCTTTTAAAATTCCACAAGAACAGCCTTAGCGAAAGGATTCTTGAAGGGGAAGATGTAACTCTGTGAGATGAATTAACAGAACACAGAGCCGTTTCTCAGAAAGCTTCTTTCCAGTTTTGAACGGAAGATATTTTCTTTTTACCATAGCCCTCTATGGGCTTCCAAATATCCCTTTGCCAATTCCACAAGAACAGCCTTAGCGAAAGGCTTCTTGAAGGGAAAGATGTAACTCTGTGAGATGAATTAACAGAACACAGAGCAGTTTCTCAGGAAGCTTCTTTCCAACTTTGAACGGAAGATATTTCTTTTTTCACCATAGCCCTCTATGGGCTTCCAAATATCCCTTTGCCAATTCCACAAAAACAGCCTTAGCGAAAGGCTTCTTGAAGGGAAATATGTAATTCTGTGAGATGAATTAACAGAACACAGAGCAGTTTCTCAGAAAGCTTCTTTCCAGTTTTGAACGGAAGATATTTCCTTTTTCACCATAGCCCTCTATGGGCTTCCAAATATCCCTTTGCCAATTCCACAAAAAAAGCCTTAGCGAAAGGCTTCTTGAAGGGAAAGATGTAACTCTCTGAGATGAATTAACAGAACACAGAGCAGTTTCTCAGAAAGCTTCTTTCCAGGTTTGAACGGAAGATATTTCCTTTTTCACCATAGCCCTCTATGGGCTTCCAAATATCCCTTTGCCAATTCCACAAGAACAGCCTTAGCGAAAGGCTTCTTGAAGGGAAAGATGTAACTCTGTGAGATGATTAACAGAACACAGAGCAGTTTCACAGGAAACTTCTTTCTAGTTTTGAACGGAAGATATTTCCTTTTTCACCATAGCCCTCTATGGGCTTCCAAATATCCCTTTGCCAATTCCACAAAAAAAGCCTTAGCGAAAGGCTTCTTGAAGGGAAAGATGTAACTCTCTGAGATGAATTAACAGAACACAGAGCAGTTTCTCAGAAAGCTTCTTTCCAGGTTTGAACGGAAGATATTTCCTTTTTCACCATAGCCCTCTATGGGCTTCCAAATATCCCTTTGCCAATTCCAGAAGAACAGCCTTAGAGAAAGGCCTCTTGAAGGGAAAGATGTAACTCTGTGAGATGATTTAACAGAACACAGATCAGATTCTCAGAAAGCTTCTTTCCAGGTTGAACGGAAGATATTTCCTTTTTCACCATAGCCCTCTATGGGCTTCCAAATATCCCTTTGCCACTTCCACAAGGACAGCCTTAGCGAAAGGCTTCTTGAAGGGAAAGATGTAACTCTGTGAGATGAATTAACAGAACACAGAGCAGTTTCTCAGAAAGCTTCTTTCCAGTTTGAACGGAAGTTATTTCCTTTTTCACCATAGCCCTCTAAGGGCTTCCAAATATCCCTTTGCCAATTCCACAAGAACAGCCTTAGAGAAAGGCCTTTTGAAGGGAAAGATGTAACTCTGTGAGATGAATTAACAGAACACAGTGCAGTTTCTCAGAAAGCTTCTTTCCAGTTTTGAACGGAAGATATTTCCTTTTTCACCATAGCCGTCTATGTGCGTCCAAATATCACTTTCCGAATTCCACAAGAACAGCCTTAGCGAAAGGCTTCTTGAAGGGAAAGATGTAACTCTGTGAGATGAATTAACAGAACACAGAGCAGTTTCTCAGAAAGCTTCTTTCCAGTTTTGAACGGAAGATATTTCCTTTTTCACCATAGCCCTCTAAGGGCTTCCAAATATCCCTTTGCCAATTCCACAAGAACAGCCTTAGGGAAAGGATTCTTGAAGGGAAAGATGTAACTCCGTGAGATGAATTAACAGAACACAGAGCACTTTCTCAGAAAGCTTCTTTCCAGTTTTGAACGGAAGATATTTCCTTTTTCACCATAGCCCTCTATTGGCTTCCAAATATCACTTTGCGAATTCCACAAGAACAGCCTTAGCGAAAGGCTTCTTGAAGGGAAAGATGTAACTCTGTGAGATGAATTAACAGAACACAGAGCAGTGTCTCAGAAAGCTTCTTTTCAGTTTTGAACGGAAGATAGTTCCTTTTTCACCATAGCCCTCTGTGGGCTTCGAAATATCCCTTTGACAATTTCACAAGAACAGCCTTAGCGAAAGGCTTCTGGAAGGGAAAGATGTAACTCTGTGAGATGATTAACAGAACACAGAGCAGTTTCACAGAAAACTTCTTTCCAGTTTTGAACGGAAGATATTTCCTTTTTCACCGTAGCCCTCTATGGGCTTCCAAATATCCCTTTGCCAATTCTACAAGAAAAGCATTAGCGAAAGCTTCTTGAAGGGAAAGATGTAACTCTGTGAGATGAATTAACAGAACACAGAGCAGTTTCTCAGAAAGCTTCTTTCCAGTTTTAAACGGAAGATATTTCCTTTTTCACCATAGCCCTCTATGGGCTTCCAAATATCCCTTTTCCAATTCCACAAGAACAGCCTTAGCGAAAGGATTCTTGAAGGGGAAGATGTAACTCTGTGAGATGTACTAACAGAACCCAAAGCGGTTTCTCAGAAAGCTTCTTTCCAATTTTGAACGGAAGATATTTCCTTTTTCACCATAGTCCTCTATGGTCTTCCAAATATCACCTTCTAAATTCCACAAGAACAGCCTTAGCGAAAGGCTTCTTGAAGGGAAAGCTGTAACTCTGTGAGATGTATTAACAGAACACAGAGCAGTTTCTCAGAAAGCTTCTTTCCAGTTTTCAACGGAAGATATTTCCTTTTTCACCATAGCCCACTATGGGCTTCCAAATATCCCTTTGCCAATTCCACAAGAACAGCCTTAGCGAAAGGCTTCTGGAAGGGAAAGATGTAACTCTGTGAACTGAATTAACAGAACACAGAGCAGTTTCTCAGAAAGCTTCTTTCCAGTTTTGAACGGAAGATATTTCCTTTTTCACCATAGCCCTCTAAGGGCTTCCAAATATACCTTTGCCAATTCCACAAGAACAGCCTTAGCGAAAGGCTTCTTGAAGGGGAAGATGTAACTCTGTGAGATGAATTAACAGAACACAGAGCAGTTTCTCAGAAAGCTTCTTTCCAGTTTTGAACGGAAGATATTTCCTTTTTCACCATAGCCCTCTATGGGCGTCCAAATATCCCTTTGCGAATTCCCCAAGAACAGCCTTAGCGTAAGGCAACTTGAAGGGAAATATGTAACTCGGTGAGATGAATTAACAGAACACAGAGCAGTTTCACAGAAAGCTTCTTTCCAGTTTTCAACGGAAGATATTTCCTTTTTCACCATAGCCCTCTATGGGCTTCCAAATATCCCTTTGCCAATTCCACAAGAACAGCCTTAGCGAAAGGCTTCTTGAAGTGGAAGATGTAACTCTTTGAGATGAATTAAGAGAACACAGAGCAGTTTCTCAGAAAGCTTCTTTCCAGGTTTGAACGGAAGATATTTCCTTTTTCACCATAGCCCTCTATGGGCTTCCAAATATCACTTTGCCAATTCCACAAGAACAGCCTTAGCTAAAGGCTTCTTGAAGGGAAAGATATAACTCTGTGAGATGATTAACAGAACACAGAGCAGTTTCACAGGAAACTTCTTTCCAGTTTTGAACGGAAGATAGTTCCTTTTTCACCATAGCCCTCTATGGGCTTCCAAATATCCCTTTGCCAATTCCACAAGAAAAGCCTTAGCGAAAGGCTTTTTGAAGGGAAAGATATAACTCTGTGAGATGAATTAACAGAACACAGATCAGTTTCTCAGAAAGCTTCTTTCCAGCTTTGAACGGAAGATATTTCCTTTTTCACCATAGCCCTCTATGGGCTTCCAAGTATCCCTTTGCCAATTCCACAAGAACAGCCTTAGCGAAAGGCTTCTTGAAGGGAAAGATGTAACTCTTTGAGATGAATTAACAGAACACAGAGCAGTTTCTCAGAAAGCTTCTTTCCAGTTTTGAACGGAAGATATTTCCTTTTTCACCATAGCCCTCTAAGGGCTTCCAAATATCCCTTTGCCAATTCCACAAGAACAGCCTTTGCGAAAGGCTTCTTGAAGGGAAAGATGTAACTCTGTGAGATGAATTAACAGAACACAGAGCAGTTTCTCAGAAAGCTTCTTTCCAGTTTTGAACGGAAGATATTTCCTTTTTCACCATAGCCCTCTATGGGCGTCAAAATATCCCTCAGCGAATTCCACAAGAACAGCATTAGCGTAAGGCTTCTGGAAGGGAAAGATGTACTCTGGAAGATGATTTAACAAAACACAGAGCAGTTTCTCAGAACGCTTCTTTCCAGTTTGGAACGGAAGATATTTCCTTTTTCACCATAGCCCTCTATGGGCTTCCAAATATCCCTTTGCCAATTCCACAAGAACAGCCTTAGCGAAACGCTTCTTGAAGGGGAATATGTAACATTGTGAGATGATTTAACGGAACACAGATCAGATTCTCAGGAAGCTTCTTTCCAGGTTGAACGGAAGATATTTCCTTTTTCACCGTAGCCCTCTATGGGCTTCCAAATATCCGTTTCCAATTGCACAAGAACGGCCTTAGCGAAAGGCTTCTTGAAGGGAAAGATGTAACTCTGTGAGATGAATTAACGGAACACAGAGCAGTTTCTCAGAAAGTTTCTTTCCAGTTTTTAAAGGAATCTATTTCCTTTTTCACCATAGCCCTCTATGGGCTTCCAAATAATCCTTTGCCAATCCCACAAGAAAAGCCTTAGCGAAAGGCTTTTTGAAGGGAAAGATGTAACTCTCTGAGGTGAATTAACAGAACACAGAGCAGTTTTTCAGAAAGTTTATTTCCAGTATTGAACGGAAGATATTTCCTTTTTCACCATAGCCCTCTGTGGGCTTCCAAACATCCCTTTGCCAATTCCACAAGAACAGCCTTAGCGAAAGGTTCCTTGAAGGGAAAGATGTAACTCTGTGAGATGAATTAACAGAACACAGAGAAGTTTCTCAAAAAGCTTCTTTCCAGTTTTGAACGGAAGATATTTCCTTTTTCACCATAGCCCTCTATGGGCTTCCAAATATCCCTTTGCCAATTCCACAAGAACAGCCTTAGAGAAAGTCTTCTGGAAGGGAAAGATGTAACTCTCTGAGATGAATTAACAGAACACATAGGAGTTTTCCAGAAACTTATTTCCAGTTTTGAACGGAAGATATTTCCTTTTTCACCATAGCCCTCTAAGGGCTTCGAAATATCCCTTTGCAAATTCCACAAGAACAGCCTTAGCGAAAGGCTTCTTGAAGGGAAAGATGTAACTCTGTGAGATGTATTAACAGAACCCAAAACAGTTTCTCAGAAAGCTTCTTTCCAGTTTTGAACGGAATATATTTCCTTTTTCACCATAGTCCTCTATGGTCTTCCAAATGTCACCTTCTAAATTCCACAGGAACAGCCTTAGCGAAAGGCTTCTTGAAGGGAAAGCTGTAACTCTGTGAGATGTATTAACAGAACACAGAGCAGTTTCTCAGAAAGCTTCTTTCCAGTTTTGAACGGAAGATATTTCCTTTTTCACCATAGCCCTCTATGGGCTTCCAAATATCCCTTTGCCAATTCCACAAGAAAAGCCTTAGCGAAAGGCTTTTTGAAGGGAAAGATGTAACTCTGTGAGATGAATTAACAGAACACAGATCAGTTTCTCAGAAAGCTTCTTTCCAGCTTTGAACGGAAGATATTTCCTTTTTCACCATAGCCCTCTATGGGCTTCCAAATATCCCTTTGCCAATTCCACAAGAACAGCCTTAGCGAAAGGCTTCTTGAAGGGAAAGATGTAACTCTTTGAGATGAATTAACAGAACACAGAGCAGTTTCTCAGAAAGCTTCTTTCCAGTTTTGAACGGAAGATATTTCCTTTTTCACCATAGCCCTCTAAGGGCTTCCAAATATCCCTTTGCCAATTCCACAAGAACAGCCTTAGCGAAAGGCTTCTTGAAGGGAAAGATGTAACTCTGTGAGATGAATTAACAGAACACAGAGCAGTTTCTCAGAAATCTTCTTTCCAGTTTTGAACGGAAGATATTTCCTTTTTCACCATAGCCCTCTATGGGCGTCAAAATATCCCTTAGCGAATTCCACAAGAACAGCATTAGCGTAAGGCTTCTGGAAGGGAAAGATGTACTCTGGAAGATGATTTAACAAAACACAGAGCAGTTTCTCAGAACGCTTCTTTCCAGTTTGGAACGGAAGATATTTCCTTTTTCACCATAGCCCTCTATGGGCTTCCAAATATCCCTTTGCCAATTCCACAAGAACAGCCTTAGCGAAACGCTTCTTGAAGGGGAATATGTAACATTGTGAGATGATTTAACGGAACACAGATCAGATTCTCAGGAAGCTTCTTTCCAGGTTGAACGGAAGATATTTCCTTTTTCACCGTAGCCCTCTATGGGCTTCCAAATATCCGTTTCCAATTGCACAAGAACGGCCTTAGCGAAAGGCTTCTTGAAGGGAAAGATGTAACTCTGTGAGATGAATTAACGGAACACAGAGCAGTTTCTCAGAAAGTTTCTTTCCAGTTTTTAAAGGAATCTATTTCCTTTTTCACCATAGCCCTCTATGGGCTTCCAAATAATCCTTTGCCAATTCCACAAGAAAAGCCTTAGCGAAAGGCTTTTTGAAGGGAAAGATGTAACTCTCTGAGGTGAATTAACAGAACACAGAGCAGTTTTTCAGAAAGCTTATTTCCAGTATTGAACGGAAGATATTTCCTTTTTCACCATAGCCCTCTATGGGCTTTGAAATATCCCTTTGCGAATTCCACAAGAACAGCCTTAGCGAAAGGCTTCTTGAAGGGAAAGATGTAACTCTGTGAGATGTATTAACAGAACCCAAAGCAGTTTCTCAGAAAGCTTCTTTCCAGTTTTGAACGGAAGGTATTTCCTTTTTCACCATAGTCCTCTATGGTCTTCCAAATATCACGTTCTAAATTCCACAAGAACAGCCTTAGCGAAAGGCTTCTTGAAGGGAAACCTGTAACTCTGTGAGATGTATTAACAGAACACAGAGCAGTTTCTCAGAAAGCTTCTTTCCAGTTTTGAACGGAAGATATTTCCTTTTTCACCATAGCCCTCTATGGGCTTCCAAATATCCCTTTGCCAATTCCACAAGAACAGCCTTAGCGAAAGGCTTCTGGAAGGGAAAGATGTAACTCTCTGAGATGAATTAACAGAACACATAGGAGTTTTTCAGAAAGCTTATTTCCAGTTTTGAACGGAAGATATTTCCTTTTTCACCATAGCCCTCTAAGGGCTTCGAAATATCCCTTTTCAAATTCCACAAGAACAGCCTTAGCGAAAGGCTTCTTGAAGGGAAAGATGTAACTCTGTGAGATGTATTAACAGAACCCAAAACAGTTTCTCAGAAAGCTTCTTTCCAGTTTTGAACGGAATATATTTCCTTTTTCACCATAGTCCTCTATGGTCTTCCAAATGTCACCTTCTAAATTCCACAGGAACAGCCTTAGCGAAAGGCTTCTTGAAGGGAAAGCTGTAACTCTGTGAGATGTATTAACAGAACACAGAGCAGTTTCTCAGAAAGCTTCTTTCCAGTTTTGAACGGAAGATATTTCCTTTTTCACCATAGCCCTCTATGGGCTTCCAAATATCCCTTTGCCAATTCCAGAAGAAAAGCCTTAGCGAAAGGCTTCTTGAAGGGAAAGATGTAACTCTGTGAGATATCTTAAGAGAACACAAAGCAGTTTCTCAGAAAGCTTCTTTCCAGTTTTGAACGGAAGATATTTCCTTTTTCACCATAGCCCTCTATGGGCTTCCAAATACCACATTGCCAATTCCACAAGAAAAGCCTTAGCGAAAGGCTTCTTGAAGGGAAAGCTGTAACTCTGTGAGATGAATTAACAGAACACAGAGCAGTTTCTCAGAAAGCTTCTTTCCAGTTTTGAACGGATGATATTTCCTTTTTCACCATAGCCCTCTATGGGCTTCCAAATATCCCTTTGCCAATTCCACAAGAACAGCCTTAGCGAAAGGCTTCTTGAAGGGAAAGATGTAACTCTGTGAGATGAATTAACAGAACACAGAGCACTTTCTCAGAAAGCTTCTTTCCAGTTTTGAACCGAAGATATTTCCTTTTTCACCATAGCCCTCTACGGGTTCCAAATATCCCTTTGCCAATTCCACAAGAAAAGCCTTAGCGAAAGGCTTTTTGAAGGGAAAGATGTAACTCTCTGAGATGAATTAACAGAACACAGAGCAGTTTTTCAGAATGCTTATTTCCAGTTTTGAGCGGAAGATATTTCCTTTTTCACCATAGCCCTCTATGGGCTTCGAAATATCCCTTTGCCAATTCCACAAGAACAGCCTTAGCAAAAGGCTTCTTGAAGGCAAAGATGTAACTCTGTGAGATATCCTAAGAGAACACAAAGCAGTTTCTCACAAAGCTTCTTTCCAGTTTTGAACGGAAGGTATTTACTTTTTCACCATAGTCCTCTATGGTCTTCCAAATATCACCTTCTAAAGCCACAAGAACAGCCTTAGCGAAAGGCTTCTTGAAGGGAAAGCTGTAACTCTGTGAGATGTATTAACAGAACACAGAGCAGTTTCTCAGAAAGCTTCTTTCCAGTTTTGAACGGAAGATATTTTTTTTTTCACCATAGCCCTCTATGGGCTTCCAAATATCACTTTGCCAATTCCACAAGAAAAGACTTAGCGAAAGGCTTCTTGAAGGCAAAGATGTAATTCTGTGAGATATCCTAAGAGAACACAAAGCAGTTTCTCACAAAGCTTCTTTCCAGTTTTGAACGGAAGATATTTCCTTTTTCATCATAGCCCTCTATGGGCTTCCAAATACCACTTTGCCAATTCCACAAGAACAGCCTTAGCGAAAGGCTTCTTGAAGGGATAGATGTAACTCTGTGAGGTGTATTAACAGAACACAGTGCAGTTTTTCAGCAAACTTCTTTCCAATTTTTAAAGGAAGATATTTCCTTTTTCACCAAAGCCCTCTATGGGCTTCCAAATACCACTTTGCCAATTCCACAAGAACAGCCTTAGCGAAAGGCTTCTTGAAGGGATAGATGTAACTCTGTGAGGTTTATTAACAGAACACAGTGCAGTTTTTCAGAAAACTGCTTTCCAATTTTTAAAGGAAGATATTTCCTTTTTCACCATAGCCCTCTATGGGCTTCCAAATATCACTTTCTAAATTCAAAAAGAACAGCCTTAGCGAAAGGCTTCTTGAAGGGTAAGATGTAACTCTGTGAGATGAATTAACAGAACACACAGCAGTTTCTCAGAAAGCTTCTTTCCAGTTTTGAACGGAAGATATTTCCTTTTTCACCATAGCCCTCTATGGGCTTCCAAATATCCCTTTGCCAATTCCACAAGAACAGCCTTAGCGAAAGGATTCTTGAAGGGAAAGATGTAACTCTGTGAGATGATTAACAGAACACAGAGCAGTTTCACAGGAAACTTCTTTCCAGTTTTGAACGGAAGATATTTCCTTTTTCACCATAGCCCTCTATGGGCTTCCAAATATCCCTTTGCCAATTCCACAAGAAAAGCCTTAGAGAAAGGATTCTTGAATGGAAAGATGTAACTCTTTGAGATGAATTAACAGAACACAGATCAGTTTCACAGAAAGCTTCTTTCCAGCTTTGAACGGAAGATATTTCCTTTTTCACCATAGCCCTCTATGGGCTTCCAAATATCCCTTTGCCAATTCCACAAGAACAGCCTTAGCGAAAGGCTTCTTGAAGGGAAAGATGTAACTCTGTGAGATGAATTAACAGAACACAGAGCAGTTTCTCAGAAAGCTTCTTTCCAGTTTTGAACGGAAGATATTTCCTTTTTCACCATAGCCCTCTAAGGGCTTCCAAATATCCCTTTGCCAATTCCACAAGAACAGCCTTAGCCAAAGGCTTCTTGAAGGGAAAGATGTAACTCTGTGAGATGAATTAACAGAACACAGAGCAGTTTCTCAGAAAGCTTCTTTCCAGTTTTCAACGGAAGATATTTCCTTTTTCACCATAGCCCTCTATGGGCGTCAAAATATCCCTTAGCGAATTCCACAAGAACAGCATTAGCGTAAGGCTTCTGGAAGGGAAAGATGTACTCTGGAAGATGATTTAACAGAACACAGAGCAGTTTCTCAGAACGCTTCTTTCCAGTTTTGAACGGAAGATATTTCCTTTTTCACCATAGCCCTCTATGGGCTTCCAAATATCCCTTTGCCAATTCCACAAGAACAGCCTTAGCGAAACGCTTCTTGAATTGGAATATGTAACATTGTGAGATGATTTAACAGAACACAGATCAGATTCTCAGGAAGCTTCTTTCCAGGTTGAACGGAAGATATTTCCTTTTTCACCGTAGCTCTCTATGGGCTTCCAAATATCCCTTTCCAATTGCACAAGAACGGCCTTAGCGAAAGGCTTCTTGAAGGGAAAGATGTAACTCTGTGAGATGAATTAACAGAACACAGAGCAGTTTCTCAGAAAGCTTCTTTCCAGTTTTTAGAGGAATCTATTTCCTTTTTCACCATAGCCCTCTATGGGCTTCCAAATAATCCTTTGCCAATTCCACAAGAAAAGCCTTAGCGAAAGGCTTTTTGAAGGGAAAGATGTAACTCTCTGAGATGAATTAACAGAACACAGAGCAGTTTTTCAGAAAGCTTATTTCCAGTTTTGAACCGAAGATATTTCCTTTTTCACCATAGCCCTCTATGGGCTTTGAAATATCCCTTTGCCAATTCCACAAGAACAGCCTTAGCGAAAGGCTTCTTGAAGGGAAAGATGTAACTCTGTGAGATGTATTAACAGAACCCAAAGCAGTTTCTCAGAAAGCTTCTTTCCAGTTTTGAACGGAAGATATTTCCTTTTTCACCATAGCCCTCTATGGGCTTCCAAATACCACTTTGCCAATTCCACAAGAACAGCCTTAGCGAAAGGCTCCTTGAAGGGATAGATATAACTGTGTGAGATGAATTAACAGAACACAGAGCAGTTTCTCAGGAAGCTTCTTTCCAACTTTGAACGGAAGATATTTCCTTTTTCACCGTAGCCCTCAATGAGCTTCCAAATATCCCTTTGCCAATTCCACAAGAACAGCCTTAGCGAAAGGCTTCTTGAAGGGAAAGATGTAACTCTGTGAGGTGTATTAACAGAACACAGTGCAGTTTTTCAGAAAACTTCTTTCCAGTTTTTAAAGGAAGATATTTCCTTTTTCTCCATAGCCCTCTATGGGCTTCCAAATATCACTTTCTAAATTCCAGAAGAAGAGCCTTAGCGAAAGGCTTCTTGAAGGGAAAGATGTAACTCTGTGAGATATCTTAAGAGAACACAAAGCAGTTTCTCAGAAAGCTTCTTTCCAGTTTTGAACGGAAGATATTTCCTTTTTCACCATAGCCCTCTATGGGCTTCCAAATACCACTTTGCCAATTCCACAAGAACAGCCTTAGCGAAAGGCTTCTTGAAGGGAAAGATGTAACTCTGTGAGGTGTATTAACAGAACACAGTGCAGTTTTTCAGAAAAATTCTTTCCAGTTTTCAAAGGAAGATATTTCCTTTTTCACCATAGCCCTCTATGGGCTTCCAAATATCCCTTTGCCAATTCCACAAGAACAGCCTTAGCGAAAGGCTTCTTGATGGGGAAGATGTAACTCTGTGAGATGAATTAACAGAACACAGAGCAGTTTCTCAGAAAGCTTCTTTCCAGTTTTGAAGGGAAGATATTTCCTTTTTCACCATAGCCCTCTATGGGCGTCCAAATATCCCTTTGCTAATTCCAAAAGAACAGCCTTAGCGAAAGGTTTCTTGAAGGGAAAGAAGTAACTCTGTGAGATGAATTAACAGAACACAGAGCAGTTTCTCAGAAAGCTTCTTTCCAGATTTGAACGGAAGATATTTCCTTTTTCACCATAGCCCTCTAAGGGCTTCCAAATATCCCTTTGCCAATTCCACAAGAACAGCCTTAGCGAAAGGCTTCTTGAATGGAAAGATGTAACTCTGTGAGATGAATTAACAGAACACAGAGCAGTTTCTCAGAAAGCTTCTTTCCAGTTTTGAACGGAAGATATTTCCTTTTTCACCATAGCCCTCTATGGGCTTCCAAATATCCCTTAGCGAATTCCACAAGAACAGCCTTAGCGTAAGGCCTCTTGAAGGGAAAGATGTAACTCTGTGAGCTGAATTAACAGAACACAGAGCAGTTTCTCAGAAAGCTTCTTTCCAGTTTTGAACGGAAGATATTTCCTTTTTCACCATACCCATCTATGGGCTTCCAAATATCCCTTTGCCAATTCCACAAGAACAGCCTTAGCGAAAGGATTCTTGAAGGGAAAGATGTAACTCTCTGAGATGAATTAAGAGAACACAGAGCAGTTTCTCAGAAAGCTTCTTTCCAATTTTCAACGGAAGATATTTCCTTTTTACACCGTAGCTCTCTATGGGCTTCCAAATACCACTTTGCCAATTCCACAAGAACAGCCTTAGCGAAAGGCTTCTTGAAGGGAAAGATGTAACTCTGTGAGGTGTATTAACAGAACACAGTGCAGTTTTTCAGAAAACTTCTTTCCAGTTTTTAAAGGAAGATATTTCCTTTTTCACCATAGCCCTCTATGGGCTTCCAAATATCACTTTCTAAATTCCAGAAGATCAGCCTTAGCGAAAGGCTTCTTGAAGGGAAAGATGTAACTCTGTAAGATGAATTAACAGAACACAGAGCAGTTTCTCAGAAAGCTTCTTTCCAGTTTTGAACGGAAGATATTTCCTTTTTCACCATAGCCCTCTATGGGCTTCCAAATATCCCTTTGCCAATTCCACAAGAACAGCCTTAGCGAAAGGCTTCTTGATGGGGAAGATGTGACTCTGTGAGATGAATTAACAGAACACAGAGCAGTTTCTCAGAAAGCTTCTTTCCAGTTTTGAAGGGAAGATATTTCCTTTTTCATCATAGCCCTCTATGGGCTTCCAAATATCCCTTTGCTAATTCCACAAGAACAGCCTCAGCGAAAGGTTTCTTGAAGGGAAAGAAGTAACTCTGTGAGATGAATTAACAGAACACAGAGCAGTTTCTCAGAAAGCTTCTTTCCAGTTTTGAACGGAAGATATTTCCTTTTTCACCATAGCCCTCTAAGGGCTTCCAAATATCCCTTTGCCAATTCCACAAGAACAGCCTTAGCGAAAGGCTTCTTGAAGGGAAAGATGTAACTCTGTGAGATGAATTAACAGAACACAGAGCAGTTTCTCAGAAAGCTTCTTTCCAGTTTTGAACGGAAGATATTTCCTTTTTCACCATAGCCCTCTATGGGCTTCCAAATATCCCTTTGCCAATTCCACAAGAACAGCCTTAGCGAAAGGATTCTTGAAGGGAAAGATGTAACTCTGTGAGATGAATTAAGAGAACACAGAGCAGTTTCTCAGAAAACTTCTTTCCAATTTTGAATGGAAGATATTTCCTTTTTACACCGTAGCCCTCTATGGGCTTCCAAATATCCCTTTGCCAATTCCACAAGAACAGCCTTAGCGAAAGGCTTCTGGAAGGGAAAGATGTAACTCCGTGAGATGAATTAACAGAACACAGAGCAGTTTCTCAGAAAGCTTCTTTCCAGTTTTGAACGGAAGATCTTTCCTTTTTCACCATAGCCCTCTAAGGGCTTCCAAATATCACTTTGCGAATTCCACAAGAACAGCCTTAGCGAAACGCTTCTTGAAGGGGAAGATGTAACTCTGTGAGATGAATTAACAGAACACAGAGCAGTTTCTCAGAAAGCTTCTTTCCAGTTTTGAACGGAAGATATTTCCTTTTTCACCATAGCCCTCTATAGGCTTCCAAATATCCCTTTGCCCATTCCACAAGACCAGGCCTAGCGAAACACTTCTTGATGGGGAAGATGTAACTCTGTGAGATGATTTAACAGAACACAGATCAGATTCTCAGGAAGCTTCTTTCCAGGTTGAACGGAAGATATTTCCTTTTTCACCATAGCCCTCTATGGGCTTCCAAATATCCCTTTGCCAATTCCACAAGAACGGCCTTAGCGAAAGGCTTCTTGAAGGGAAAGATGTAACTCTGTGAGATGAGTTAACAGAACACAGAGCAATTTCTCAGAAAGTTTCTTTCCAGTTTTTAAAGGAATCTATTTCCTTTTTCACCATAGCCCTCTATGGGCTTCCAAATATCCCTTTGCCAATTCCACAAGAAAAGCCTTAGCGAAAGGCTTTTTGAAGGGAAAGATGTAACTCTCTAAGATGAATTAACAGAACACAGAGCAGTTTCTAAGAAAGCTTCTTTCCAGGTTTGAACGGAAGATATTTCCTTTTTCACCATAGCCCTCTATGGGCTTCCAAATATCCCTTTGCCAATTCCACAAGAACAGCCTTAGCGAAAGGCTTCTTGAAGGGAAAGATGTAACTCTGTGAGATGATTAACAGAACACAGATCAGTTTCACAGGAAACTTCTTTCCAGTTTTGAACGGAAGATATTTCCTTTTTCACCATAGCCCACTATGGGCTTCCAAATATCCCTTTGCCAATTCCACAAGAAAAGCCTTAGCGAAAGGCTTCTTGAAGGGAAAGATGTAACTCTCTGAGATGAATTAAGAGAACACAGAGCAGTTTCTCAGAAAGCTTCTTTCCAATTTTCAACGGAAGATATTTCTTTTTACACCGTAGCTCTCTATGGGATTCCAAATACCACTATGCCAATTCCACAAGAACAGCCTTAGCGAAAGGCTTCTTGAAGGGAAAGATGTAACTCTGTGAGGTGTATTAACAGAACACAGTGCAGTTTTTCAGAAAACTTCTTTCCAGTTTTTAAAGGAAGATATTTCCTTTTTCACCATAGCCCTCTATGGGCTTCCAAATATCACTTTCTAAATTCCAGAAGAACAGCCTTAGCGAAAGGCTTCTTGAAGGGACAGATGTAACTCTGTGAGATGAATTAACAGAACACAGAGCAGTTTCTCAGAAAGCTTCTTTCCAGTTTTGAACGGAAGATATTTCCTTTTTCACCATAGCCCCCTATGGGCTTCCAAATATCCCTTTGCCAATTCCACTAGAACAGCCTTAGCGAAAGGCTTCTTGATGGGGAAGATGTGACTCTGTGAGATGAATTAACAGAACACCGAGCAGTTTCTCAGAAAGCTTCTTTCCAGTTTTGAAGGGAAGATATTTCCTTTTTCACCATAGCCCTCTATGGGCGTCCAAATATCCCTTTGCTAATTCCACAAGAACAGCCTTAGCGAAAGGTTTCTTGAAGGGAAAGAAGTAACTCTGTGAGATGAATTAACAGAACACAGAGCAGTTTCTCAGAAAGCTTCTTTCCAGTTTTGAACGGAAGATATTTCCTTTTTCACCATAGCCCTCTAAGGGCTTCCAAATATCCCTTTGCCAATTCCACAAGAACAGCCTTAGCGAAAGGCTTCTTGAAGGGAAAGATGTAACTCTGTGAGATGAATTAACAGAACACAGAGCAGTTTCTCAGAAAGCTTCTTTGCAGTTTTGAACGGAAGATATTTCCTTTTTCACCATAGCCCTCTATGGGCTTCCAAATATCCCTTAGCGAATTCCACAAGAACCGCCCTAGCGTAAGGCCTCTTGAAGGGAAAGATGTAACTCTGTGAGCTGAATTAACAGAACACAGAGCAGTTTCTCAGAAAGCTTCTTTCCAGTTTTGAAAGGAAGATATTTCCTTTTTCACCATAGCCCTCTATGGGCTTCCAAATATCCCTTTGCCAATTCCACAAGAACAGCCTTAGCGAAAGGATTCTTGAAGGGAAAGATGTAACTCTGTGAGATGAATTAAGAGAACACAGAGCAGTTTCTCAGAAAGCTTCTTTCCAATTTTGAACGGAAGATATTTCCTTTTTACACCGTAGCCCTCTATGGGCTTCCAAATATCCCTTTGCCAATTCCACAAGAACAGCCTTAGCGAAAGGCTTCTGGAAGGGAAAGATGTAACTCCGTGAGATGAATTAACAGAACACAGAGCAGTTTCTCAGAAAGCTTCTTTCCAGTTTTGAACGGAAGATCTTTCCTTTTTCACCATAGACCTCTATGGGCTTCCAAATAGCACTTTGCGAATTCCACAAGAACAGCCTTAGCGAAACGCTTCTTGAAGGGGAAGATGTAACTCTGTGAGATGAATTAACAGAACACAGAGCAGTTTCTCAGAAAGCTTCTTTCCAGTTTTGAACGGAAGATATTTCCTTTTTCACCATAGCCCTCTATGGGCTTCCAAATATCCCTTTGCCAATTCCACAAGAACGGCCTTAGCGAAAGGCTTCTTGAAGGGAAAGATGTAACTCTGTGAGATGAATTAACAGAACACAGAGCAATTTCTCAGAAAGTTTCTTTCCAGTTTTTAAAGGAATCTATTTCCTTTTTCACCATAGCCCTCTATGGGCTTCCAAATATCCCTTTGCCAATTCCACAAGAAAAGCCTTAGCGAAAGGCTTTTTGAAGGGAAAGATGTAACTCTCTAAGATGAATTAACAGAACACAGAGCAGTTTCTCAGAAAGCTTCTTTCCAGGTTTGAACGGAAGATATTTCCTTTTTCACCATAGCCCTCTATGGGCTTCCAAATATCCCTTTGCCAATTCCACAAGAACAGCCTTAGCGAAAGGCTTCTTGAAGGGAAAGATGTAACTCTGTGAGATGATTAACAGAACACAGATCAGTTTCACAGGAAACTACTTTCCAGTTTTGAACGGAAGATATTTCCTTTTTCACCATATCCCTCTATGGGCTTCCAAATATCCCTTTGCCAATTCCACAAGAAAAGCCTTAGCGAAAGGCTTCTTGAAGGGAAAGATGTAACTCTGTGAGATGAATTAACAGAACACAGAGCAGGTTCTCAGAAAGCTTCTTTCCAGTTTTGAACGGAAGATATTTCCTTTTTCACCATAGCCCTCTATGGGCTTCCAAATATCCCTTTGCAAATTCCACAAGAAAAGCCTGAGCGAAAGACTTTTTGAAGGGAAAGAGGTAACTCTGTGAGATGAATTAACAGAACACAGAGCAGTTTTTCAGAAAGCTTATTTCCAGTTTTGAACGGAAGATATTTCCTTTTTCACCATAGTCCTCAATGGGCTTCCAAATATCCCTTTGCCAATTCCAGAAGAACAGCCTTAGCGAAAGGCTTCTTGAAGGGAAAGATGTAACTTTGTGAGATGTACTAACAGAACCCAAAGCAGTTTCTCAGAAAGCTTCTTTCCAATTTTGAACGGAAGATATTTCCTTTTTCACCATAGTCCTCTATGGTCTTCCAAATATCACCTTCTAAATTCCACAAGAACAGCCTTAGCGAAAGGCTTCTTGAAGGGATAGCTGTAACTCTGTGAGATGTATTAACAGAACACAGAGCAGATTCTCAGAAAGCTTCTTTCCAGTTTTCAACCCAAGATATTTCCTTTTTCACCATAGCCCTCTATGGGCTTCCAAATATCCCTTTGCCAATTCCACAAGAACAGCCATAGCGAAAGGCTTCTAGAAGGGGAAGATGTAACTCTCTGAGATGAATTAACAGAACACAGAGCAGTTTCTCAGAAAGCTTCTTTTCAGTTTTGAACGGAAGATATTTCCTTTTTTAACCATAGCCCTCTAAGGGCGTCAAAATATCCCTTAGCGAATTCCACAAGAACAGCATTAGCGTAAGGCTTCTGGAAGGGAAAGATGTACTCTGGGAGATGATTTAACAGAACACAGAGCAGTTTCTCAGAAAGCTTCTTTCCATTTTTGAACGGAAGATATTTCCTTTTTCACCATAGCCCTCTATGGGCGTCCTAATATCCCTTTGCGAATTCCCCAAGAACAGCCTTAGCGTAAGGCATCTTGAAGGGAAATATGTAACTCTGTGAGATGAATTAACAGAACACAGAGCAGTTTCACAGAAAGCTTCTTTCCAGTTTTCAACGGAAGATATTTCCTTTTTCACCATAGCCCTCTATGGGCTTCCAAATATCCCTTTGCCAATTCCACAAGAACAGCCTTAGCGAAAGGCTTCTTGAAGTGGAAGATGTAACTCTTTGAGATGAATTAACAAAACACAGAGCAGTTTCTCAGAAAGCTTTTTTCCAGTTTTGAACGGAAGATATTTTTTTTTCACCATAGCCCTCTATGGGCTTCCAAATATCACTTTGCCAATTCCACAAGAAAAGGCTTAGCGAAAGGCTTCTTGAAGGGAAAGAAGTAACTCTGTGAGATGAATTAACAGAACACAGAGCAGTTTCTCAGAAAGCTTCTTTCCAGTTTTGAACGGAAGATATTTCCTTTTTCACCATAGCCCTCTAAGGGCTTCCAAATATCCCTTTGCCAATTCCACAAGAACAGCCTTAGCCAAAGGCTTCTTGAAGGGAAAGATGTAACTCTGTGAGATGAATTAACAGAACACAGAGCAGTTTCTCAGAAAGCTTCTTTCCAGTTTTCAACGGAAGATATTTCCTTTTTCACCATAGCCCTCTATGGGCGTCAAAATATCCCTTAGCGAATTCCACAAGAACAGCATTAGCGTAAGGCTTCTGGAAGGGAAAGATGTACTCTGGAAGATGATTTAACAGAACACAGAGCAGTTTCTCAGAACGCTTCTTTCCAGTTTTGAACGGAAGATATTTCCTTTTTCACCATAGCCCTCTATGGGCTTCCAAATATCCCTTTGCCAATTCCACAAGAACAGCCTTAGCGAAACGCTTCTTGAATTGGAATATGTAACATTGTGAGATGATTTAACAGAACACAGATCAGATTCTCAGGAAGCTTCTTTCCAGGTTGAACGGAAGATATTTCCTTTTTCACCGTAGCTCTCTATGGGCTTCCAAATATCCCTTTCCAATTGCACAAGAACGGCCTTAGCGAAAGGCTTCTTGAAGGGAAAGATGTAACTCTGTGAGATGAATTAACAGAACACAGAGCAGTTTCTCAGAAAGCTTCTTTCCAGTTTTTAGAGGAATCTATTTCCTTTTTCACCATAGCCCTCTATGGGCTTCCAAATAATCCTTTGCCAATTCCACAAGAAAAGCCTTAGCGAAAGGCTTTTTGAAGGGAAAGATGTAACTCTCTGAGATGAATTAACAGAACACAGAGCAGTTTTTCAGAAAGCTTATTTCCAGTTTTGAACCGAAGATATTTCCTTTTTCACCATAGCCCTCTATGGGCTTTGAAATATCCCTTTGCCAATTCCACAAGAACAGCCTTAGCGAAAGGCTTCTTGAAGGGAAAGATGTAACTCTGTGAGATGTATTAACAGAACCCAAAGCAGTTTCTCAGAAAGCTTCTTTCCAGTTTTGAACGGAAGATATTTCCTTTTTCACCATAGCCCTCTATGGGCTTCCAAATACCACTTTGCCAATTCCACAAGAACAGCCTTAGCGAAAGGCTCCTTGAAGGGATAGATATAACTGTGTGAGATGAATTAACAGAACACAGAGCAGTTTCTCAGGAAGCTTCTTTCCAACTTTGAACGGAAGATATTTCCTTTTTCACCGTAGCCCTCAATGAGCTTCCAAATATCCCTTTGCCAATTCCACAAGAACAGCCTTAGCGAAAGGCTTCTTGAAGGGAAAGATGTAACTCTGTGAGGTGTATTAACAGAACACAGTGCAGTTTTTCAGAAAACTTCTTTCCAGTTTTTAAAGGAAGATATTTCCTTTTTCTCCATAGCCCTCTATGGGCTTCCAAATATCACTTTCTAAATTCCAGAAGAAGAGCCTTAGCGAAAGGCTTCTTGAAGGGAAAGATGTAACTCTGTGAGATATCTTAAGAGAACACAAAGCAGTTTCTCAGAAAGCTTCTTTCCAGTTTTGAACGGAAGATATTTCCTTTTTCACCATAGCCCTCTATGGGCTTCCAAATACCACTTTGCCAATTCCACAAGAACAGCCTTAGCGAAAGGCTTCTTGAAGGGAAAGATGTAACTCTGTGAGGTGTATTAACAGAACACAGTGCAGTTTTTCAGAAAAATTCTTTCCAGTTTTCAAAGGAAGATATTTCCTTTTTCACCATAGCCCTCTATGGGCTTCCAAATATCCCTTTGCCAATTCCACAAGAACAGCCTTAGCGAAAGGCTTCTTGATGGGGAAGATGTAACTCTGTGAGATGAATTAACAGAACACAGAGCAGTTTCTCAGAAAGCTTCTTTCCAGTTTTGAAGGGAAGATATTTCCTTTTTCACCATAGCCCTCTATGGGCGTCCAAATATCCCTTTGCTAATTCCAAAAGAACAGCCTTAGCGAAAGGTTTCTTGAAGGGAAAGAAGTAACTCTGTGAGATGAATTAACAGAACACAGAGCAGTTTCTCAGAAAGCTTCTTTCCAGATTTGAACGGAAGATATTTCCTTTTTCACCATAGCCCTCTAAGGGCTTCCAAATATCCCTTTGCCAATTCCACAAGAACAGCCTTAGCGAAAGGCTTCTTGAATGGAAAGATGTAACTCTGTGAGATGAATTAACAGAACACAGAGCAGTTTCTCAGAAAGCTTCTTTCCAGTTTTGAACGGAAGATATTTCCTTTTTCACCATAGCCCTCTATGGGCTTCCAAATATCCCTTAGCGAATTCCACAAGAACAGCCTTAGCGTAAGGCCTCTTGAAGGGAAAGATGTAACTCTGTGAGCTGAATTAACAGAACACAGAGCAGTTTCTCAGAAAGCTTCTTTCCAGTTTTGAACGGAAGATATTTCCTTTTTCACCATACCCATCTATGGGCTTCCAAATATCCCTTTGCCAATTCCACAAGAACAGCCTTAGCGAAAGGATTCTTGAAGGGAAAGATGTAACTCTCTGAGATGAATTAAGAGAACACAGAGCAGTTTCTCAGAAAGCTTCTTTCCAATTTTCAACGGAAGATATTTCCTTTTTACACCGTAGCTCTCTATGGGCTTCCAAATACCACTTTGCCAATTCCACAAGAACAGCCTTAGCGAAAGGCTTCTTGAAGGGAAAGATGTAACTCTGTGAGGTGTATTAACAGAACACAGTGCAGTTTTTCAGAAAACTTCTTTCCAGTTTTTAAAGGAAGATATTTCCTTTTTCACCATAGCCCTCTATGGGCTTCCAAATATCACTTTCTAAATTCCAGAAGATCAGCCTTAGCGAAAGGCTTCTTGAAGGGAAAGATGTAACTCTGTAAGATGAATTAACAGAACACAGAGCAGTTTCTCAGAAAGCTTCTTTCCAGTTTTGAACGGAAGATATTTCCTTTTTCACCATAGCCCTCTATGGGCTTCCAAATATCCCTTTGCCAATTCCACAAGAACAGCCTTAGCGAAAGGCTTCTTGATGGGGAAGATGTGACTCTGTGAGATGAATTAACAGAACACAGAGCAGTTTCTCAGAAAGCTTCTTTCCAGTTTTGAAGGGAAGATATTTCCTTTTTCATCATAGCCCTCTATGGGCTTCCAAATATCCCTTTGCTAATTCCACAAGAACAGCCTCAGCGAAAGGTTTCTTGAAGGGAAAGAAGTAACTCTGTGAGATGAATTAACAGAACACAGAGCAGTTTCTCAGAAAGCTTCTTTCCAGTTTTGAACGGAAGATATTTCCTTTTTCACCATAGCCCTCTAAGGGCTTCCAAATATCCCTTTGCCAATTCCACAAGAACAGCCTTAGCGAAAGGCTTCTTGAAGGGAAAGATGTAACTCTGTGAGATGAATTAACAGAACACAGAGCAGTTTCTCAGAAAGCTTCTTTCCAGTTTTGAACGGAAGATATTTCCTTTTTCACCATAGCCCTCTATGGGCTTCCAAATATCCCTTTGCCAATTCCACAAGAACAGCCTTAGCGAAAGGATTCTTGAAGGGAAAGATGTAACTCTGTGAGATGAATTAAGAGAACACAGAGCAGTTTCTCAGAAAACTTCTTTCCAATTTTGAATGGAAGATATTTCCTTTTTACACCGTAGCCCTCTATGGGCTTCCAAATATCCCTTTGCCAATTCCACAAGAACAGCCTTAGCGAAAGGCTTCTGGAAGGGAAAGATGTAACTCCGTGAGATGAATTAACAGAACACAGAGCAGTTTCTCAGAAAGCTTCTTTCCAGTTTTGAACGGAAGATCTTTCCTTTTTCACCATAGCCCTCTAAGGGCTTCCAAATATCACTTTGCGAATTCCACAAGAACAGCCTTAGCGAAACGCTTCTTGAAGGGGAAGATGTAACTCTGTGAGATGAATTAACAGAACACAGAGCAGTTTCTCAGAAAGCTTCTTTCCAGTTTTGAACGGAAGATATTTCCTTTTTCACCATAGCCCTCTATAGGCTTCCAAATATCCCTTTGCCCATTCCACAAGACCAGGCCTAGCGAAACACTTCTTGATGGGGAAGATGTAACTCTGTGAGATGATTTAACAGAACACAGATCAGATTCTCAGGAAGCTTCTTTCCAGGTTGAACGGAAGATATTTCCTTTTTCACCATAGCCCTCTATGGGCTTCCAAATATCCCTTTGCCAATTCCACAAGAACGGCCTTAGCGAAAGGCTTCTTGAAGGGAAAGATGTAACTCTGTGAGATGAGTTAACAGAACACAGAGCAATTTCTCAGAAAGTTTCTTTCCAGTTTTTAAAGGAATCTATTTCCTTTTTCACCATAGCCCTCTATGGGCTTCCAAATATCCCTTTGCCAATTCCACAAGAAAAGCCTTAGCGAAAGGCTTTTTGAAGGGAAAGATGTAACTCTCTAAGATGAATTAACAGAACACAGAGCAGTTTCTAAGAAAGCTTCTTTCCAGGTTTGAACGGAAGATATTTCCTTTTTCACCATAGCCCTCTATGGGCTTCCAAATATCCCTTTGCCAATTCCACAAGAACAGCCTTAGCGAAAGGCTTCTTGAAGGGAAAGATGTAACTCTGTGAGATGATTAACAGAACACAGATCAGTTTCACAGGAAACTTCTTTCCAGTTTTGAACGGAAGATATTTCCTTTTTCACCATAGCCCACTATGGGCTTCCAAATATCCCTTTGCCAATTCCACAAGAAAAGCCTTAGCGAAAGGCTTCTTGAAGGGAAAGATGTAACTCTCTGAGATGAATTAAGAGAACACAGAGCAGTTTCTCAGAAAGCTTCTTTCCAATTTTCAACGGAAGATATTTCTTTTTACACCGTAGCTCTCTATGGGATTCCAAATACCACTATGCCAATTCCACAAGAACAGCCTTAGCGAAAGGCTTCTTGAAGGGAAAGATGTAACTCTGTGAGGTGTATTAACAGAACACAGTGCAGTTTTTCAGAAAACTTCTTTCCAGTTTTTAAAGGAAGATATTTCCTTTTTCACCATAGCCCTCTATGGGCTTCCAAATATCACTTTCTAAATTCCAGAAGAACAGCCTTAGCGAAAGGCTTCTTGAAGGGACAGATGTAACTCTGTGAGATGAATTAACAGAACACAGAGCAGTTTCTCAGAAAGCTTCTTTCCAGTTTTGAACGGAAGATATTTCCTTTTTCACCATAGCCCCCTATGGGCTTCCAAATATCCCTTTGCCAATTCCACTAGAACAGCCTTAGCGAAAGGCTTCTTGATGGGGAAGATGTGACTCTGTGAGATGAATTAACAGAACACCGAGCAGTTTCTCAGAAAGCTTCTTTCCAGTTTTGAAGGGAAGATATTTCCTTTTTCACCATAGCCCTCTATGGGCGTCCAAATATCCCTTTGCTAATTCCACAAGAACAGCCTTAGCGAAAGGTTTCTTGAAGGGAAAGAAGTAACTCTGTGAGATGAATTAACAGAACACAGAGCAGTTTCTCAGAAAGCTTCTTTCCAGTTTTGAACGGAAGATATTTCCTTTTTCACCATAGCCCTCTAAGGGCTTCCAAATATCCCTTTGCCAATTCCACAAGAACAGCCTTAGCGAAAGGCTTCTTGAAGGGAAAGATGTAACTCTGTGAGATGAATTAACAGAACACAGAGCAGTTTCTCAGAAAGCTTCTTTGCAGTTTTGAACGGAAGATATTTCCTTTTTCACCATAGCCCTCTATGGGCTTCCAAATATCCCTTAGCGAATTCCACAAGAACCGCCCTAGCGTAAGGCCTCTTGAAGGGAAAGATGTAACTCTGTGAGCTGAATTAACAGAACACAGAGCAGTTTCTCAGAAAGCTTCTTTCCAGTTTTGAAAGGAAGATATTTCCTTTTTCACCATAGCCCTCTATGGGCTTCCAAATATCCCTTTGCCAATTCCACAAGAACAGCCTTAGCGAAAGGATTCTTGAAGGGAAAGATGTAACTCTGTGAGATGAATTAAGAGAACACAGAGCAGTTTCTCAGAAAGCTTCTTTCCAATTTTGAACGGAAGATATTTCCTTTTTACACCGTAGCCCTCTATGGGCTTCCAAATATCCCTTTGCCAATTCCACAAGAACAGCCTTAGCGAAAGGCTTCTGGAAGGGAAAGATGTAACTCCGTGAGATGAATTAACAGAACACAGAGCAGTTTCTCAGAAAGCTTCTTTCCAGTTTTGAACGGAAGATCTTTCCTTTTTCACCATAGACCTCTATGGGCTTCCAAATAGCACTTTGCGAATTCCACAAGAACAGCCTTAGCGAAACGCTTCTTGAAGGGGAAGATGTAACTCTGTGAGATGAATTAACAGAACACAGAGCAGTTTCTCAGAAAGCTTCTTTCCAGTTTTGAACGGAAGATATTTCCTTTTTCACCATAGCCCTCTATGGGCTTCCAAATATCCCTTTGCCAATTCCACAAGAACGGCCTTAGCGAAAGGCTTCTTGAAGGGAAAGATGTAACTCTGTGAGATGAATTAACAGAACACAGAGCAATTTCTCAGAAAGTTTCTTTCCAGTTTTTAAAGGAATCTATTTCCTTTTTCACCATAGCCCTCTATGGGCTTCCAAATATCCCTTTGCCAATTCCACAAGAAAAGCCTTAGCGAAAGGCTTTTTGAAGGGAAAGATGTAACTCTCTAAGATGAATTAACAGAACACAGAGCAGTTTCTCAGAAAGCTTCTTTCCAGGTTTGAACGGAAGATATTTCCTTTTTCACCATAGACCTCTATGGGCTTCCAAATATCCCTTTGCCAATTCCACAAGAACAGCCTTAGCGAAAGGCTTCTTGAAGGGAAAGATGTAACTCTGTGAGATGATTAACAGAACACAGATCAGTTTCACAGGAAACTACTTTCCAGTTTTGAACGGAAGATATTTCCTTTTTCACCATAGCCCTCTATGGGCTTCCAAATATCCCTTTGCCAATTCCACAAGAAAAGCCTTAGCGAAAGGCTTCTTGAAGGGAAAGATGTAACTCTGTGAGATGAATTAACAGAACACAGAGCAGGTTCTCAGAAAGCTTCTTTCCAGTTTTGAACGGAAGATATTTCCTTTTTCACCATAGCCCTCTATGGGCTTCCAAATATCCCTTTGCAAATTCCACAAGAAAAGCCTGAGCGAAAGACTTTTTGAAGGGAAAGAGGTAACTCTGTGAGATGAATTAACAGAACACAGAGCAGTTTTTCAGAAAGCTTATTTCCAGTTTTGAACGGAAGATATTTCCTTTTTCACCATAGTCCTCAATGGGCTTCCAAATATCCCTTTGCCAATTCCAGAAGAACAGCCTTAGCGAAAGGCTTCTTGAAGGGAAAGATGTAACTTTGTGAGATGTACTAACAGAACCCAAAGCAGTTTCTCAGAAAGCTTCTTTCCAATTTTGAACGGAAGATATTTCCTTTTTCACCATAGTCCTCTATGGTCTTCCAAATATCACCTTCTAAATTCCACAAGAACAGCCTTAGCGAAAGGCTTCTTGAAGGGATAGCTGTAACTCTGTGAGATGTATTAACAGAACACAGAGCAGATTCTCAGAAAGCTTCTTTCCAGTTTTCAACCCAAGATATTTCCTTTTTCACCATAGCCCTCTATGGGCTTCCAAATATCCCTTTGCCAATTCCACAAGAACAGCCATAGCGAAAGGCTTCTAGAAGGGGAAGATGTAACTCTCTGAGATGAATTAACAGAACACAGAGCAGTTTCTCAGAAAGCTTCTTTTCAGTTTTGAACGGAAGATATTTCCTTTTTTAACCATAGCCCTCTAAGGGCGTCAAAATATCCCTTAGCGAATTCCACAAGAACAGCATTAGCGTAAGGCTTCTGGAAGGGAAAGATGTACTCTGGGAGATGATTTAACAGAACACAGAGCAGTTTCTCAGAAAGCTTCTTTCCATTTTTGAACGGAAGATATTTCCTTTTTCACCATAGCCCTCTATGGGCGTCCTAATATCCCTTTGCGAATTCCCCAAGAACAGCCTTAGCGTAAGGCATCTTGAAGGGAAATATGTAACTCTGTGAGATGAATTAACAGAACACAGAGCAGTTTCACAGAAAGCTTCTTTCCAGTTTTCAACGGAAGATATTTCCTTTTTCACCATAGCCCTCTATGGGCTTCCAAATATCCCTTTGCCAATTCCACAAGAACAGCCTTAGCGAAAGGCTTCTTGAAGTGGAAGATGTAACTCTTTGAGATGAATTAACAAAACACAGAGCAGTTTCTCAGAAAGCTTTTTTCCAGTTTTGAACGGAAGATATTTTTTTTTCACCATAGCCCTCTATGGGCTTCCAAATATCACTTTGCCAATTCCACAAGAAAAGGCTTAGCGAAAGGCTTCTTGAAGGGAAAGATGTAACTCTGTGAGATGAATTAACAGAACACAGAGCAGTTTCTCAGGAAGCTTCTTTCCAGTTTTGAACGGAAGATATTTCCTTTTTCACCATAGCCCTCTATGGGCTTCCAAATATCTCTTTGCCAATTCCACAAGAACAGCCTTAGCGAAAGGCTTCTTGAAGGGAAAGATGTAACTCTCTGAGATGAATTAACAGAACACAGAGCAGTTTCTCAGAAAGCTTCTTTCCAGTTTTGAACGGAAGATATTTCCTTTTTCACCGTAGCCCTCTATGTGCTTCCAAATATCCCTTTGCCAATTCCACAAAAAAAGCCTTAGCGAAAGGCTTCTTTAAGGGAAAGATGTAACTTTCTGAGATGATTTAACAGAACACAGAGCAGTTTCTCAGAAAGCTTCTTTCCAGTTTTGAACGGAAGATTTTTTTTTTCACCATAGCCCTCTATGGGCTTCCAAATATCACTTTGCCAATTCCACAAGAAAAGCCTTAGTGAAAGGCTTCTTGAAGGGAAAGATGTAACTCTGTGAGATGAATTAACAGAACACAGAGCAGTTTCTCAGGAAGCTTCTTTCCAACTTTGAACGGAAGATATTTCCTTTTTCACCATAGCCCTCTATGGGCTTCCAAATATCCCTTTGCCAATTCCACAAGAACAGCCTTAGCGAAAGGCTTCTTGAAGGGAAAGATGTAACTCTGTGAGATGAATTAACAGAACACAGAGCACTTTCTCAGAAAGATTCTTTCCACTTTTGAACGGAAGATATTTCCTTTTTCACCATAGCCCTCTACGGGCTTCCAAATATCTCTTTGCCAATTCCACAAGAATAGCCTTAGCGAAAGGCTTCTTGAAGGGAAAGATGTAACTCTCTGAGATGAATTAACAGAACACAGAGCAGTTTCTCAGAAAGCTTCTTTCCAGTTTTGAACGGAAGATATTTCCTTTTTCACCGTAGCCCTCTATGTGCTTCCAAATATCCCTTTGCCAATTCCACAAAAAAAGCCTTAGCGAAAGGCTTCTTTAAGGGAAAGATGTAACTTTCTGAGATGATTTAACAGAACACAGAGCAGTTTCTCAGAAAGCTTCTTTCCAGTTTTGAACGGAAGTTATTTCCTTTTTCACCATAGCCCTCTATGGGCTTCCAAATATCCCTTTGCCAATTCCACAAGAACAGCCTTAGCGAAAGGCTTCTTGAAGGGAAAGATGTAACTCTGTGAGATGAATTAACAGAACACAGAGCAGTTTCTCAGAAAGCTTCTATCCAGTTTTGAACGGAAGATATTTCCTTTTTTAACCATAGCCCTCTATGGGCGTCAAAATATCCCTTAGCGAATTACACAAGAACAGCATTAGCGTAAGGCTTCTGGAAGGGAAAGATGTACTCTGGGAGATGATTTAACAGAACCCAGAGCAGTTTCTCAGAAAGCTTCTTTCCAGTTTTGAACGGAAGATATTTCCTTTTTCACCATAGCCCTCTATGGCCTTCCAAATATCCCTTTGCCAATTCCACAAGAAAAGCCTTAGCGAAACGCTTCTTGAAGG
The DNA here is from genome assembly GCF_047675955.1 of Chlorocebus sabaeus. Lineage (NCBI taxonomy): Eukaryota > Metazoa > Chordata > Mammalia > Primates > Cercopithecidae > Chlorocebus > Chlorocebus sabaeus. The sequence continues at coordinate 49,595,342 of NC_132911.1, forward strand.
GGAAGATGTAACTCTGTGAGATGAATTAACAGAACACAGAGCAGTTTCTCAGAAAGCTTCTTTCCAGTTTTGAACGGAAGATATTTCCTTTTTCACCATAGCCCTCTATGGGCTTCCAAATATCCCTTTGCCAATTCCACAAGAACAGCCTTAGCGAAACACTTCTTGATGGGGAAGATGTAACTCTGTGAGATGATTTAACAGAACACAGATCAGATTCTCAGGAAGCTTCTTTCCAGGTTGAACGGAAGATATTTCCTTTTTCACCATAGCCCTCTATGGGCTTCCAAATATCCCTTTGCCAATTCCACAAGAACGGCCTTAGCGAAAGGCTTCTTGAAGGGAAAGATGTAACTCTGTGAGATGAATTAACAGAACACAGAGCAGTTTCTCAGAAAGTTTTTTTCCAGTTTTTAAAGGAATCTATTTCCTTTTTCACCGTAGCCCTCTATGGGCTTCCAAATATCCCTTTGCCAATTCCACAAGAAAAGCCTTAGCGAAAGGCTTTTTGAAGGGAAAGATGTAACTCTCTGAGATGAATTAACAGAACACAGAGCAGTTTTTCAGAAAGCTTATTTCCAGTTTTGAACGGAAGATATGTCCTTTTTCACCATAGCCCTCTATTGGCTTCGAAAAATCCCTTTGCCAATTCCACAAGAACAGCCTTAGCGAAAGGCTTCTTGAAGGGAAAGATGTAACTCTGTGAGATGTATAAACAGAACCCAAAGCAGTTTCTCAGAAAGCTTCTTTCCAATTTTGAACGGAAGATATTTCCTTTTTCACCATAGTCCTCTATGGTCTTCCATATATCACTTTCTAAATTCCACAAGAACAGCCTTAGCGAAAGGCTTCTTGAAGGGAAAGTTGTAACTCTGTGAGATGAATTAACAGAACACAGAGCAGTTTCTCAGAAAGCTTCTTTCCAGTTTTGAACGGAAGATATTTCCTTTTTCACCTTAACCCTCTATGGGCGTCCAAATATCCCTTTGCGAATTCCACAAGAACAGCCTTAGCGTAAGGCATCTTGAAGGGAAATATGTAACTCTGTGAGATGAATTAACAGAACGCAGAGCAGTTTCTCAGAAAGCTTCTTTCCAGTTTTGAACGGAAGATATTTCCTTTTTCACCATAGCCCTCTAAGGGCTTCCAAATATCCCTTTGCCAATTCCACAAGAACAGCCTTAGCGAAAGGCTCCTTGAAGGGAAAGATGTAACTCTCTGAGATGAATTAACAGAACACAGAGCAGTTTCTCAGAAAGCTTCTTTCCAGTTTTGAACGGAAGATATTTCCTTTTTCACCATAGCCCTCTATGGGCTTCGAAATATCCCTTTGCCAGTTCCACAAGAACAGCCTTAGCAAAAGGCTTCTTGAAGGCAAAGATGTAACTCTGTGAGATATCCTAAGAGAACACAAAGCAGTTTCTCACAAAGCTTCTTTCCAGTTTTGAACGGAAGGTATTTACTTTTTCACCATAGTCCTCTATGGTCTTCCAAATATCACCTTCTAAATTCCACAAGAACAGCCTTAGCGAAAGGCTTCTTGAAGGGAAAGCTGTAACTCTGTGAGATGTATTAACAGAACACAGAGCAGTTTCTCAGAAAGCTTCTTTCCAGTTTTGAACGGAAGATATTTTTTTTTTCACCATAGCCCTCTATGGGCTTCCAAATATCACTTTGCCAATTCCACAAGAAAAGACTTAGCGAAAGGCTTCTTGAAGGCAAAGATGTAACTCTGTGAGATATCCTAAGAGAACACAAAGCAGTTTCTCACAAAGCTTCTTTCCAGTTTTGAACGGAAGATATTTCCTTTTTCACCATAGCCCTCTATGGGCTTCCAAATACCACTTTGCCAATTCCACAAGAACAGCCTTAGCGAAAGGCTTCTTGAAGGGATAGATGTAACTCTGTCAGGTGTATTAACAGAACACAGTGCAGTTTTTCAGCAAACTTCTTTCCAATTTTTAAAGGAAGAAATTTCCTTTTTTACCATAGCCCTCTATGGGCTTCCAAATACCACTTTGCCAATTCCACAAGAACAGCCTTAGCGAAAGGCTTCTTGAAGGGATAGATGTAACTCTGTGAGGTTTATTAACAGAACACAGTGCAGTTTTTCAGAAAACTTCTTTCCAATTTTTAAAGGAAGATATTTCCTTTTTCACCATAGCCTTCTATGGGCTTCCAAATATCACTTTCTAAATTCCAGAAGAACAGCCTTAGCGAAAGGCTTCTTGAAGGGAAAGATGTAACTCTGTGAGATGAATTAACAGAACACACAGCAGTTTCTCAGAAAGCTTCTTTCCAGTTTTGAACGGAAGATATTTCCTTTTTCACCATAGACCTCTATGGGCTTCCAAATATCCCTTTGCCAATTCCACAAGAACAGCCTTAGCGAAAGGCTTCTTGAAGGGAAAGATGTAACTCTGTGAGATGAATTAACAGAACACAGAGCAGTTTCTCAGAAAGCTTCTTTCCAGTTTTGAACGGAAGATATTTCCTTTTTCACCATAGGCCTCTATGGGCTGCCAAATATCCCTTTGCCAATTCCACAAGAACAGCCTTAGCGAAAGGTTTCTTGAAGGGGAAGATGTAACACTGTGAGATGAATTAACAGAACACAGAGCAGTTTCTCAGAAAGCTTCTTTCCAGTTTTGAACGGAAGATATTTCCTTTTGGACCATAGCGCTCTATGGGCTTCCAAATATCCCTTTGCCAATTCCACAAGAACAGCCTTAGTAAAAGGATTCTTGAAGGGGAAGATGTAACTCTGTGAGATGAATTAACAGAACACAGAGCAGTTTCTCAGAAAGCTTCTTTTCAGTTTTGAACGGAAGATATTTCCTTTTTTAACCATAGCCCTCTATGGGCGTCAAAATATCCCTTAGCGAATTCCACAAGAACAGCATTAGCGTAAGGCTTCTGGAAGGGAAAGATGTACTCTGGGAGGTGATTTAACAGAACACAGAGCAGTTTCTCAGAAAGCTTCTTTCCAGTTTTGAACGGAAGATATTTCCTTTTTCACCATAGCCCTCTATGGGCGTCCTAATATCCCTTTGCGAATTCCCCAAGAACAGCCTTAGCGTAAGGCATCTTGAAGGGAAATATGTAACTCTGTGAGATGAATTAACAGAACACAGAGCAGTTTCACAGAAAGCTTCTTTCCAGTTTTCAACGGAAGATATTTCCTTTTTCACCATAGCCCTCTATGGGCTTCCAAATATCCCTTTGCCAATTCCACAAGAACAGCCTTAGCGAAAGGCTTCTTGAAGTGGAAGATGTAACTCTTTGAGATGAATTAACAAAACACAGAGCAGTTTCTCAGAAAGCTTTTTTCCAGTTTTGAACGGAAGATTTTTTTTTTTCACCATAGCCCTCTATGGGCTTCCAAATATCACTTTGCCAATTCCACAAGAAAAGGCTTAGCGAAAGGCTTCTTGAAGGGAAAGATGTAACTCTGTGAGATGAATTAACAGAACACAGAGCAGTTTCTCAGGAAGCTTCTTTCCAGTTTTGAACGGAAGATATTTCCTTTTTCACCATAGCCCTCTACGGGCTTCCAAATATCTCTTTGCCAATTCCACAAGAACAGCCTTAGCGAAAGGCTTCTTGAAGGGAAAGATGTAACTCTCTGAGATGAATTAACAGAACACAGAGCAGTTTCTCAGAAAGCTTCTTTCCAGTTTTGAACGGAAGATATTTCATTTTTCACCGTAGCCCTCTATGTGCTTCCAAATATCCCTTTGCCAATTCCACAAAAAAAGCCTTAGCGAAAGGCTTCTTTAAGGGAAAGATGTAACTTTCTGAGATGATTTAACAGAACACAGAGCAGTTTCTCAGAAAGCTTCTTTCCAGTTTTGAACGGAAGATATTTCCTTTTTCACCATAGCCCTCTATGGGCTTCCAAATATCCCTTTGCCAATTCCACAAGAACAGCCTTAGCGAAAGGCTTCTTGAAGGGAAAGATGTAACTCTGTGAGATGATTAACAGAACACAGAGCAGTTTCACAGGAAACTTCTTTCCAGTTTTGAACGGAAGATATTTCCTTTTTCACCATAGCCCTCTATGGGCTTCCAAATATCCCTTTGCCAATTCCACAAGAAAAGCCTTAGCGAAAGGCTTCTTGAAGGGAAAGATGTAACTCTGTGAGATGAATTAACAGAACACAGATCAGTTTCTCAGAAAGCTTCTTTCCAGCTTTGAACTGAAGATATTTCCTTTTTCACCATAGCCCTCTATGGGCTTCCAAATATCCCTTTGCCAATTCCACAAGAACAGCCTTAGCGAAACGCTTCTTGAAGGGGAATATGTAACTCTGTGAGATGATTTAACAGAACACAGATCAGATTCTCAGGAAGCTTCTTTCCAGGTTGAACGGAAGATATTTCCTTTTTTACCGTAGCCCTCTATGGGCTTACAAATATCCCTTTCCAATTGCACAAGAACGGCCTTAGCGAAAGGCTTCTTGAAGGGAAAGATGTAACTCTGTGAGATGAATTAACAGAACACAGAGCAGTTTCTCAGAAAGTTTCTATCCAGTTTTTAAAGGAATCTATTTCCTTTTTCACCATAGCCCTCTATGGGCTTCCAAATACCACTTTGCCAATTCCACAAGAACAGCCTTAGCGAAAGGCTCCTTGAAGGGATAGATATAACTCTGTGAGGTGTATTAACAGAACACAGTGCAGTTTTTCAGAACTTCTTTCCAATTTTAAAGGAAGATATTTCCTTTTTCACCATAGCCCTCTATGGGCTTCCAAATATCATCTCTAAATTCCAGAAGAACAGCCTTAGCAAAAGGCTTCTTGAAGGGAAAGATGTAACTCTGTGAGATGAATTAACAGAACACAGAGCAGTTTCTCAGAAAGCTTCTTTCCAGTTTTGAACGGAAGATATATCCTTTTTCACCATAGCCCTCTAAGGGCTTCCAAATATCCCTTTGCCAATTCCACAAGAACAGCCTTAGCGAAAGGCTTCTTGAAGGGAAAGATATAACTCTGTGAGATGAATTAACAGAACACAGAGCAGTTTCTCAGAAAGCTTCTTTCCAGTTTTGAACGGAAGATATTTCCTTTTTCACCATAACCCTCTAAGGGCTTCCAATTATCCCTTTGCCAATTCCACAAGAACAGCCTTAGCGAAAGGCTTCTTGAAGGGAAAGATGTAACTCTGTGAGATGTATTAACAGAACACTAAGCAGTTTCTCAGAAAGCTTCTTTCCAGTTTTCAACGGAAGATATTTCCTTTTTCACCTTAGCCCTCTATGGGTTTCCAAATATCCCTTTGCCAATTCCACAAGAACAGCCTTAGCGAAAGGCTTCTTGAAGGGGAAGATGTAACTCTGTGAGATGAATTAACAGAACACAGAGCAGTTTCTCAGAAAGCTTTTTTCCAGTTTTGAACGGAAGATTTTTTTTTTTCACCATAGCCCTCTATGGGCTTCCAAATATCACTTTGCCAATTCCACAAGAAAAGGCTTAGCGAAAGGCTTCTTGAAGGGAAAGATGTAACTCTGTGAGATGAATTAACAGAACACAGAGCAGTTTCTCAGGAAGCTTCTTTCCAGTTTTGAACGGAAGATATTTCCTTTTTCACCATAGCCCTCTACGGGCTTCCAAATATCTCTTTGCCAATTCCACAAGAACAGCCTTAGCGAAAGGCTTCTTGAAGGGAAAGATGTAACTCTCTGAGATGAATTAACAGAACACAGAGCAGTTTCTCAGAAAACTTCTTTCCAGTTTTGAACGGAAGATATTTCCTTTTTCACCGTAGCCCTCTATGTGCTTCCAAATATCCCTTTGCCAATTCCACAAAAAAAGCCTTAGCGAAAGGCTTCTTTAAGGGAAAGATGTAACTTTCTGAGATGATTTAACAGAACACAGAGCAGTTTCTCAGAAAGCTTCTTTCCAGTTTTGAACGGAAGATATTTCCTTTTTCACCATAGCCCTCTATGGGCTTCCAAATATCCCTTTGCCAATTCCACAAGAACAGCCTTAGCGAAAGGCTTCTTGAAGGGAAAGATGTAACTCTGTGAGATGAATTAACAGAACACAGATCAGTTTCTCAGAAAGCTTCTTTCCAGCTTTGAACTGAAGATATTTCCTTTTTCACCATAGCCCTCTATGGGCTTCCAAATATCCCTTTGCCAATTCCACAAGAACAGCCTTAGCGAAACGCTTCTTGAAGGGGAATATGTAACTCTGTGAGATGATTTAACAGAACACAGATCAGATTCTCAGGAAGCTTCTTTCCAGGTTGAACGGAAGATATTTCCTTTTTTACCGTAGCCCTCTATGGGCTTCCAAATATCCCTTTCCAATTGCACAAGAACGGCCTTAGCGAAAGGCTTCTTGAAGGGAAAGATGTAACTCTGTGAGATGAATTAACAGAACACAGAGCAGTTTCTCAGAAAGTTTCTATCCAGTTTTTAAAGGAATCTATTTCCTTTTTCACCATAGCCCTCTATGGGCTTCCAAATACCACTTTGCCAATTCCACAAGAACAGCCTTAGCGAAAGGCTCCTTGAAGGGATAGATATAACTCTGTGAGGTGTATTAACAGAACACAGTGCAGTTTTTCAGAACTTCTTTCCAATTTTAAAGGAAGATATTTCCTTTTTCACCATAGCCCTCTATGGGCTTCCAAATATCATTTCTAAATTCCAGAAGAACAGCCTTAGCAAAAGGTTTCTTGAAGGGAAAGATGTAACTCTGTGAGATGAATTAACAGAACACAGAGCAGTTTCTCAGAAAGCTTCTTTCCAGTTTTGAACGGAAGATATATCCTTTTTCACCATAGCCCTCTAAGGGCTTCCAAATATCCCTTTGCCAATTCTACAAGAACAGCCTTAGCGAAAGGCTTCTTGAAGGGAAAGATATAACTCTGTGAGATGAATTAACAGAACACAGAGCAGTTTCTCAGAAAGCTTCTTTCCAGTTTTGAACGGAAGATATTTCCTTTTTCACCATAACCCTCTAAGGGCTTCCAATTATCCCTTTGCCAATTCCACAAGAACAGCCTTAGCGAAAGGCTTCTTGAAGGGAAAGATGTAACTCTGTGAGATGAATTAACAGAACACAGAGCAGTTTCTCAGAAAGCTTCTATCCAGTTTTGAACGGAAGATATTTCCTTTTTTAACCATAGCCCTCTATGGGCGTCAAAATATCCCTTAGTGAATTACACAAGAACAGCATTAGCGTAAGGCTCCTGGAAGGGAAAGATGTACTCTGGGAGATGATTTAACAGAACCCAGAGCAGTTTCTCAGAAAGCTTCTTTCCAGTTTTGAACGGAAGATATTTCCTTTTTCACCATAGCCCTCTATGGGCTTCCAAATATCCCTTTGCCAATTCCACAAGAACAGCCTTAGCGAAACGCTTCTTGAAGGGGAAGATGTAACTCTGTGAGATAATTTAACAGAACACAGAGCAGTTTCACAGAAAGCTTCTTTCCAGTTTTGAACGGAAGATATTTCCTTTTTCACCATAGCCCTTTGTGGGCTTCCAAATATCCCTTTGCCAATTCCACAAGAACAGCCTTAGCGAAAGGTTCCTTCAAGGGAAAGATGTAACTCTGTGAGATGAATTAACAGAACACAGAGAAGTTTCTCAAAAAGCTTCTTTCCAGTTTTGAACGGAAGATATTTCCTTTTTCACCATAGCCCTCTATGGGCTTCCAAATATCCCTTTGCCAATTCCACAAGAACAGCCTTAGCGAAAGGCTTCTGGAAGGGAAAGATGTAACTCTATGAGATGAATTAACAGAACACATAGGAGTTTTTCAGAAAGCTTATTTCCAGTTTTGAACGGAAGATATTTCCTTTTTCACCATAGCCCTCTATGGGCTTCGAAATATCCCTTTGCAAATTACACAAGAACAGCCTTAGCGAAAGGCTTCTTGAAGGGAAAGATGTAACTCTGTGAGATGTATTAACAGAACCCAAAACAGTTTCTCAGAAAGCTTCTTTCCAGTATTGAACGGAATATATTTCCTTTTTCACCATAGTCCTCTATGGTCTTCCAAATGTCACCTTCTAAATTCCACAGGAACAGCCTTAGCGAAAGGCTTCTTGAAGGGAAAGCTGTAACTCTGTGAGATGTATTAACAGAACACAGAGCAGTTTCTCAGAAAGCTTCTTTCCAGTTTTGAACGGAAGATATTTCCTTTTTCACCATAGCCCTCTATGGACTTCCAAATATCCCTTTGCCAATTCCACAAGAACAGCCTTAGCGAATGGCTTCTTGAAGGGGAAGATGTAACTTTGTGAGAAGAATTAACAGAACACAGAGTAGTTTCTCAGAAAGCTTCTTTCCAGTTTTGAACGGAAGGTATTTCCTTTTTCACCAAACCCTCTATGGGCGTCCAAATATCCCTTTGCGAATTCCACAAGAACAGCCTAAGCGTAAGGCATCTTGAAGGGAAATATGTAACTCTGTGAGATGAATTAACAGAACACAGAGCAGTTTCTCAGAAAGCTTCTTTCCAGTTTTGAACGGAAGATATTTCCTTTTTCACCATAGCCCTCTAGGGGCTTCCAAATATCATTTTGCCAATTCCACAAGAACAGCCTTAGCAAAAGGCTTCTTGAAGGCAAAGATGTAACTCTGTGAGATATCCTAAGAGAACACAAAGCAGTGTGTCACAAAGCTTCTTTCCAGTTTTGAACGGAAGGTATTTACTTTTTCACCATAGTCCTCTATGGTCTTCCAAATATCACCTTCTAAATTCCACAAGAACAGCCTTAGCGAAAGGCTTCTTGAAGGGAAAGCTGTAACTCTGTGAGATGTATTAACAGAACACAGAGCAGTTTCTCAGAAAGCTTCTTTCCAGTTTTGAACGGAAGATATTTTTTTTTTCACCATAGCCCTCTATGGGCTTCCAAATATCACTTTGCCAATTCCACAAGAAAAGACTTAGCGAAAGGCTTCTTGAAGGCAAAGATGTAACTCTGTGAGATATCCTAAGAGAACACAAAGCAGTTTCTCACAAAGCTTCTTTCCAGTTTTGAACGGAAGATATTTCCTTTTTCACCATAGCCCTCTATGGGCTTCCAAATACCACTTTGCCAATTCCACAAGAACACCCTTAGCGAAAGGCTTCTTGAAGGGATAGATGTAACTCTGTGAGGTGTATTAACAGAACATAGTGCAGTTTTTCAGCAAACTTCTTTCCAATTTTTAAAGGAAGATATTTCCTTTTTCACCATAGCCCTCTATGGGCTTCCAAATACCACTTTGCCAATTCCACAAGAACAGCCTTAGCGAAAGGCTTCTTGAAGGGATAGATGTAACTCTGTGAGGTTTATTAACAGAACACAGTGCAGTTTTTCAGAAAACTTCTTTCCAATTTTTAAAGGAAGATATTTCCTTTTTCACCATAGCCCTCTATGGGCTTCCAAATATCACTTTCTAAATTCCAGAAGAACAGCCTTAGCGAAAGGCTTCTTGAAGGGAAAGATGTAACTCTGTGAGATGAATTAACAGAACACACAGCAGTTTCTCAGAAAGCTTCTTTCCAGTTTTGAACGGAAGATATTTCCTTTTTGACCATAGCGCTCTATGGGCTTCCAAATATCCCTTTGCCAATTCCACAAGAACAGCCTTAGAGAAAGGTTTCTTGAAGGGGAAGATGTAACACTGTGAGATGAATTAACAGAACACAGAGCAGTTTCTCAGAAAGCTTCTTTCCAGTTTTGAACGGAAGATATTTCCTTTTTGACCATAGCGCTCTATGGGCTTCCAAATATCCCTTTGCCAATTCCACAAGAACAGCCTTAGTAAAAGGATTCTTGAAGGGGAAGATGTAACTCTGTGAGATGAATTAACAGAACACAGAGCAGTTTCTCAGAAAGCTTCTTTTCACTTTTGAACGGAAGATATTTCCTTTTTTAACCATAGCCCTCTATGGGCGTCAAAATATCCCTTAGCGAATTCCACAAGAACAGCATTAGCGTAAGGCTTCTGGAAGGGAAAGATGTACTCTGGGAGATGATTTAACAGAACACAGAGCAGTTTCTCAGAAAGCTTCTTTCCAGTTTTGAACGGAAGATATTTCCTTTTTCACCATAGCCCTCTATGGGCTTCCAAATATCCCTTTGCCAATTCCACAAGAACAGCCTTAGCGAAACGCTTCTTGAAGGGGAAGATGTAACTCTGTGAGATGATTTAACAGAACACAGAGCAGTTTCACAGAAAGCTTCTTTAAAGTTTTGAACGGAAGATATTTCCTTTTTCACCATAGCCCTCTGTGGGCTTCCAAATATCCCTTTGCCAATTCCACAAGAACAGCCTTAGCGAAAGGCTTCTTGAAGGGAAAGATGTAACTCTGTGAGATGTATTAACAGAACCCAAAGCAGTTTCTCACAAAGCTTCTTTCCAGTTTGAACGGAATATATTTCCTTTTTCACCATAGTCCTCTATGGTCTTCCAAATATCACCTTCTAAATTCCACAAGAACAGCCTTAGCGAAAGGCTTCTTGAAGGGAAAGCTGTAACTCTGTGAGATGTATTAACAGAACACAGAGCAGTTTCTCAGAAAGCATCTTTCCAGTTTTGAACGGAAGATATTTCCTTTTTCACCATAGCCCTCTATGGGCTTCCAAATATCCCTTTGCCAATTCCACAAGAACAGCCTTAGCGAAAGGCTTCTTGAAGTTGAAGATGTAACTCTGTGAGATGAATTAACAGAACACACAGCAGTTTCTCAGAAAGCTTCTTTCCAGTTTTGAACGGAAGATATTTCCTTTTTCACCATAGCCCTCTATGGGCGTTTAAATATCCCTTTGCGAATTCCACAAGAACAGCCTTAGCGAAAGGCTTCTTGAAGGGAAATATGTAACTCTGTGAGATGCATTAACAGAACACAGAGCAGTTTCTCAGAAAGCTTCTTTCCAGTTTTGAACGCAAGATATTTCCTTTTTCACCATAGCCCTCTATGGGCTTCCAAATATCATTTTGCCAATTTCACAAGAAAAGCCTTAGCGAAAGGCTTCTTGAAGCGAAAGATGTAACTCTGTGAGATATCTTAAGAGAACACAAAGCAGTTTCTCAGAAAGCTTCTTTCCAGTTTTGAACGGAAGATATTTCCTTTTTCACCATAGCCCTCTATGGGCTTCCAAATACCACTTTGCCAATTCCACAAGAACAGCCTTAGCGAAAGGCTTCTTGAAGGGAAAGATGTAACTCTCTGAGATGAATTAACAGAACAGAGAGCAGTTTCTCAGAAAGCTTCTTTCCAGTTTTGAACGGAAGATATTTCCTTTTTCACCATAGCCCTCTATGGGCTTCCAAATATCCCTTCGCCAATTCCACAAGAACAGCCTTAGCGAAAGAATTCTTGAAGGGAAAGATGTAACTCTGTGAGGTGAATTAACAGAACACAGAGCAGTTTCTCAGAAAGCTTCCTTCCAATTTTGAACGGAATATATTTCTTTTACACCATAGCCCTCTATTTGCTTCCAAATATCCCTTTGCCAATTCCACAAGAACAGCCTTAGGGAAAGGCTTCTGGAAGGGAAAGATGTAACTCCTTGAGATGAATTAACAGAACACAGAGCAGTTTCTCAGAAAGCTTCTTTCCAGTTTTGAACGGAAGATCTTTCCTTTTTCACCATAGCCCTCTATGGGCTTCCAAATATCACTTTGCGAATTCCACAAGAACAGACTTAGCGAAACGCTTCTTGAAGGGGAAGATGTAACTCTGTCAGATGAATTAACAGAACACAGAGCAGTTTCTCAGAAAGCTTCTTTCCAGTTTTGAACGGAATATATTTCCTTTTTCACCATAGCCCTCTATGGGCTTCCAAATATCCCTTTGCCAATTCCACAAGAACAGCCTTAGCGAAACACTTCTTGATGGGGAAGATGTAACTCTGTGAGATGATTTAACAGTACACAGATCAGATTCTCAGGAAGCTTCTTTCCAGGTTGAACGGAAGATATTTCCTTTTTCACCATAGCCCTCTATGGGCTTCCAAATATCCCTTTGCCAATTCCACAAGAATGGCCTTAGCGAAAGGCTTCTTGAAGGGAAAGATGTAACTCTGTGAGGTGTATTAACAGAACACAGTGCAGTTTTTCAGAATACTTCTTTCCAATTTTTAAAGGAAGATATTTCCTTTTTCACCATAGCCCTCTATGGGCTTCCAAATATCACTTTGCCAATTCCACAAGAAAAGACTTAGCGAAAGGCTTCTTGAAGGCAAAGATGTAACTCTGTGAGATATCCTAAGAGAACACAAAGCAGTTTCTCACAAAGCTTCTTTCCAGTTTTGAACGGAAGATATTTTTTTTTTCAACATAGCCCTCTATGGGCTTCAAAATATCACTGTGCCAATTCCACAGGAAAAGCCTTAGCGAAAGGCTTCTTGAAAGGAAAGATGTAACTCTGTGAGATGAATTAACAGAACACAGAGCAGTTTTTCAGGAAGCTTCTTTCCAACTTTGAACGGAAGATATTTCCTTTTTCACCATAGCCCACTATGGGCTTCCAAATATCCCTTTGCCATTTCCACAAGAACAGCCTTAGCGAAAGGCTTCTTGAAGGGAAAGATGTAACTCTGTGAGATGAATTAACAGAACACAGAGCACTTTCTCAGAAAGCTTCTTTCCAGTTTTGAACGGAAGATATTTCCTTTTTCACCGTAGCCCTCTATGGGCTTCCAAATATCCCTTTGCCAATTCCACAAGAACAGCCTTAGCGAAAGGCTTCTTGAAGGGAAAGATGTAACTCTGTGAGATGAATTAACAGAACACAGAGCAGTTTCTCAGAAAGCTTCTTTTCAGTTTTGAACGGAAGATAGTTCCTTTTTCACCATAGCCCTCTGTGGGCTTCCAAATATCCCTTTGCCAATTCCACAAGAACAGCCTTAGCGAAAGGTTTCTTGAAGGGGAAGATGTAACTCTGTGAGGTGAATTAACAGAACACAGAACAGTTTCTCAGAAAGCTTCTTTCCAGTTTTGAAGGGAAGCTATTTCCTTTTTCACCATAGCCCTCTATGGGCGTCCAAATATCCCTTTGCTAATTCCACAAGAACAGCCTTAGCGAAAGGTTTCTTGAAGGGGAAGATGCAACTCTGTGAGATGAATTAACAGAACACAGAGCAGTTTCTCAGAAAGCTTCTTTCCAGTTTTGAACGGAAGATATTTCCTTTTTCACCATAGCCCTCTAAGGGCTTCCAAATATCCCTTTGCGAATTCCACAAGAACAGCCTTAGTGAAAGGCTTCTTGAAGGGAAAGATGTTACTCTGTGAGATGAATTAACAGAACACAGAGCAGTTTCTCAGAAAGTTTCTTTCCAGTTTTCAACGGAAGATATTTCCTTTTTCACCATAGCCCTCTATGGGCGTCAAAATATCCCTTAGCGAATTCCACAAGAGCAGCATTAGCGTAAGGCTTCTGGTAGGGAAAGATGTAGTCTGGGAGATGATTTAACAGAACACAGTACAGTTTCTCAGAAAGCTTCTTTCCAGTTTTGAACGGAAGATATTTCCTTTTTCACCATAGCCCTCTATGGGCTTCCAAATATCCCTTTGCCAATTCCACAAGAACAGCCTTAGCGAAACGCTTCTTGAAGGGGAAGATGTAACTCTGTGAGATGATTTAACAGAACACAGAGCAGTTTCACAGAAAGCTTCTTTCCAGTTTTGAAAGGAAGATATTACCTTTTTCACCATAGCCCTCTGTGGGCTTCCAAATATCCCTTTGCCAATTCCACAAGAACAACCTTAGCGAAAGGCTACTTGAAGGGAAAGATGTAACTCTGTGAGATGAATTAACAGAACACAGAGAAGTTTCTCAAAAAGCTCTTTCCAGTTTTGAAGGGAAGATATTTCCTTTTTCACCATAGCCCTCTATGGGCTTCCAAATATCCTTTTGCCAATTCCACAAGAACAGCCTTAGCGAAAGGCTTCTGGAAGGGAAAGATGTAACTCTGTGAGATGAATTAACAGAACACAGAGGAGTTTTTCAGAAAGCTTATTTCCAGTTTTGAACGGAAGATATTTCGTTTTTAACAATAGCCCTCTATGGGTTTCGAAATATCCCTTTGCAAATTCCACAAGAACAGCCTTAGCGAAAGGCTTCTTGAAGGGACAGATGTAACTCTGTGAGATGTATTAACAGAACCCAAAGCACTTTCTCAGAAAGCTTCTTTCCAGTTTTGAACGGAATATGTTTCCTTTTTCACCATAGTCCTCTATGGTCTTCCAAATATCACCTTCTAAATTCCACAAGAACAGCCTTAGCGAAAGGCTTCTTCAAGGGAAAGCTGTAACTCTGTGAGATGAATTAACAGAACACAGAGCAGTTTTTCAGAAAGCCTATTTCCAGTTTTGAACGGAAGATATTTCCTTTTTCACCATAGCCCTCTATGGGCTTCCAAATATCCCTTTGCCAATTCCACAAGAACAGCCTTAGCGAAAGGCTTCTTGAAGGGGAAGATGTAACTCTGTGAGATGAAATAACAGAACACAGAGCAGTTTCTCAGAAAGCTTCTTTCCAGTTTTGAACGGAAGATATTTCCTTTTTCACCATAGCCCTCTATGGGCGTCCAAATATCCCTTTGCGAATTCCACAAGAACAGCCTTAGCGTAAGGCATCTTGAAGGGAAATATGTAACTCTGTGAGATGAATTAACAGAACACAGAGCAGTTTCTCAGAAAGCTTCTTTCCAGTTTTGAACGGAAGATATTTCCTTTTTCACCATAGCCCTCTATGGGCTTCCAAATATCATTTTGCAATTCCACAAGAAAAGCCTTAGCGAAAGGCTTCTTGAAGGGAAAGATGTAACTCTGTGAGATATCTTAAGAGAACACAAAGAAGTTTCTCAGAAAGCTTCTTTCCAGTTTTGAACGGAAGATATTTCCTTTTTCAACATAGCCCTCTATGGGCTTCCAAATACCACTTTGCCAATTCCACAAGAACAGTATTAGCGAAAGGCTTCTTGAAGGGAAAGATGTAACTCTGTGAGGTGTATTAACAGAACACAGTGCAGTTTTTTAGAAAACTTCTTTCCAGTTCTTAAAGGAAGATATTTCCTTTTTCACCATAGCCCTCTATGGGCTTCCACATATCACTTTCTAAATTCCAGAAGAAGAGTCTTATTGAAAGGCTTCTTGAAGGGAAAGATGTAACTCTGTGAGATGAATTAACAGAACACAGATCAGTTTCTCAGAAAGCTTCTTTCCAGTTTTGAACGGAAGATATTTCCTTTTTCACCATAGCCCTCTATGGGCTTCCAAATATCCCTTTGCCAATTCCACAAGAACAGCCTTAGCCAAAGGCTCCTTGAAGGTAAATATGTAACTCTCTGAGATGAATTAACAGAACACAGAGCAGTTTTTCAGAAAGCTTCTTTCCAGTTTTGAACGGAAGATATTTCCTTTTTCAAAATAGCCCTCTATGGGCATCCAAATATCCCCTTGCGAATTCCACAAGAACAGCCTTAGCGTAAGGTTTCTTGAAGGGAAACCTGTAACTCTGTGAGATGTATTAACAGAACACAGAGCAGTTTCTCAGAAAGCTTCTTTCCAGTTTTGAACGGAAGATATTTCCTTTTTCACCATAGTCCTCTAAGGGCTTGAAAATATCCCTTTGCCAATTCCACAAGAACAGCCTTAGCGAAAGGCTTCTTGAAGGGAAAGATGTAACTCTGTGAGATGAATTAACAGAACACAGAGCAGTTTCTCAGAAAGCTTCTTTCCAGTTTTGAACGGAAGGTAGTTCCTTTTTCACCATAGCCCTCTACGGGCTTCCAAATATCCCTTTGCCAATTCCACAAGAACAGCCTTAGTGAAAGGATTCTTGAAGAGGAAGATGTAACTCTGTGAGATGAATTAACAGAACACAGAGCAGTTTCTCAGAAAGCTTCTTTCCAGTTTTGAACGGAAGATATTTCCTTTTTCACCAAAACCCCCTATGGGCGTCAAAATATCCCTTTGCCAATTCCACAAGAACAACCTTAGCGGAAGGCTTCTTGAAGGGAAAGATGTAACTCTGTGAGATGATTAACAGAACACAGAGCAGTTTCACAGAAAACTTCCTTCCAGTTTTGAACGGAAGATATTTCCTTTTTCAACATAGCCCTCTATGGGCTTCCAAATATCCCTTTGCCAATTCCACAAGAACAGCCTTAGCGAAATGCTTCTTCTTGGGAAAGATGTAACTCTGTGAGATAAATTAACAGAACACAGAGCAGTTTCTCGGAAAGCTTCTTTCCAGTTTTGAGGGAATATATTTCCTTTTTCACCATAGCCCTCTATGGGCTTCCAAATATCACCTTCTAAATTCCACAAGAACAGCCTTAGCGAAAGGCTTCTTCAAGGGAAAGCTGTAACTCTGTGAGATGAATTAACAGAACACAGAGCAGTTTCTCAGACAGCTTCTTTCCAGTTTTGAACGGAAGATATTTCCTTTTTCATCATAGCCCTCTATGGGCTTCCAAATATCCCTTTGCCAATTCCACAAGAACAGCCTTAGCGAAAGGCTTCTTGAAGGGGAAGATGTAACTCTGTGAGATGAAATAACAGAACACAGAGCAGTTTCTCAGAAAGCTTCTTTCCAGTTTTGAACGGAAGATATTTCCTTTTTCACCATAGCCCTCTATGGGCGTCCAGATATCCCTTTGCTAATTCCACAAGAACAGCCTTAGCGAAAGATTTCTTGAAGGAAAGATGCAACTCTGTGAGATGAATTAACAGAACACAGAGCAGTTTCTCAGAAAGCTTCTTTCCAGTTTTGAACGGAAGATATTTCCTTTTTCACCATAGCCCTCTAAGGGCTTCCAAATATCCCTTTGCGAATTCCACAAGAACAGCCTTAGCGAAAGGCTTCTTGAAGGGAAAGATGTTACTCTGTGAGATGAATTAACAGAACACAGAGCAGTTTCTCAGAAAGCTTCTTTCCAGTTTTCAACGGAAGATATTTCCTTTTTCACCATAGCCCTCTATGGGCGTCAAAATATCCCTTAGCGAATTCCACAAGAGCAGCATTAGCGTAAGGCTTCTGGAAGGGAAAGATGTACTCTGGGAGATGATTTAACAGAACACAGTGCAGTTTCTCAGAAAGCTTCTTTCCAGTTTTGAACGGAAGATATTTCCTTTTTCACCATAGCCCTCTATGGGCTTCCAAATATCCCTTTGCCAATTCCACAAGAACAGCCTTAGCGAAACGCTTCTTGAAGGGGAAGATGTAACTCTGTGAGATGATTTAACAGAACACAGAGCAGTTTCACAGAAAGCTTCTTTCCAGTTTTGAACGGAAGATATTTCCTTTTTCACCATAGCCCTCTGTGGGCTTCCAAATATCCCTTTGCCAATTCCACAAGAACAACCTTAGCGAAAGGCTACTTGAAGGGAAAGATGTAACTCTGTGAGATGAATTAACAGAACACAGAGAAGTTTCTCAAAAAGCTTCTTTCCAGTTTTGAACGGAAGATATTTCCTTTTTCAACATAGCCCTCTATGGGCTTCCAAATATCCCTTTGCCAATTCCACAAGAACAGCCTTAGCGAAAGGCTTCTGGAAGGGAAAGATGTAACTCTGTGAGATGAATTAACAGAACACAGAGCAGTTTCTCAGAAAGCTTATTTCCTGTTTTGAACGGAAGATATTTCTTTTTTAACCATAGCCCTCTATGGCTTTCGAAATATCCCTTTGCAAATTCCACAAGAACAGCCTTAGCGAAAGGCTTGTTGAAGGGGAAGATGTAACTCTGTGAGATGATTTAACAGAACACAGAGCAGTTTCACAGAAAGCTTCTTTCCAGTTTTGAACGGAAGCTATTTCCTTTTTCACCATAGCCCTCTGTGGGCTTCAAAATATCCCTTTGCCAATTCCACAAGAACAACCTTAGCGAAAGGCTACTTGAAGGGAAAGATGTAACTCTGTGAGATGAATTAACAGAACACAGAGAAGTTTCTCAAAAAGCTTCTTTCCAGTTTTGAACGGAAGATATTTCCTTTTTCACCATAGCCCTCTATGGGCTTCCAAATATCCCTTTGCCAATTCCACAAGAACAGCCTTAGCGAAAGGCTTCTGGAAGGGAAAGATGTAACTCTGTGAGATGAATTAACAGAACACAGAGCAGTTTCTCAGAAAGCTTATTTCCAGTTTTCAACGGAAGATATTTCGTTTTTAACCATAGCCCTCTATGGCTTTCGAAATATCCCTTTGCAAATTCCACAAGAACAGCCTTAGGGAAAGGCTTCTTGAAGGGGAAGATGTAACTCTGTGAGATGTATTAACAGAACCCAAAGCACTTTCTCAGAAAGCTTCTTTCCAGTTTTGAACGGAATATGTTTCCTTTTTCACCATAGTCCTCTATGGTCTTCCAAATATCACCTTCTAAATTCCACAAGAACAGCCTTAGCGAAAGGCTTCTTCAAGGGAAAGCTGTAACTCTGTGAGATGAATTAACAGAACACAGAGCAGTTTCTCAGACAGCTTCTTTCCAGTTTTGAACGGAAGATATTTCCTTTTTCACCATAGCCCTCTATGGGCTTCCAAATATCCCTTTGCCAATTCCACAAGAACAGCCTTAGCGAAAGGCTTATTGAAAGGGAAGATGTAACTCTGTGAGATGAAATAACAGAACACAGAGCAGTTTCTCAGAAAGCTTCTTTCCAGTTTTGAACGGGAGATATTTCCTTTTTCACCATAGCTCTCTATGGGCGTCCAAATATCCCTTTGCGAATTCCACAAGAACAGACTTAGCGTAAGGCATCTTGAAGGGAAATATGTAACTCTGTGAGATGAATTAACAGAACACAGAGCAGTTTCTCAGAAAGCTTCTTTCCAGTTTTGAACGGAAGATATTTCCTTTTTCACCATAGCCCTCTATGGGCTTCCAAATATCATTTTGCCAATTCCACAAGAAAAGCCTTAGCGAAAGGCTTCTTGAAAGGAAAGATGTAACTCTGTGAGATATCTTAAGAGAACACAAAGCAGTTTGTCAGAAAGCTTCTTTCCAGTTTTGAACGGAAGATATTTCCTTTTTCAACATAGCCCTATATGGGCTTCCAAATACCACTTTGCCAATTCCACAAGAACAGTATTAGCGAAAGGCTTCTTGAAGGGAAAGATGTAACTCTGTGAGGTGTATTAACAGAACACAGTGCAGTTTTTTAGAAAACTTCTTTCCAGTTCTTAAAGGAAGATATTTCCTTTTTCACCATAGCCCTCTATGGGCTTCCACATATCACTTTCTAAAATCCAGAAGAAGAGTCTTAGTGAAAGGCTTCTGAAGGGAAAGATGTAACTCTGTGAGAAGAATTAACAGAACACAGATCAGTTTCTCAGAAAGCTTCTTTCCAGTTTTGAACGGAAGATATTTCCTTTTTCACCATAGCCCTCTATGGGCTTCCAAATATCCCTCTGCCAATTCCACAAGAACAGCCTTAGCCAAAGGCTCCTTGAAGGTAAATATGTAACTCTGTGAGATGAATTAACAGAACACAGAGCAGTTTTTCAGAAAGCTTCTTTCCAGTTTTGAACGGAAGATATTTCCTTTTTCAAAATAGCCCTCTATGGGCATCCAAATATCCCTTTGCGAATTCCACAAGATCAGCCTTAGCGTAAGGTTTCTTGAAGGGAAACCTGTAACTCTGTGAGATGTATTAACAGAACACAGAGCAGTTTCTCAGAAAGCTCCTTTCCAGTTTTGAACGGAAGATATTTCCTTTTTCACCATAGCCCTCTATGGGCGTCCAAATATCCCTTTGCTAATTCCACAAGAACAGCCTTAGCGAAAGGTTTCTTGAAGGGGAAGATGCAACTCTGTGAGATGAATTAACAGAACACAGAGCAGTTTCTCAGAAAGCTTCTTTCCAGTTTTGAACGGAAGATATTTCCTTTTTCACCATAGCCCTCTAAGGGCTTCCAAATATCCCTTTGCGAATTCCACAAGAACAGCCTTAGCGAAAGGCTTCTTGAAGGGAAAGATGTTACTCTGTGAGATGAATTAACAGAACACAGAGCAGTTTCTCAGAAAGCTTCTTTCCAGTTTTCAACGGAAGATATTTCCTTTTTCACCATAGCCCTCTATGGGCGTCAAAATATCCCTCAGCGAATTCGACAAGAGCAGCATTAGCGCAAGGCTTCTGGAAGGGAAAGATGTACTCTGGGAGATGATTTAACAGAACACAGTGCAGTTTCTCAGAAAGCTTCTTTCCAGTTTTGAACGGAAGATATTTCCTTTTTCAACATAGCCCTCTATGGGCTTCCAAATACCACTTTTCCAATTCCACAAGAACAGTATTAGCGAAAGGCTTCTTGAAGGGAAAGATGTAACTCTGTGAGGTGTATTAACAGAACACAGTGCAGTTTTTTAGAAAACTTCTTTCCAGTTTTTAAAGGAAGGTATTTCCTTTTTCACCATAGCCCTCTATGGGCTTCCACATATCACTTTCTAAATTCCAGAAGAAGAGCCTTAGTGAAAGGCTTCTTGAAGGGAAAGAGGTAACTCTATGAGATGATTTAATAGAACACAGAGCAGTTCCTCAGAAAGCTTCTTTCCAGTTTTGAACGGAAGATATTTCCTTTTTCACCATAGCCCTCTATCGGTTTCCAAATATCCCTTTGCCAATTACACAAGAACAGCCTTAGCCAAAGGCTCCTTGAAGGGATAGATGTAACTCTGTGAGATGAATTAACAGAACACAGAGCAGTTTCTCAGAAAGCTTCTTTCCAGTTTTGAACGGAAGATATTTCCTTTTTCACCATAGCCCTCTATGGGCTTCCAAATATCCCTTTGCCAAATCCACAAGAACAGCCTTAGTGAAAGGCTTCTTGAAGGGAAAGATGTAACTCTGTGAGATGAATTAACAGAACACAGAGCAGTTTCTCAGAAAGCTTCTTTCCAGCTTTGAACGGAAGATATTTCCTTTTTCACCATAGCCCTCTTTGGGCTTCCAAATATCCCTTTGCCAATTCCACAAGAACAGCCTTAGCGAAAGGCTTCTTGAAGGGAAAGATGTAACTCTGTGAGATGAATTAACAGAACACAGAGCAGTTTCTCAGAAAGCTTCTTTCCAGTTTTTAAAGGAAGATATTTCCTTTTTCACCATAGCCCTCTAAGGGTTTCCAAATATCCCTTTGCTCATTCCAGAAGAACAGCCTTAGCGAAAGGCTTCTTGATGGGGAAGATGTAATTCTGTGAGATGAATTAACAGAACACAGAGCAATTTCTCAGAAAGCTTCTTTCCAGTTTTGAACGGAAGATATTTCCTTTTTCACCATAGCCCTCTATGGGCTTCCAAATATCCCTTTGCCAATTCCACAAGAACAGACTTAGTGAAAGGCTTCTTGAAGGGAAAGATGTAACTCTGTGAGATGAATTAACAGAACACAGAGCAATTTCTCAGAAAGCTTCTTTCCAGTTTTGAACGGAAGATAATTCCTTTTTCACCATAGCCCTCTATGGGCTTCCAAATATCCGTTAGCCAATTCCACAAGAACAGCCTTAGCGAAAGGTTTCTTGAAGGCGAAGATGTAACTCTGTGAGATGAATTAACAGAACACAGAGCAGTTTCTCAGAAAGCTTCTTTCCAGTTTTGAACGGAAGATATTTCCTATTTCACCATAGCCCTCTACGGGCGTCCAAATATCCCTTTGCGAATTCCACAAAAACAACCTTAGCGAAAGGTTTCTTTAAGGGAAAGATGTAACTCTGTGAGATGAATTAACAGAACACAGAGCAGTTTCTCAGAAAGCTTCTTTCCAGTTTTGAACGGAAGATATTTCCTTTTTCACCATTGCCCTCTATGGGCTTCCAAATATCACTTTGCCAATTCCACAAGAACAGCCTTAGCGAAAGGCTTCTTGAAGGGAAAGATGTAACTCTGTGAGATGAATTAACAGAACACAGAGCAGTTTCTCAGAAAGCTTCTTTCCAGTTTTGAACGGAAGATATTTCCTTTTTCACCATAGCCCTCTATGGGCTTCCAAATATCCCTTTGCCAATTCCACAGGAACAGCCTTAGCGAAAGACTTCTTGAAGGGAAAGATGTAACTCTGTGAGATGAATTAACAGAACACAGAGCAGTTTCTCAGAAAGCTTCTTTCCAGTTTTGAACGGAAGATATTTCCTTTTTCACCATAGCCCTCTATGGGCTTCCAAATATCCCTTTGCCAATTCCACAAGAACAGCCTTAGCGAAAGGCTTCTTGAAGGGAAAGATGTAACTCTGTGAGATGAATTAACAGAACACAGAGCAGTTTCTCAGAAAGCTTCTTTCCAGTTTTGAACGGAAGATATTTCCTTTTTCACCATAGCCCTCTATGGGCTTCCAAATATCCCTTTGCCAATTCCAGAAGAACAGCCTTAGCGAAACACTTCTTGATGGGGAAGATGTAACTCTATGAGATGATTTAATAGAACACAGAGCAGTTCCTCAGAAAGCTTCTTTCCAGTTTTGAACGGAAGATATTTCCTTTTTCACCATAGCCCTCTATCGGTTTCCAAATATCCCTTTGCCAATTACACAAGAATAGCCTTAGCCAAAGGCTCCTTGAAGGGATAGATGTAACTCTGTGAGATGAATTAACAGAACACAGAGCAGTTTCTCAGAAAGCTTCCTTCCAGTTTTGAACGGAAGATATTTCCTTTTTCACCATAGCCCTCTATGGGCTTCCAAATATCCCTTTGCCAAATCCACAAGAACAGCCTTAGCGAAAGGCTTCTTGAAGGGAAAGATGTAACTCTGTGAGATGAATTAACAGAACACAGAGCAGTTTATCAGAAAGCTTCTTTCCAGCTTTGAACGGAAGATATTTCCTTTTTCACCATAGCCCTCTATGGGCTTCCAAATATCCCTTTTCCAATTCCACAAGAACAGCCTTAGCGAAAGGCTTCCTGAAGGGAAAGATGTAACTCTGTGAGATGAATTAAAAGAACACAGAGCAGTTTCTCAGAAAGCTTCTTTCCAGTTTTAAACGGAAGATATTTCCTTTTTCACCATAGCCCTCTATGGGATTCCAAATATCCCTTTGCCTATTCCAGAAGAACAGCCTCAGCGAAACACTTTTTGATGGGGAAGATGTAACTCTATGAGATGATTTAATAGAACACAGAGCAGTTCCTCAGAAAGCTTCTTTCCAGTTTTGAACGGAAGATATTTCCTTTCTCACCATAGCCCTCTATCGGCTTCCAAATATCCCTTTGCCAATTACACAAGAACAGCCTTAGCCAAAGGCTCCCTGAAGGGAAAGATGTAACTCTGTGAGATGAATTAACAGAACACAGAGCAGTTTCTCAGAAAGCTTCTTTCCAGTTTTGAACGGAAGATATTTCCTTTTTCACCATAGCCCTCTAAGGGCTTCCAAATATCCCTTTGCTAATTCAACAAGAACAGCCTTAGCGAAAGGCTTCTTGAAGGGAAAGATGTAACTATGTGAGATGAATTAACAGAACACAGAGCAGTTTTTCAGAAAGCTTCTTTCCAGTTTTGAACGGAAGATATTTCCTTTTTCACCATAGCCCTCTATGGGCTTCCAAATATCCCTTTGCCAATTCCAGAAGAACAGCCTTAGCGAAACGCTTCTTGATGGGGAAGATGTAACTCTGTGAGATGATTTAACAGAACACAGAGCAGTTTCTCAGAAAGCTTCTTTCCAGTTTTGAACGGAAGATATTTCCTTTTTCACCATAGCCCTCTACGGGCTTCCAAATATCCCTTTGCCAATTCCAGAAGAACAGCCTTAGCGAAAGGCTTCTTGAAGGGGAAGATGTAACTCTGTGAGATGAATTAACAGAACACAGAGCAGTTTCTCAGAAAGCTTCTTTCCAGTTTTGAGCGGAAGATATTTCCTTTTTCACCATAGCCCTCTATGGGCGTCCAAATATCCCTTAGCGAATTCCACAAGAACAGCCTTAGCGAAAGGCTTCTTGAAGGGAAAGATGTAACTCTGTGAGATGAATTAACAGAACACAGTGCAGTTTGTCAGAAAGCTTCTTTCCAGTTTTCAACGGAAGATACTTCCTTTTTCACCATAGCCCTCTATGGGCTTCCAAATATCCCTTTGCCAATTCCACAAGAACAGCCTTAGCAAAAGGCTTCTTGAAGGGAAAGATGTAACTCTCTGCGATGAATTAACAGAACACAGAGCAGTTTCTCAGAAAGCTTATTTCCAGTTTTGAACGGAAGATAGTTCCTTTTTCACCATAGCCCTCTATGGGCTTCCAAATATCCCTTTGCCAATTCCACAAGAACAGCCTTAGCGAAAGGCTTTTTGAAGGGAAAGATGTAACTCTGTGAGATGAATTAACAGAACACAGAGCAGTTTCTCAGAAAGCTTCTTTCCAGTTTTGAAAGGAAGATATTTCCTTTTTCACCATAGCCCTCTAAGGGCTTCCAAATATCCCTTTGCAAATTCCACAAGAACAGCCTTAGCGAAAGGCTTCTTGAAGGGGAAGATGTAACTCTGTGAGATGAATTAACAGAACACAGAGCAGTTTCTCAGAAAGCTTCTCTCCAGTTTTGAACGGAAGATATTTCCTTTTTCACCAAAGCCCTCTATGGGCTTCCAAATATCCCTTTGCCAATTCCACAAGAACAGCCTTAGCGAAACGCTTCTTGATGGGGAAGATGTAACTCTGTGAGATGATTTAACAGAACACAGAGCAGTTTCTCAGAAAGCTTCTTTCCAGTTTTGAAAGGAAGATATTTCCTTTTTCACCATAGCCCTCTATGGGCTTCCAAATATCCCTTTGCCAATTCCAGAAGAACAGCCTTAGCGAAACGCTTCTTGATGGGGAAGATGTAACTCTGTGAGATGATTTAACAGAACACAGAGCAGTTTCTCAGAAAGCTTCTTTCCAGTTTTGAACGGAAGATATTTCCTTTTTCACCATAGCCCCTTATGGGCTTCCAAATATCCCTTTTTCAATTCCACAAGAACAGTCTTAGCGAAAGGCTTCTTGAAGGGAAAGATGTAACTCTGTGAGATGAATTAACAGAACACAGAGCAGTTTCACAGAAAGCTTCTTTCCAGTTTTGAACGGAAGATATTTCCTTTTTCACCATAGCCCTCTATGGGCTTCCAAATATCCCTTTGCCAATTCCAGAAGAACAGCCTTAGCGAAAGGCTCCTTGAAGGGAAAGATGTAACTCTCTGAGATGAATTAATAGAACACAGAGCAGTTTCTCAGAAAGCTTCTTTCCAGTTTTGAACGGAAGGTATTTCCTTTTTCACCATAATACTCTATGGTCTTCAAAATATCACCTTCTAAATTCCACAAGAACAGCCTTAGCGAAAGGCTTCTTGAAGGGAAAGCTGTAACTCTGTGAGATGTATTAACAGAACACTAAACAGTTTCTAAGAAAACTCCTTTCCAGTTTTTAAAGGAAGATATTTGCTTTTTCACCATAGCCCTCTATGGGCTTCCAAATATCACTTTGCCAATTCCACAAGAACAGCCTTAGCGAAAGGCTTCTTGAAGGGAAAGATGTAACTCTGTGAGATGAATTAACAGAACACAGAGCAGTTTCTCAGAAAGCTTCTTTCCAGTTTTGAACGGAAGATATTTCCTTTTTCACCATAGCCCTCTATGCGCTTCCAAATATCCCTTTGCCAATACCACAAGAACAGCCTTAGCGAAAGGCTTCTTGAAGGGAAAGATGTAACTCTGTGAGATGAATTAACAGAACACAGAGCAGATTCTCAGAAAGCTTCTTTCCAGTTTTGAACGGAAGATATTTCTTTTTTCACCATAGCCCTCTATGGGCTTCCTAATATCCCTTTGCCAATTCCAGAAGAACAGCCTTAGCGAAACACTTCTTGATGGGGAAGATGTAACTCTATGAGATGATTTAATAGAACACAGAGCAGTTCCTCAGAAAGCTTCTTTCCAGTTTTGAACGGAAGATATTTCCTTTTTCACCATAGCCCTCTATCGGTTTCCAAATATCCCTTTGCCAATTACACAAGAACAGCCTTAGCCAAAGGCTCCTTGAAGGGATAGATGTAACTCTGTGAGATGAATTAACAGAACACAGAGCAGTTTATCAGAAAGCTTCTTTCCAGTTTTGAACGGAAGTTATTTCCTTTTTCACCATAGCCCTCTATGGGCTTCCAAATATCCCTTTGCCAAATCCACAAGAACAGCCTTAGCGAAAGGCTTCTTGAAGGGAAAGATGTAACTCTGTGAGATGAATTAACAGAACACAGAGCAGTTTCTCAGAAAGCTTCTTTCCAACTTTGAACGGAAGATATTTCCTTTTTCACCATAGCCCTCTACGGGCTTCCAAATATCCCTTTGCCAATTCCACAAGAACAGCCTTAGCGAAAGGCTTCTTGAAGGGAAAGATGTAACTCTGTGAGATGAATTAACAGAACACAGAGCAGTTTCTCAGAAAGCTTCTTTCCAGTTTTGAACGGAAGATATTTCCTTTTTCACCATAGCCCTCTAAGGGGTTCCAAATATCCCTTTGCCAATTACACAAGAACAGCCTTAGCGAAAGGCTTCTTGAAGGGAAAGATGTAACTCTGTGAGATGAATTAACAGAACACAGAGCAGTTTCTCAGAAAGCTTCTTTCCAGTTTTGAACGGAAGATATTTCCTTTTTCACCATAGCCCTCTAAGGGGGTCAAAATATCCCTTAACGAATTCCACAAGAACAGCCTTAGCGTAAGGCTTCTTGAAGGGAAAGATGTAACTCTGTGAGCTGAATTAACAGAACACAGAGCAGTTTCTCAGAAAGCTTCTTTCCAGTTTTGAACGGAAGATATTTCCTTTTTCACCATAGCCCTCTATGGGCTTCCAAATATCCCTTGGCCAATTCCACAAGAACAGCCTTAGCGAAACGCTTCTTGAAGGGAAAGATGTAGTTCTGTGAGATGATTTAACAGAACACAGAGCAGTTTCTCAGAAAGCTTCTTTCCAATTTTGAACGGAAGATATTACCTTTTTCACCATAGCCCCCTATGGGCTTCCAAATATCCCTTTGCCAATTCCTCAAGAACAGCCTTAGCGAAACGCTTCTAGAAGGAGAAGATGTAACTCTGTGAGATGAATTAACAGAACACAGAGCAGTTTCTCAGAAAGCTTCTTTCCAGTTTTGAACGGAAGATATTTCCTTTTTCACCATAGCCTTCTATGGGCTTCATAATATCCGTTTGCCAATTCCACAAGAACAGCCTTAGCGAAAGGCTTCTTGAATGGAAAGATGTAACTCTGTGAGATCAATTAACAGAACACAGAGCAGCTTCTCAGAAAGCTTCTTTCCAGTTTTGAATGGAAGATATTTCCTTTTTCACCATAGCCCTCTATGGGCTTCCAAATATCCCTTTGCCAATTCCAG
Source organism: Chlorocebus sabaeus (assembly GCF_047675955.1). NCBI lineage: Eukaryota > Metazoa > Chordata > Mammalia > Primates > Cercopithecidae > Chlorocebus > Chlorocebus sabaeus. The sequence goes on from NC_132911.1 coordinate 49,622,629, forward strand.
AAGAACAGCCTTAGCGAAACGCTTCTTGATGGGGAAGATGTAACTCTGTGAGATGATTTAACAGAACACAGAGCAGTTTCTCAGAAAGCTTCTTTCCAGTTTTGAACGGAAGATATTTCCTTTTTCACCATAGCCCTCCATGGGCTTCCAAATATCCCTTTGCCAATTCCAGAAGAACAGCCTTAGCGAAACGCTTCTTGATGGGAAAGATGTAACTCTGTGAGATGATTTAACAGAACACAGAGCAGATTCGCAGAAAGCTTCCTTCCAGTTTTGAACGGAAGATATTTCCTTTTTCACCATAGCCCTCTATGGGCTTCCAAATATCCCTTTGCCAATTCCACAAGAGCAGCCTTAGCGAAAGGCTTCTTGAAGGGAAAGATGTAACTCTGTGACATGAATTAACAGAACAGAGAGCAGTTTCTCAGAAAGTTTCATTCCAATTTTTTTAAGGAAGATATTTCCTTTTGCACCATAGCCCTCTAAGGGCTTCCAAATATCCCTTTGCCCATTCCAGAAGAACAGCCTTAGCGAAAGGCTTCTTGATGGGGAAGATGTAACTCTGTGAGATGAATTAACAGAACACAGAGCAATTTCTCAGAAAGCTTCTTTCCAGTTTTGAACGGAAGATAGTTCCTTTTTCACCATAGCCCTCTCTGGGCTTCCAAATATCCCTTTGCCAATTCCACAAGAACAGCCTTAGCGAAAGGTTTCTTGAAGGGGAAGATGTAACTCTGTGAGATGAATTAACAGAACACGGAGCAGTTTCTCAGAAAGCTTCTTTCCAGTTTTGAACGGAAGATATTTCCTTTTTCACCATAGCCCTCCACGAGCGTCCAAATATCCCTTTGCGAATTCCACAAAAACAGCCTTAGCGAAAGGTTTCTTTAAGGGAAAGATGTAACTCTGTGAGATGAATTAACACAACACAGAGCAGTTTCTCAGAAAGCTTCTTTCTAGTTTTGAACGGAAGATATTTCCTTTTTCACCATAGCCCACTAAGGGCTTCCAAATATCACTTTGCCAATTGCACAAGAACAGCCTTAGCGAAAGGCTTCTTGAAGGGAAAGATGTAACTCTGTGAGATGAATTAACAGAACACAGAGCAGTTTCTCAGAAAGCTTCTTTCCAGTTTTGAACGGAAGTTATTTCCTTTTTCACCATAGCCCTCTACGGGCTTCCAAATATCCCTCTGCCAATTCCACAAGAACAGCCTTAGCGAAAGGCTTCTTGAAGGGAAAGATGTACCTCTGTGAGATGAATTAACAGAACACAGAGCAGTTTCTCAGAAAGCTTCTTTCCAGTTTTGAACGGAAGATATTTCCTTTTTCACCATAGCCCTCTATCGGTTTCCAAATATCCCATTGCCAATTACACAAGAACAGCCTTAGCCAAAGGCTCCTTGAAGGGATAGATGTAACTCTGTGAGATGAATTAACAGAACACAGAGCAGTTTCTCAGAAAGCTTCTTTCCAGTTTTGAACGGAAGATAGTTCCTTTTTCACCATAGCCCTCTATGGGCTTCCAAATATCCCTTTGCCAAATCCACAAGAACAGCCTTAGCGAAAGGCTTCTTGAAGGGAAAGATGTAACTCTGTGAGATGAATTAACAGAACACAGAGCAGTTTCTCAGAAAGCTTCTTTCCAGCTTTGAACGGAAGATATTTCCTTTTTCACCATAGCCCTCTATGGGCGTCAAAATATCCCTTTGCCAATTCCACAAGAACAGCCTTAGCGAAAGGCTTCTTGAAGGGAAAGATGTAACTCTGTGAGATGAATTAACAGAACACAGAGCAGTTTCTCAGAAAGCTTCTTTCCAGTTTTGAACGGAAGATATTTCCTTTTTCACCGTAGCCCTCTAAGGGCTTCCAAATATCCCTTTGCTCATTCCAGAAGAACAGCCTTAGCGAAAGGCTTCTTGATGGGGAAGATGTAATTCTGTTAGATGAATTAACAGAACACAGAGCAATTTCTCAGAAAGCTTCTTTCCAGTTTTTAACGGAAGATATTTCCTTTTTCACCATAGCCCTCTATGGGCTTCCAAATATCCCTTTGCCAATTCCACAAGAACAGACTTAGCGAAAGGCTTCTTGAAGGGAAAGATGTAACTCTGTGAGATGAATTAACAGAACACAGAGCAGTTTCTCAGAAAGCTTCTTTCCAGTTTTGAACGGAAGATATTTCCTTTTTCACCATAGCCCTCTACGGGCGTCCAAATATCCCTTTGCGAATTCCACAAAAACAGCCTTAGCGAAAGGTTTCTTTAAGGGAAAGATGTAACTCTGTGAGATGAATTAACAGAACACAGAGCAGTTTCTCAGAAAGCTTCTTTCCAGTTTTGAACGGAAGATATTTCCTTTTTCACCATTGCACTCTATGGGCTTCCAAATATCACTTTGCCAATTCCACAAGAACAGCCTTAGCGAAAGGCTTCTTGAAGGGAAAGATGTAACTCTGTGAGATGAATTAACAGAACACAGAGCAGTTTCTCAGAAAGCTTCTTTCCAGTTTTGAACGGAAGATATTTCCTTTTTCACCATAGCCCTCTATGGGCTTCCAAATATCCCTTTGCCAATTCCACAAGAACAGCCTTAGCCAAAGGCTCCTTGAAGGGAAAGATGTAACTCTGTGAGATGAATTAACAGAACACAGAGCAGTTTCTCAGAAAGCTTCTTTCCAGTTTTGAACGGAAGATATTTCCTTTTTCACCATAGCCCTCTATGGGCGTCCAAATATCCCTTAGCGAATTCCACAAGAACAGCCTTAGCGAAAGGCTTCTTGAAGGGAAAGATGTAACTCTGTGAGATGAATTAAGAGAACACAGTGCAGTTTGTAAGAAAGCTTCTTTCCAGTTTTCAACGGAACATACTTCCTTTTTCACCATAGCCCTCTATGGGCTTCCAAATATCCCTTTGCCAATTCCACAAGAACAGCCTTAGCAAAAGGCTTCTTGAAGGGAAAGATGTAACTCTCTGAGATGAATTAACAGAACACAGAGCAGTTTCTCAGAAAGCTTCTTTCCAGTTTTGAACGGAAGGTATTTCCTTTTTCACCATAGCCCTCTATGGGCTTCCAAATATCCCTTTGCCAATTCCACAAGAACAGCCTTAGAGAAAGGCTTCTTGAAGGGAAAGATGTAACTCTGTGAGATGAATTAACAGAACACAGAGCAGTTTCTCAGAAAGCTTCTTTCCAGTTTTGAACGGAAGATATTTCCTTTTTCACCATATCCCTCTAAGGGCTTCCAAATATCCCTTTGCCAATTCCAGAAGAACAGCCTTAGCGAAAGGCTTCTTGAAGGGAAAGATGTAACTCTGTGAGATGAATTAACAGAACACAGAGCAGTTTCTCAGAAAGCTTCTTTCCAGTTTTGAACGGAAGATATTTCCTTTTTCACCATAGCCCTCTATGGGCTTCCAAATATCCCTTTGCCAATTCCAGAATAACAGCCTTAGCGAAACACTTCTTGATGGGGAAGATGTAACTCTGTGAGATGATTTAAGAGAACACAGAGCAGTTCCTCAGAAAGCTTCTTTCCAGTTTTGAACGGAAGATATTTCCTTTTTCACCATAGCCCTCTATCGGTTTCCAAATATCCCTTTGCCAATTACACAAGAACAGCCTTAGCCAAAGGCTCCTTGAAGGGATAGATGTAACTCTGTGAGATGAATTAACAGAACACAGAGCAGTTTCTCAGAAATCTTCTTTCCAGTTTTGAACGGAAGATATTTCCTTTTTCACCATAGCCCTCTATGGGCTTCCAAATATCCCTTTGCCAAATCCACAAGAACAGCCTTAGCGAAAGGCTTCTTGAAGGGAAAGATGTAACTCTGTGAGATGAATTAACAGAACACAGAGCAGTTTCTCAGAAAGCTTCTTTCCAGCTTTGAACGGAAGATATTTCCTTTTTCACCATAGCCCTCTATGGGCTTCCAAATATACCGTTGCCAATTCCACAAGAACAGCCTTAGCGAAAGGCTTCTTGAAGGGAAAGATGTAACTCTGTGAGATGAATTAACAGAACACAGAGCAGTTTCTCAGAAAGCTACTTTCCAGTTTTGAACGGAAGATATTTCCTTTTTCACCATAGCCCTCTATGGGCTTCCAAATATCCCTTTGCCAATTCCAGAAGAACAGCCTTAGCGAAACGCTTCTTGATGGGGAAGATGTAACTCTGTGAGATGATTTAACAGAACACAGAGCAGTTTCTCAGAAAGCTTCTTTCCAGTTTTGAACGGAAGATATTTCCTTTTTCACCATAGCCCTCTATGGGCTTCCAGATATCCCTTTGCCAATTCCACAAGAACAGCCTTAGCGAAACGCTTCTTGAAGGGGAAGATTTAACTCTGTGAGATGATTTAACAGAACCCAGAGCAGTTTCACAGAAAGCTTCTTTCCAGTTTTGAACGGAAGATATTTCCTTTTTCACCATAGCCCTCTATGGGCTTCCAAATATCCCTTTGCCAATTCCAGAAGAACAGCCTTAGCGAAATACTCCCTGAAGGGAAAGATGTAACTCTCTGAGATGAATTAACAGAACACAGAGCAGTTTCTCAGAAAGCTTCTTTCCAGTTTTGAACGGAAGGTATTTCCTTTTTCACAATAATACTCTATGGTCTTCAAAATATCACCTTCTAAATTCCACAAGAACAGCCTTAGCGAAAGGCTTCTTGAAGGGAAAGCTGTAACACTGTGAGATGTATTAACAGAACACTAAGCAGTTTCTCAGAAAAATTCCTTTCCAGTTTTTAAAGGAAGATATTTGCTTTTTCACCATAGCCCTCTATGGGCTTCCATATATCACTTTCTAAATTCCACAAGAACAGCCTTAGCGAAAGGCTTCTTGAAGGGAAAGATGTAACTCTGTGAGATGAATTAACAGAACACAGAGCAGTTTCTCAGAAAGCTTCTTTACAGTGTTGAACGGAAGATATTTCCTTTTTCACCATAGCCCTCTATGGGCGTCCAAATATCCCTTAGCGAATTCCACAAGAACAGCCTTAGCGTAAGGCTTCTTGAATGGAAAGATGTAACACTGTGAGTTGAAATAACAGAACACAGAGCAATTTTTCAGAAAGCTTCTTTCCAGTTTTGAACGGAAGATATTTCCTTTTTCACCATAGCCCTCTATGGGCTTCCAAATATCACTTTGCCAATTCCACAAGAACAGACTTAGCGAAAGGCTTCTTGAAGGGAAAGATGTAACTCTGTGAGATGAATTAACAGAACACAGAGCAATTTCTCAGAAAGCTTCTTTCCAGTTTTGAACGGAGGATAATTCCTTTTTCACCATAGCCCTCTATGGGCTTCCAAATATCCGTTTGCCAATTCCACAAGAACAGCCTTAGCGAAAGGTTTCTTGAAGGGGAAGATGTAACTCTGTGAGATGAATTAACAGAACACAGAGCAGTTTCTCAGAAAGCTTCTTTCCAGTTTTGAACGGAAGATATTTCCTTTTTCACCATATCCCTCTATGGGCTTCCAAATATCCCTTTGCCAATTCCACAAGAACAGCCTTAGGGAAAGGCTTCTTGAAGGGAAAGATGTAACTCTGTGAGATGAATTAACAGAACACAGAGCAGTTTCTCAGAAAGCTTCTTTCCAGTTTTGAACGGAAGATATTTCCTTTTTCACCATAGCCCTCTATGGGCTTCCAAATATCCCTTTGCCAATTCCAGAAGAACAGCCTTAGCGAAACACTTCTTGATGGGGAAGATGTAACTCTATGAGATGATTTAATAGAACACAGAGCAGTTCCTCAGAAAGCTTCTTTCCAGTTTTGAACGGAAGGTATTTCCTTTTTCATCATTACCCTCTATGGGCTTCCAAATATCCCTTTGCCAATTGCACAAGAACATCCGTAGCGAAAGGCTTCTTGAAGGGAAAGTTGTAACTCTGTGAGATGAATTAACAGAACACAGAGCAGTTTCTCAGAAAGCTTCTTTCCAGTTTTGAAAGGAAGATATTTCCTTTTTCACCATAGTCCTCTATGGGCTTCCAAATATCCCTTTGCCAATTCCACAAGAACAGCCTTAGCGAAAGGCTTCTTGAAGGGAGTGATGTGACTCTGTGAGATGAATTAACAGAACACAGAGCAGTTTCTCAGAAAGCTTCTTTCCAGCTTTGAACGGAAGATATTTACTTTTTCACTATGGCCCTCTATGAGCTTCCAAATATCACTTTGCCAATTCCACAAGAACAGACTTAGCGAAAGGCTTCTTGAAGGGAAAGATGTGACCCTGTGAGATGTTTTAACAGAACAGAGAGCAGTTTCTCAGAAAGCTTCTTTCCAGTTTTGAAGGGAAGATATTTCCTTTTTCACCATAGCCCTCTATGGGCTTCCAAATATCCGTTTGCCAATGCCACAAGAACAGCCGTAACGAAAGGCTTCTTGAAGGGAAAGACGTAACTCTGTGAGATGAATTAACAGAACACAGAGCAGTTTCTCAGAAAGCTTCTTTCCAGTATTGAACGGAAGGTATTTCCTTTTTCACCATAGCCCTCTATGGGCTTCCAAATATCACTTTGCCAATTCCACAAGAACAGCCTTAACGAAAGGTTTCTTCAAGGGAAAGATGTAACTCTGTGAGATGAATTAACAGAACACAGAGCAGTTTCTCAGAAAGCTTCTTTCCAGTTTTGAACGGAAGATATTTCCTTTTTCACCATAGCCCTCTATGGGCTTCCAAATATCCCTTTGCCAATTCCACAAGAACAGCCTTAGCGAAAGGCTTCTTGAAGGGAAAGATGTAACTCTGTGAGATGAATTAATAGAACACAGAACAGTTTCTCAGAAAGCTTCTTTCCAGTTTTGAATGGAAGATATTTCCTTTTTCACCATAGCCCTCTAAGGGCTTCCAAATATCCCTTTGCCAATTCCACAAGAACAGCCTTAGAGATAGGCTTCTTCAAGGGAAAGATATAACTCTGTGAGATGAATTAACAGAACACGGAGCAGTTTCTCAGAAACCTTCTTTCCAGTTTTGAACGGAAGATATTTCCTTTTTCACCATAGCCATCTATGGGCTTCCAAATATCCCTTTGCCAACTCCACAAGAACAGCCTTAGCGAAAGTCTTCTTCAAGGGAAAGATGTAACTCTGTGAGATGAATTAACAGAAAACAGAGCAGTTTCTCAGAAAGCTTCTTTCCAGTTTTGAACACAAGATATTTCCTTTTTCACCATAGCCCTCAACGTGCTTCCATATATCCCTTTGCCAATTCCCCAAGAACAGCCTTAGCGAAAGGCTTCTTGAAGGGAAAGATGTAACTCTGTGAGATGAATTAACATAACACAGAGCAGTTTCTCAGAAAGCTTCTATCCAGTTTTGAACGGAAGATATTTCCTTTTTCACCATAGCCCTCTATGGGCTTCCAAATATCCCTTTGCCAATTCCACAAGAATAGCCTTAGCGAAAGGCTTCTTGAAGGGAAAGATGTAACTCTGTGAGATGAATTAACAGAACACAGAGCAGTTTCTCAGAAAGCTTCATTCCAGTTTTGAACGGAAGATATTTCCTTTTTCACCATAGCCCTCTATGGGCTTCCAAATATCCCTTTGCCAATTCCACAAGAACAGCCTTAGCGAAAGGCTTCTTGAAGGGAAAGATGTAACTCTGTGAGATGAATTAACAGAACACAGAGCAGTTTCTCAGAAAGCTTCTTTCCAGTTTTGAACGGAAGATATTTCCTTTTTCACCATAGCCCTCTATGGGCTTCCAAATATCCCTTTGCCAATTCCACAAGAACAGCTTTAGCGAAAGGCTTCTTGAAGGGAAAGATGTAACTCTGTGAGATGAATTAACAGAACATAGAGCAGTTTCTCAGAAAGCTTCTTTCCAGTTTTGAACGGAAGATATTTCCTTTTTAACCATAGCCCTCTATGGGCTTCCAAATATTCCTTTGCCAATTCCACAAGAACAGCCTTAGCGAAAGGCTTCTTGAAGTTAAAGATGTAAATCTGTGAGATGAATTAACAGAACACAGAGCAGTTTCTCAGAAAGCTTCTTTCCAGTTTTGAACGGAAGATATTTCCTTTTTCACCATAGCCCTCTATGGGCTTCCAAATATCCCTTTGCCAATTCCCCAAGAACAGCCTTAGCGAAAGGCTTCTTGAAGGGAAAGATGTAACTCTGTGAGATGAATTAACAGAACACAGAGCAGTTTCTCAGAAGGCTTCTTTCCAGTTTTGAACGGAAAATATTTCCTTTTTCACCATTACCCTCTATGGGCTTCCAAATATCCCTTTGCCAATTGCACAAGAACATCCGTAGCGAAAGGCTTCTTGAAGGGAAAGTTGTAACTCTGTGAGATGAATTAACAGAACACAGAGCAGTTTCTCAGAAAGCTTCTTTCCAGTTTTGAAAGGAAGATATTTCCTTTTTCACCATAGTCCTCTATGGGCTTCCAAATATCCCTTTGCCAATTCCACAAGAACAGCCTTAGCGAAAGGCTTCTTGAAGGGAGTGATGTGACTCTGTGAGATGAATTAACAGAACACAGAGCAGTTTCTCAGAAAGCTTCTTTCCAGCTTTGAACGGAAGATATTTACTTTTTCACTATGGCCCTCTATGAGCTTCCAAATATCACTTTGCCAAATCCACAAGAACAGACTTAGCGAAAGGCTTCTTGAAGGGAAAGATGTGACCCTGTGAGATGTTTTAACAGAACAGAGAGCAGTTTCTCAGAAAGCTTCTTTCCAGTTTTGAAGGGAAGATATTTCCTTTTTCACCATAGCCCTCTATGGGCTTCCAAATATCCGTTTGCCAATGCCACAAGAACAGCCGTAACGAAAGGCTTCTTGAAGGGAAAGACGTAACTCTGTGAGATGAATTAACAGAACACAGAGCAGTTTCTCAGAAAGCTTCTTTCCAGTATTGAACGGAAGGTATTTCCTTTTTCACCATAGCCCTCTATGGGCTTCCAAATATCACTTTGCCAATTCCACAAGAACAGCCTTAACGAAAGGTTTCTTCAAGGGAAAGATGTAACTCTGTGAGATGAATTAACAGAACACAGAGCAGTTTCTCAGAAAGCTTCTTTCCAGTTTTGAACGGAAGATATTTCCTTTTTCACCATAGCCCTCTATGGGCTTCCAAATATCCCTTTGCCAATTCCACAAGAACAGCCTTAGCGAAAGGCTTCTTGAAGGGAAAGATGTAACTCTGTGAGATGAATAAACAGAACACAGAACAGTTTCTTAGAAAGCTTCTTTCCAGTTTTGAACGGAAGATATTTCCTTTTTCACCATAGCCCTCTAAGGGCTTCCAAATATCACTTTGCCAATTCCACAAGAACAGCCTTAGCGAAAGACTTCTTGAAGGGAAAGATGTAACTCTGTGAGATGAATTAACAGAACACAGAGCAGTTTCTCAGGAAGCTTCTTTCCAGTTTTGAACGGAAGATATTTCCTTTTTCACCATAGCCCTCTATGGGCTTCCAGATATCCCTTTGCCAATTCCACAAGAACAGCCTTAGCGAAACGCTTCTTGAAGGGGAAGATGTAACTCTGTGAAATGATTTAACAGAACCCAGAGCAGTTTCACAGAAAGCTTCTTTCCAGTTTTGAACGGAAGATATTTCATTTTTCACCATAGCCCTCTATGGGCTTCCAAAGATCCCTTTGCCAATTCCAGAAGAACAGCCTTACCGAAAGGCTCCTTGAAGGGAAAGATGTAACTCTCTGAGATGAATTAACAGAACACAGAGCAGTTTCTCAGAAAGCTTCTTTCCAGTTTTGAACGGAAGGTATTTCCTTTTTCACCATAATACTCTATGGTCTTCAAAATATCACCTTCTAAATTCCACAAGAACAGCCTTAGCGAAAGGCTTCTTGAAGGGAAAGCTGTAACTCTGTGAGACGAATTAACAGAACACAGAGAAGTTTCTCAGATAGCTTCTTTCCAGTTTTGAACGGAAGATATTTCCTTTTCACCACAGCCCTCTATGGGCTTCCAAATATCCCTTTGCCAATTCCACAAGAACAGCCTTAGCGAAAGGCTTCTTGAAGGGAAAGATGTAACTCTGTGAGATGAATTAACAGAACACAGAGCAGTTTCTCAGAAGGCTTCTTTCCAGTTTTGAACGGAAAATATTTCCTTTTTCATCATTACCCTCTATGGGCTTCCAAATATCCCTTTGCCAATTGCACAAGAACATCCGTAGCGAAAGGCTTCTTGAAGGGAAAGTTGTAACTCTGTGAGATGAATTAACAGAACACAGAGCAGTTTCTCAGAAAGCTTCTTTCCAGTTTTGAAAGGAAGATATTTCCTTTTTCACCATAGTCCTCTATGGGCTTCCAAATATCCCTTTGCCAATTCCACAAGAACAGCCTTAGCGAAAGGCTTCTTGAAGGGAGTGATGTGACTCTGTGAGATGAATTAACAGAACACAGAGCAGTTTCTCAGAAAGCTTCTTTCCAGCTTTGAACGGAAGATATTTACTTTTTCACTATGGCCCTCTATGAGCTTCCAAATATCACTTTGCCAATTCCACAAGAACAGACTTAGCGAAAGGCTTCTTGAAGGGAAAGATGTGACCCTGTGAGATGTTTTAACAGAACAGAGAGCAGTTTCTCAGAAAGCTTCTTTCCAGTTTTGAAGGGAAGATATTTCCTTTTTCACCATAGCCCTCTATGGGCTTCCAAATATCCGTTTGCCAATGCCACAAGAACAGCCGTAACGAAAGGCTTCTTGAAGGGAAAGACGTAACTCTGTGAGATGAATTAACAGAACACAGAGCAGTTTCTCAGAAAGCTTCTTTCCAGTATTGAACGGAAGGTATTTCCTTTTTCACCATAGCCCTCTATGGGCTTCCAAATATCACTTTGCCAATTCCACAAGAACAGCCTTAACGAAAGGTTTCTTCAAGGGAAAGATGTAACTCTGTGAGATGAATTAACAGAACACAGAGCAGTTTCTCAGAAAGCTTCTTTCCAGTTTTGAACGGAAGATATTTCCTTTTTCACCATAGCCCTCTATGGGCTTCCAAATATCCCTTTGCCAATTCCACAAGAACAGCCTTAGCGAAAGGCTTCTTGAAGGGAAAGATGTAACTCTGTGAGATGAATTAATAGAACACAGAACAGTTTCTCAGAAAGCTTCTTTCCAGTTTTGAATGGAAGATATTTCCTTTTTCACCATAGCCCTCTAAGGGCTTCCAAATATCCCTTTGCCAATTCCACAAGAACAGCCTTAGAGATAGGCTTCTTCAAGGGAAAGATATAACTCTGTGAGATGAATTAACAGAACACGGAGCAGTTTCTCAGAAACCTTCTTTCCAGTTTTGAACGGAAGATATTTCCTTTTTCACCATAGCCATCTATGGGCTTCCAAATATCCCTTTGCCAACTCCACAAGAACAGCCTTAGCGAAAGTCTTCTTCAAGGGAAAGATGTAACTCTGTGAGATTAATTAACAGAAAACAGAGCAGTTTCTCAGAAAGCTTCTTTCCAGTTTTGAACACAAGATATTTCCTTTTTCACCATAGCCCTCAACGTGCTTCCATATATCCCTTTGCCAATTCCCCAAGAACAGCCTTAGCGAAAGGCTTCTTGAAGGGAAAGATGTAACTCTGTGAGATGAATTAACATAACACAGAGCAGTTTCTCAGAAAGCTTCTATCCAGTTTTGAACGGAAGATATTTCCTTTTTCACCATAGCCCTCTATGGGCTTCCAAATATCCCTTTGCCAATTCCACAAGAATAGCCTTAGCGAAAGGCTTCTTGAAGGGAAAGATGTAACTCTGTGAGATGAATTAACAGAACACAGAGCAGTTTCTCAGAAAGCTTCATTCCAGTTTTGAACGGAAGATATTTCCTTTTTCACCATAGCCCTCTATGGGCTTCCAAATATCCCTTTGCCAATTCCACAAGAACAGCCTTAGCGAAAGGCTTCTTGAAGGGAAAGATGTAACTCTGTGAGATGAATTAACAGAACACAGAGCAGTTTCTCAGAAAGCTTCTTTCCAGTTTTGAACGGAAGATATTTCCTTTTTCACCATAGCCCTCTATGGGCTTCCAAATATCCCTTTGCCAATTCCACAAGAACAGCTTTAGCGAAAGGCTTCTTGAAGGGAAAGATGTAACTCTGTGAGATGAATTAACAGAACATAGAGCAGTTTCTCAGAAAGCTTCTTTCCAGTTTTGAACGGAAGATATTTCCTTTTTAACCATAGCCCTCTATGGGCTTCCAAATATTCCTTTGCCAATTCCACAAGAACAGCCTTAGCGAAAGGCTTCTTGAAGTTAAAGATGTAAATCTGTGAGATGAATTAACAGAACACAGAGCAGTTTCTCAGAAAGCTTCTTTCCAGTTTTGAACGGAAGATATTTCCTTTTTCACCATAGCCCTCTATGGGCTTCCAAATATCCCTTTGCCATTTCCCCAAGAACAGCCTTAGCGAAAGGCTTCTTGAAGGGAAAGATGTAACTCTGTGAGATGAATTAACAGAACACAGAGCAGTTTCTCAGAAGGCTTCTTTCCAGTTTTGAACGGAAAATATTTCCTTTTTCACCATTACCCTCTATGGGCTTCCAAATATCCCTTTGCCAATTGCACAAGAACATCCGTAGCGAAAGGCTTCTTGAAGGGAAAGTTGTAACTCTGTGAGATGAATTAACAGAACACAGAGCAGTTTCTCAGAAAGCTTCTTTCCAGTTTTGAAAGGAAGATATTTCCTTTTTCACCATAGTCCTCTATGGGCTTCCAAATATCCCTTTGCCAATTCCACAAGAACAGCCTTAGCGAAAGGCTTCTTGAAGGGAGTGATGTGACTCTGTGAGATGAATTAACAGAACACAGAGCAGTTTCTCAGAAAGCTTCTTTCCAGCTTTGAACGGAAGATATTTACTTTTTCACTATGGCCCTCTATGAGCTTCCAAATATCACTTTGCCAAATCCACAAGAACAGACTTAGCGAAAGGCTTCTTGAAGGGAAAGATGTGACCCTGTGAGATGTTTTAACAGAACAGAGAGCAGTTTCTCAGAAAGCTTCTTTCCAGTTTTGAAGGGAAGATATTTCCTTTTTCACCATAGCCCTCTATGGGCTTCCAAATATCCGTTTGCCAATGCCACAAGAACAGCCGTAACGAAAGGCTTCTTGAAGGGAAAGACGTAACTCTGTGAGATGAATTAACAGAACACAGAGCAGTTTCTCAGAAAGCTTCTTTCCAGTATTGAACGGAAGGTATTTCCTTTTTCACCATAGCCCTCTATGGGCTTCCAAATATCACTTTGCCAATTCCACAAGAACAGCCTTAACGAAAGGTTTCTTCAAGGGAAAGATGTAACTCTGTGAGATGAATTAACAGAACACAGAGCAGTTTCTCAGAAAGCTTCTTTCCAGTTTTGAACGGAAGATATTTCCTTTTTCACCATAGCCCTCTATGGGCTTCCAAATATCCCTTTGCCAATTCCACAAGAACAGCCTTAGCGAAAGGCTTCTTGAAGGGAAAGATGTAACTCTGTGAGATGAATTAATAGAACACAGAACAGTTTCTCAGAAAGCTTCTTTCCAGTTTTGAATGGAAGATATTTCCTTTTTCACCATAGCCCTCTATGGGCTTCCAAATATCCCTTTGCCAATTCCACAAGAACAGCCTTAGAGATAGGCTTCTTCAAGGGAAAGATATAACTCTGTGAGATGAATTAACAGAACACGGAGCAGTTTCTCAGAAACCTTCTTTCCAGTTTTGAACGGAAGATATTTCCTTTTTCACCATAGCCATCTATGGGCTTCCAAATATCCCTTTGCCAACTCCACAAGAACAGCCTTAGCGAAAGTCTTCTTCAAGGGAAAGATGTAACTCTGTGAGATGAATTAACGGAAAACAGAGCAGTTTCTCAGAAAGCTTCTTTCCAGTTTTGAACAGAAGATATTTCCTTTTTCACCATAGCCCTCAACGTGCTTCCATATATCCCTTTGCCAATTCCCCAAGAACAGCCTTAGCGAAAGGCTTCTTGAAGGGAAAGATGTAACTCTGTGAGATGAATTAACATAACACAGAGCAGTTTCTCAGAAAGCTTCTATCCAGTTTTGAACGGAAGATATTTCCTTTTTCACCATAGCCCTCTATGGGCTTCCAAATATCCCTTTGCCAATTCCACAAGAATAGCCTTAGCGAAAGGCTTCTTGAAGGGAAAGATGTAACTCTGTGAGATGAATTAACAGAACACAGAGCAGTTTCTCAGAAAGCTTCTTTCCAGTTTTGAACGGAAGATATTTCCTTTTTCACCATAGCCCTCTATGGGCTTCCAAATATCCCTTTGCCAATTCCACAAGAACAGCTTTAGCGAAAGGCTTCTTGAAGGGAAAGATGTAACTCTGTGAGATGAATTAACAGAACATAGAGCAGTTTCTCAGAAAGCTTCTTTCCAGTTTTGAACGGAAGATATTTCCTTTTTAACCATAGCCCTCTATGGGCTTCCAAATATCCCTTTGCCAATTCCACAAGAACAGCCTTAGCGAAAGGCTTCTTGAAGTTAAAGATGTAAATCTGTGAGATGAATTAACAGAACACAGAGCAGTTTCTGAGAAAGCTTCTTTCCAGTTTTGAACGGAAGATATTTCCTTTTTCACCTTAGCCCTCTATGGGCTTCCAAATATCCCTTTGCCAATTCCCCAAGAACAGCCTAAGCGAAAGGCTTCTTGAAGGGAACGATTTAACTCTGTGAGATGAATTAACAGAACACAGAGCAGTTTCTCAGAAAGCTTCTTTCCAGTTTTGAACGGAAGATATTTCCTTTTTCACCATAGTCCTCTATGGGCTTCCAAATATCCCTTTGCCAATTCCACAAGAACAGCCTTAGCGAAAGGCTTCTTGAAGGGAAAGATGTAACTCTGTGAGATGAATTAACAGAACACAGAGCAGTTTCTCAGAAAGCTTCTTTCCAGCTTTGAACGGAAGATATTTACTTTTTCACCATAGCCCTCTATGAGCTTCCAAATATCACTTTGCCAATTCCACAAGAACAGACTTAGCGAAAGGCTTCTTGAAGGGAAAGATGTGACCCTGTGAGATGTTTTAACAGAACAGAGAGCAGTTTCTCAGAAAGCTTCTTTCCAGTTTTGAAGGGAAGATATTTCCTTTTTCACCATAGCCCTCTATGGGCTTCCAAATACCCGTTTGCCAATGCCACAAGAACAGCCTTAACGAAAGGCTTCTTGAAGGGAAAGACGTAACTCTGTGAGATGAATTAACAGAACACAGAGCAGTTTCTCAGAAAGCTTCTTTCCAATATTGAACGGAAGGTATTTCCTTTTTCACAATAGCCCTCTAAGGGCTTCCAAATATCACTTTGCCAATTCCACAAGAACAGCCTTAGCGAAAGGTTTCTTCAAGGGAAAGATGTAACTCTGTGAGATGAATTAACAGAACACAGAGCAGTTTCTCAAAAAGCTTCTTTCCAGTTTTGAACGGAAGCTATTTCCTTTTTCACCATAGCCCTCTATGGGTTGCCAAATATCCTTTGCCAATTCCACAAGAACAGCCTTAGCGAAAGGCTTCTTGAAGGGAAAGATGTAACTGTATGAGATGGACTAACACAACACAGAGCAGTTTCTCAGAAAGCTTCTTTCCATTTTTGAACGGAAGATATTTCCTTTTTCACCATAGCCCTCTATGGGCTTCCAAATATCCCTTTGCCAATTCCACAAGAACAGCCTTAGCGAAAGACTTCTTGAAGGGAAAGAGGTAACTCTGCTAGATGAATTAACAGAACACAGAGCAGTTTCTCAGAAAGCTTCTTTCCAGTTTTGAAGGGAAGATATTTCCTTTTTCACCATAGCCCTCTTTGGGCTTCCAAATATCCCTTTGCCAATTCCACAAGAACAGCCTTAGCGAAAGGCTTCTTGAAGAGAAAGGTGTAACTCTGTGAGACGAATTAACAGAACACAGAGAAGTTTCTCAGAAAACTTCTTTCCAGTTTTGAACGGAAGATATTTCCTTTTTCACCATAGCCCTCTCAGGGCTTCCAAATATCCCTTTGCCATATCCACAAGAACAGCTTTAGCGAAAGGCTTCTTGAAGGGAAAGATGTAACTCTGTGAGATGAATTAACAGAACACAGAGCAGTTTCTCAGAAAGCTTCTTTCCAGTTTTGAACGGAAGATATTTCCTTTTTCACCATAGCCCTCTAGGGCTTCCAAATATCCCTTTGCCAATTCCACAAGAACAGCCTTAGCGAAAGGCTTCTTGAAGGGAAAGATGTAACTCTGTGAGATGAATTAACAGAACATAGAACAGTTTCTCAGAATGCTTCTTTCCAGTTTTGAACGGAAGATATTTCCTTTTTCACCATAGCCCTCTATGGGCTTCCAAATATCCCTTTGCCAATTCCACAAGAACAGCCTTAGCGAAAGGCTTCTTGAAGTTAAAGATGTAACTCTGTGAGATGAATTAACAGAACACAGAGCAGTTTCTCAGAAAGCTTCTTTCCAGTTTTGAACGGAAGATATTTCCTTTTTCACCATAGCCCTCTATGGGCTTCCAAATATCCCTTTGCCAATTCCCCAAGAACAGCCTAAGCGAAAGGCTTCTTGAAGGGAAAGATGTAACTCTGTGAGATGAATTAACAGAACACAGAGCAGTTTCTCAAAAAGCTTCTTTCCAGTTTTGAACGGAAGCTATTTCCTTTTTCACCATAGCCCTCTATGGGTTGCCAAATATGCTTTGCCAATTCCACAAGAACAGCCTTAGCGAAAGGCTTCTTGAAGGGAAAGATGTAACTGTATGAGATGGATTAACACAACACAGAGCAGTTTCTCAGAAAGCTTCTTTCCATTTTTGAACGGAAGATATTTCCTTTTTCACCATAGCCCTCTATGGGCTTCCAAATATCCCTTTGCCAATTCCACAAGAACAGCCTTAGCGAAAGGCTTCTTGAAGGGAAAGAGGTAACTCTGCTAGATGAATTAACAGAACACAGAGCAGTTTCTCAGAAAGCTTCTTTCCAGTTTTGAAGGGAAGATATTTCCTTTTTCACCATAGCCCTCTATGGGCTTCCAAATATCCCTTTGCCAATTCCACAAGAACAGCCTTAGCGAAAGGCTTCTTGAAGTTAAAGATGTAACTCTGTGAGATGAATTAAGAGAACACAGAGCAGTTTCTCAGAAAGCTTCTTTCCAGTTTTGAACGGAAGATATTTCCTTTTTCACCATAGCCCTCTATGGGCTTCCAAATATCCCTTTGCCAATTCCACAAGAACAGCCTTAGCGAAAGGCTTCTTGAAGGGAAAGATGTAACTCTGTGAGATGAATTAACAGAACACAGAGCAGTTTCTCAGAAAGCTTCTTTCCAGTTTTGAACGGAAGATATTTCCTTTTTTACCATAGCCCTCTATGGGCTTCCAAATATCCCTTTGGCAATTCCACAAGAACAGCTTTAGCGAAAGGCTTCTTAAAGGGAAAGATGTAACTCTGTGAGATGAATTAACAGTACATAGAACAGTTTCTCAGAAAGCTTCTTTCCAGTTTTGAACGGAAGATATTTCCTTTTTCACCATAGACCTCTATGGGCTTCCAAATATCCCTTTGCCAATTCCACAAGAACAGCCTTAGCGAAAGGCTTCTTGAAGGGAAAGATGTAACTCTGTGAGATGAATTAACAGAACACAGAGCAGTTTCTCAGAAAGCTTCTTTCCAGTTTTGAACGGAAGATATTTCCTTTTTCACCATAGCCCTCTATGGGCTTCCAAATATCCCTTTGCCAATTCCAGAAGAACAGCCTTAGCGAAAGGCTTCTTGAAGGGAAAGATGTAACTCTGTGAGATGAATTAATAGAACACAGAACAGTTTCTCAGAAAGCTTCTTTCCAGTTTTGAACGGAAGATATTTCCTATTTCACCATAGCCCTCTATGGGCTTCCAAATATCCCTTTGCCAATTCCACAAGAACAGCCTTAGAGAAAGGCTTCTTCAAGGGAAAGATGTAACTCTGTGAGATGAATTAACAGAACACGGAGCAGTTTCTCAGAAAGCTTCTTTCCAGTTTTGAACGGAAGATATTTCCTTTTTCACCATAGCCATCTATGGGCTTCCAAATATCCCTTTGCCAACTCCACAAGAACAGCCTTAGCGAAAGTCTTCTTCAAGTGAAAGATGTAACTCTGTGAGATGAATTAACAGAAAACAGAGCAGTTTCTCAGAATTCTTCTTTCCAGTTTTGAACAGAAGATATTTCCTTTTTCACCATAGCCCTCTACGTGCTTCCATATATCCCTTTGCCAATTCCCCAAGAACAGCCTTAGCGAAAGGCTTCTTGAAGGGAAAGATGTAACTCTGTGAGATGAATTAACAGAACACAGAGCAGTTTCTCAGAAAGCTTCTTTCCAGTTTTGAACGGAAGATATTTCCTTTTTCACCATAGCCCTCTACAGGCTTCCAAATATCCCTTTGCCAATTCCACAAGAATAGCCTTAGCGAAAGGCTTCTTGAAGGGAAAGATGTAACTCTGTGAGATGAATTAACAGAACACAGAGCAGTTTCTCAGAAAGCTTCTTTCCAGTTTTGAACGGAAGATATTTCCTTTTTCACCATAGCCCTCTATGGGCTTCCTAATATCCCTTTGCCAATTCCACAAGAACAGCCTTAGCGAAAGGCTTCTTGAAGGGAAAGATGTAACTCTGTGAGATGAATTAACAGAACACAGAGCAGTTTCTCAGAAAGCTTCTTTACAGTTTTGAACGGAAGATATTTCCTTTTTCACCATAGCCCTCTACGGGCTTCCAAATATCCCTTTGCCAATTCCACAAGAATAGCCTTAGCGAAAGGCTTCTTGAAGGGAAAGATGTAACTCTGTGAGATGAATTAACAGAACACAGAGCAGTTTCTCAGAAAGCTTCTTTCCAGTTGTGAACGGAAGATATTTCCTTTTTCACCATAGCCCTCTATGGGCTTCCAAATATCCCTTTGCCAATTCCACAAGAACAGCCTTAGAGAAAGGCTTCTTCAAGGGAAAGATGTAACTCTGTGAGATGAATTAACAGAACACGGAGCAGTTTCTCAGAAAGCTTCTTTCCAGTTTTGAACGGAAGATATTTCCTTTTTCACCATAGCCATCTATGGGCTTCCAAATATCCCTTTGCCAACTCCACAAGAACAGCCTTAGCGAAAGTCTTCTTCAAGGGAAAGATGTAACTCTGTGAGATGAATTAACAGAAAACAGAGCAGTTTCTCAGAATGCTTCTTTCCAGTTTTGAACAGAAGATATTTCCTTTTTCACCATAGCCCTCTACGTGCTTCCATATATCCCTTTGCCAATTCCCCAAGAACAGCCTTAGCGAAAGGCTTCTTGAAGGGAAAGATGTAACTCTGTGAGATGAAATAACAGAACACAGAGCAGTTTCTCAGAAAGCTTCTTTCCAGTTTTGAACGGAAGATATTTCCTTTTTCACCATAGCCCTCTACGGGCTTCCAAATATCCCTTTGCCAATTCCACAAGAATAGCCTTAGCGAAAGGCTTCTTGAAGGGAAAGATGTAACTCTGTGAGATGAATTAACAGAACACAGAGCAGTTTCTCAGAAAGCTTCTTTCCAGTTTTGAACGGAAGATATTTCCTTTTTCACCATAGCCCTCTATGGGCTTCCAAATATCCCTTTGCCAATTCCACAAGAACAGCCTTAGCGAAAGGCTTCTTGAAGGGAAAGATGTAACTCTGTGAGATGAATTAACAGAACACAGAGCAGTTTCTCAGAAAGCTTCTTTCCAGTTTTGAACGGAAGATATTTCCTTTTTCACCATAGCCCTCTACGGGCTTCCAAATATCCCTTTGCCAATTCCACAAGAATAGCCTTAGCGAAAGGCTTCTTGAAGGGAAAGATGTAACTCTGTGAGATGAATTAACAGAACACAGAGCAGTTTCTCAGAAAGCTTCTTTCCAGTTTTGAACGGAAGATATTTCCTCTTTCACCATAGCCCTCTATGGGCTTCCAAATATCCCTTTGCCAATTCCACAAGAACAGCCTTAGCGAAAGGCTTCTTGAAGGGAAACATGTAACTCTGTGAGATGAATTAACAGAACACAGAGCAGTTTCTCAGAAAGCTTCTTTCCAGTTTTGAACGGAAGATATTTCCTTTTTCACCATAGCCCTCTACGGGCTTCCAAATATCCCTTTGCCAATTCCACAAGAATAGCCTTAGCGAAAGGCTTCTTGAAGGGAAAGATGTAACTCTGTGAGATGAATTAACAGAACACAGAGCAGTTTCTCAGAAAGCTTCTTTCCAGTTTTGAACGGAAGATATTTCCTTTTTCAGCATAGCCCTCTATGGGCTTCCAAATATCCCTTTGCCAATTCCACAAGAACAGCCTTAGCGAAAGGCTTCTTGAAGGGAAAGATGTAACTCTGTGAGATGAATTAACAGAACACAGAGCAGTTTCTCAGAAAGCTTCTTTCCAGTTTTGAACGGAAGATATTTCCTTTTTCACCATAGCCCTCTATGGGCTTCCAAATATCCCTTTGCCAATTCCACAAGAACAGCTTTAGCGAAAGGCTTCTTGAAGGGAAAGATGTAACTCTGTGAGATGAATTAATAGAACATAGAGCAGTTTCTCAGAAAGCTTCTTTCCAGTTTTGAAGGGAAGATATTTCCTTTTTAACCATAGCCCTCTATGGGCTTCCAAATATCCCTTTGCCAATTCCACAAGAACAGCCTTAGCGAAAGGCTTCTTGAAGTTAAAGATGTAAATCTGTGAGATGAATTAACAGAACACAGAGCAGTTTCTCAGAAAGCTTCTTTCCAGTTTTGAACGGAAGATATTTCCTTTTTCACCATAGCCCTCTATGGGCTTCCAAATATCCCTTTGCCAATTCCCCAAGAACAGCCTAAGCGAAAGGCTTCTTGAAGGGAAAGATGTAACTCTGTGAGATGAATTAACAGAACACAGAGCAGTTTCTCAGAAAGCTTCTTTCCAGTTTTGAAGGGAAGATATTTCCTTTTTCACCATAGTCCTCTATGGGCTTCCAAATATCCCTTTGCCAATTCCACAAGAACAGCCTTAGCGAAAGGCTTCTTGAAGGGAAAGATGTAACTCTGTGAGATGAATTAACAGAACACAGAGCAGTTTCTCAGAAAGCTTCTTTCCAGTTTTGAACGGAAGATATTTCCTTTTTCACCATAGCCCTCTATGGGCTTCCAAATATCCCTTTGCCAATTCCACAAGAACAGCCTTAGCGAAAGGCTTCTTGAAGGGAAAGAGGTAACTCTGTGAGATGAATTAACAGAACATAGAAGAGTTTCTCAGAAAGCTTCTTTCCAGTTTTGAACGGAAGATATTTCCTTTTTCACCATAGCCCTCTATGGGCTTCCAAATATCCCTTTGCCAATTCCACAAGAACAGCCTTAGCGAAAGGCTTCTTGAAGGGAAAGATGTAACTCTGTGAGATGAATTAACAGAACACAGAGCAGTTTCTCAGAAAGCTTCTTTCCAGTTTTGAACGGAAAATATTTCCTTTTTCACCATTACCCTCTATGGGCTTCCAAATATCCCTTTGCCAATTGCACAAGAACATCCGTAGCGAAAGGCTTCTTGAAGGGAAAGTTGTAACTCTGTGAGATGAATTAACAGAACACAGAGCAGTTTCTCAGAAAGCTTCTTTCCAGTTTTGAAAGGAAGATATTTCCTTTTTCACCATAGCCCTCTATGGGCTTCCAAATATCCCTTTGCCAATTCCACAAGAACAGCCTTAGCGAAAGGCTTCTTGAAGGGAAAGATGTGACTCTGTGAGATGAATTAACAGAACACAGAGCAGTTTCTCAGAAAGCTTCTTTCCAGCTTTGAACGGAAGATATTTACTTTTTCACCATGGCCCTCTATGAGCTTCCAAATATCACTTTGCCAATTCCACAAGAACAGACTTAGCGAAAGGCTTCTTGAAGGGAAAGATGTGACCCTGTGAGATGTTTTAACAGAACAGAGAGCAGTTTCTCAGAAAGCTTCTTTCCAGTTTTGAAGGGAAGATATTTCCTTTTTCACCATAGCCCTCTATGGGCTTCCAAATACCCGTTTGCCAATGCCACAAGAACAGCCTTAACGAAAGGCTTCTTGAAGGGAAAGACGTAACTCTGTGAGATGAATTAACAGAACACAGAGCAGTTTCTCAGAAAGCTTATTTCCAGTTTTGAACGGAAGGTATTTCCTTTTTCACCATAGCCCTCTATGGGCTTCCAAATATCACTTTGCCAATTCCACAAGAACAGCCTTAGCGAAAGGTTTCTTCAAGGGAAAGATGTAACTCTGTGAGATGAATTAACAGAACACAGAGCAGTTTCTCAGAAAGCTTCTTTCCAGTTTTGAACGGAAGATATTTCCTTTTTCACCGTAGCCCTCTATGGGTTTCCAAATACCCCTTTGCCAATTCCAAAAGAACAGCCTTAGCGAAAGCCTTCTTGAAGGGAAAGATGTAATTCTGTGAGATGAATTAACAGAACACAGAGCAGTTTCTCAAAAAGCTTCTTTCCAGTTTTGAACGGAAGCTATTTCCTTTTTCACCATAGCCCTCTATGGGTTGCCAAATATCCCTTTGCCAATTCCACAAGAACAGCCTTAGCGAAAGGCTTCTTGATGGGAAAGATGTAACTCTATGAGATGGATTAACACAACACAGAGCAGTTTCTCAGAAAGCTTCTTTCCATTTTTGAACGGAAGATATTTCCTTTTTCACCATAGCCCTCTATGGGCTTCCAAATATCCCTTTGCCAATTCCACAAGAACAGCCTTAGCGAAAGGATTCTTGAAGGGAAAGAGGTAACTCTGTGAGATGAATTAACAGAACACAGAGCAGTTTTTCAGAAAGCTTCTTTCCCGTTTTAAACGGAAGATATTTCCTTTTTCACCTTAGCCCTCTGTGGGCTTCCAAATATCCCTTTGCCAATTCCACAAAAACAGCCTTAGCGAAAGGCTTCTTGAAGGAAAAGATGTAACTCTGCTAGATGAATTAACAGAACACAGAGCAGTTTCTCAGAAAGCTTCTTTCCAGTTTTGAACGGAAGGTATTTCCTTTTACACCATAGCCCTCCATGGGCTTCCAAATATCCCTTTGCCAATTCCACAAGAAGAGCCTTAGCGAAAGGCTTCTTGAAGGGAAAGATGTAATTCTGTGAGATGAATTAAAAGAACACAGAGCAGTTTCTCAGAAAGCTTCTTTACAGTTTAGAACGGAAGATATTTCCTTTTTCACCATAGCCCTCTAGGGCTTCCAAATATCCCTTTGCCAATTCCACAAGAACAGCCTTAGCGAAAGGCTTCTTGAAGGGAAAGATGTAACTCTGTGAGATCAATTAACAGAACACAGAACAGTTTCTCAGAAAGCTTCTTTCCAGTTTTGAACGGAAGATATTTCCTTTTTCACCATAGCCCTCTATGGGCTTCCAAATATCCCTTTGCCAATTCCACAAGAACAGCCTTAGCGAAAGGCTTCTTGAAGGGAAAGATGTAACTCTGTGAGATGAATTAACAGAACACAGAGCAGTTTCTCAGAAAGCTTCTTTCCAGTTTTGAACGGAAGATATTTCCTTTTTCACCATAGCCCTCTATGGGCTTCCAAATATCCCTTTGCCAAATCCACAAGAACAGCCTTAGCGAAAGGCTTCTTGAAGGTAAAGATGTAACTCTGTCAGATGAATTAACAGAACACAGAGCAGTTTCTCAGAAAGCTTCTTTCCAGTTTTGAACGGAAGATATTTCCTTTTTCATCATAGCCCTCTATGGGCTTCCATATATCCCTTTGCCAATTCCAGAAGAACAGCCTTAGCGAAACGCTTCTTGATGGGGAAGATGTAACTCTGTGAGATGATTTAACAGAACACAGAGCAGTTTCTCAGAAAGCTTCTTTCCAGTTTTGAATGGAAGATATTTCCTTTTTCACCATAGCCCTCTATGGGCTTCCAAATATCCCTTTGCCAATTCCAGAAGAACAGCCTTAGCGAAACGCTTCTTGATGGGGAAGATGAAACTCTGTGAGATGATTTAACAGAACACAGAGCAGATTCTCAGAAAGCTTCTTTCCAGTTTTGAACGGAAGATATTTCCTTTTTCACCATAGCCCTCTATGGGCTTCCAAATATCCCTTTGCCAATTGCACAAGAGCAGCCTTAGCGAAAGGCTTCTTGAAGTGAAAGATGTAACTCTTTGTGATGAATTAACAGAACACAGAACAGTTTTTCAGAAAGCTTCTTTCCAGTTTTGAACAGAAGATATTTCCTTTTTCACCATAGCCCTCTATGGGCTTCCAAATATCACTTTGCCAATTCCACAAGAACAGCCTTAGCGAAAGGCTTCTTGAAGGGAAAGTTGTAACTCTGTGAGATGAATTAACAGAACACAGAGTAGTTTCTCAGAAAGCTTCTTTCCAGTTTTGAACGGAAGATATTTCCTTTTTCACCATAGCCCTCTATGGGCTTCCAAATATCCCTTTGCCAATTCCACAAGAACAGCCTTAGCGAAAGGCTTCTTGAAGGGAAAGATGTAACTCTGTGAGATGAATTAACAGAACACAGAGCAGTTTCTCAGAAACCTTCTTTCCAGTTTTGAACGGAAGATATTTCCTTTTTCACCATAGCCCTCTATGGGCTTCCAAATATCCCTTTGCCAATTGCACAAGAACATCCGTAGCGAAAGGCTTCTTGAAGGGAAAGTTGTAACTCTGTGAGATGAATTAACAGAACACAGAGCAGTTTCTCAGAAAGCTTCTTTCCAGTTTTGAAAGGAAGATATTTCCTTTTTCACCATAGTCCTCTATGGGCTTCCAAATATCCCTTTGCCAATTCCACAAGAACAGCCTTAGCGAAAGGCTTCTTGAAGGGAAAGATGTGACTCTGTGAGATGAATTAACAGAACACAGAGCAGTTTCTCAGAAAGCTTCTTTCCAGCTTTGAACGGAAGATATTTACTTTTTCAACATGGCCCTCTATGAGCTTCCAAATATCACTTTGCCAATTCCACAAGAACAGACTTAGCGAAAGGCTTCTTGAAGGGAAAGATGTGACCCTGTGAGATGTTTTAACAGAACAGAGAGCAGTTTCTCAGAAAGCTTCTTTCCAGTTTTAAAGGGAAGATATTTCCTTTTTCACCATAGCCCTCTATGGGCTTCCAAATATCCGTTTGCCAATGCCACAAGAACAGCCGTAACGAAAGTCTTCTTGAAGGGAAAGACGTAACTCTGTGAGATGAATTAACAGAACACAGAGCAGTTTCTCAGAAAGCTTCTTTCCAGTATTGAACGGAAGGTATTTCCTTTTTCACCATAGCCCTCTATGGGCTTCCAAATATCACTTTGCCAATTCCACAAGAACAGCCTTAACGAAAGGTTTCTTCAAGGGACAGATGTAACTCTGTGAGATGAATTAACAGAACACAGAGCAGTTTCTCAGAAAGCTTCTTTCCAGTTTTGAACGGAAGATATTTCCTTTTTCACCATAGCCCTCTATGGGCTTCCAAATATCCCTTTGCCAATTCCACAAGAACAGCCTTAGCGAAAGGCTTCTTGAAGGGAAAGATGTAACTCTGTGAGATGAATTAATAGAACACAGAACAGTTTCTCAGAAAGCTTCTTTCCAGTTTTGAATGGAAGATATTTCCTTTTTCACCATAGCCCTCTATGGGCTTCCAAATATCCCTTTGCCAATTCCACAAGAACAGCCTTAGAGATAGGCTTCTTCAAGGGAAAGATGTAACTCTGTGAGATGAATTAACAGAACACGGAGCAGTTTCTCAGAAACCTTCTTTCCAGTTTTGAACGGAAGATATTTCCTTTTTCACCATAGCCATCTATGGGCTTCCAAATATCCCTTTGCCAACTCCACAAGAACAGCCTTAGCGAAAGTCTTCTTCAAGGGAAAGATGTAACTCTGTGAGATGAATTAACAGAAAACAGAGCAGTTTCTCAGAAAGCTTCTTTCCAGTTTTGAACAGAAGATATTTCCTTTTTCACCATAGCCCTCTACGTGCTTCCATATATCCCTTTGCCAATTCCCCAAGAACAGCCTTAGCGAAAGGCTTCTTGAAGGGAAAGATGTAACTCTGTGAGATGAATTAACATAACACAGAGCAGTTTCTCAGAAAGCTTCTTTCCAGTTTTGAACGGAAGATATTTCCTTTTTCACCATAGCCCTCTATGGGCTTCCAAATATCCCTTTGCCAATTCCACAAGAATAGCCTTAGCGAAAGGCTTCTTGAAGGGAAAGATGTAACTCTGTGAGATGAATTAACAGAACACAGAGCAGTTTCTCAGAAAGCTTCTTTCCAGTTTTGAACGGAAGATATTTCCTTTTTCACCATAGCCCTCTATGGGCTTCCAAATATCCCTTTGCCATTTCCACAAGAACAGCCTTAGCGAAAGGCTTCTTGAAGGGAAAGATGTAACTCTGTGAGATGAATTAACAGAACACAGAGCAGTTTCTCAGAAAGCTTCTTTCCAGTTTTGAACGGAAGATATTTCCTTTTTCACCATAGCCCTCTATGGGCTTCCAAATATCCCTTTGCCAATTCCACAAGAACAGCTTTAGCGAAAGGCTTCTTGAAGGGAAAGATGTAACTCTGTGAGATGAATTAACAGAACATAGAGCAGTTTCTCAGAAAGCTTCTTTCCAGTTTTGAACGGAAGATATTTCCTTTTTAACCATAGCCCTCTATGGGCTTCCAAATATCCCTTTGCCAATTCCACAAGAACAGCCTTAGCGAAAGGCTTCTTGAAGTTAAAGATGTAAATCTGTGAGATGAATTAACAGAACACAGAGCAGTTTCTCAGAAAGCTTCTTTCCAGTTTTGAACGGAAGATATTTCCTTTTTCACCATAGTCCTCTATGGGCTTCCAAATATCCCTTTGCCAATTCCACAAGAACAGCCTTAGCAAAAGGCTTCTTGAAGGGAAAGATGTAACTCTGTGAGATGAATTAACAGAACACAGAGCAGTTTCTCAGAAAGCTTCTTTCCAGCTTTGAACGGAAGATATTTACTTTTTCACCATAGCCCTCTATGAGCTTCCAAATATCACTTTGCCAATTCCACAAGAACAGACTTAGCGAAAGGCTTCTTGAAGGGAAAGATGTGACCCTGTGAGATGTTTTAACAGAACAGAGAGCAGTTTCTCAGAAAGCTTCTTTCCAGTTTTGAAGGGAAGATATTTCCTTTTTCACCATAGCCCTCTATGGGCTTCCAAATATCCGTTTGCCAATGCCACAAGAACAGCCTTAACGAAAGGCTTCTTGAAGGGAAAGACGTAACTCTGTGAGATGAATTAACAGAACACAGAGCAGTTTCTCAGAAAGCTTCTTTCCAGTATTGAACGGAAGGTATTTCCTTTTTCACCATAGCCCTCTATGGGCTTCCAAATATCACTTTGCCAATTCCACAAGAACAGCCTTAGGGAAAGGTTTCTTCAAGGGAAAGATGTAACTCTGTGAGATGAATTAACAGAACACAGAGCAGTTTCTCAAAAAGCTTCTTTCCAGTTTTGAACGGAAGCTATTTCCTTTTTCACCATAGCCCTCT
The DNA here is from genome assembly GCF_047675955.1 of Chlorocebus sabaeus. Classification (NCBI taxonomy): domain Eukaryota; kingdom Metazoa; phylum Chordata; class Mammalia; order Primates; family Cercopithecidae; genus Chlorocebus; species Chlorocebus sabaeus. The sequence goes on from NC_132911.1 coordinate 49,650,113, forward strand.
ATGGGTTGCCAAATATCCTTTGCCAATTCCACAAGAACAGCCTTAGCGAAAGGCTTCTTGAAGGGAAAGATGTAACTGTATGAGATGGATTAACACAACACAGAGCAGTTTCTCAGAAAGCTTCTTTCCATTTTTGAACGGAAGATATTTCCTTTTTCACCATAGCCCTCTACGGGCTTCCAAATATCCCTTTGCCAATTCCACAAGAATAGCCTTAGCGAAAGGCTTCTTGAAGGGAAAGATGTAACTCTGTGAGATGAATTAACAGAACACAGAGCAGTTTCTCAGAAAGCTTCTTTCCAGTTTTGAACGGAAGATATTTCCTTTTTCACCATAGCCCTCTATGGGCTTCCAATTATCCCTTTGCCAATTCCACAAGAACAGCCTTAGAGAAAGGCTTCTTCAAGGGAAAGATGTAACTCTGTGAGATGAATTAACAGAACACGGAGCAGTTTCTCAGAAAGCTTCTTTCCAGTTTTGAACGGAAGATATTTCCTTTTTCACCATAGCCATCTATGGGCTTCCAAATATCCCTTTGCCAACTCCACAAGAACAGCCTTAGCGAAAGTCTTCTTCAAGGGAAAGATGTAACTCTGTGAGATGAATTAACAGAAAACAGAGCAGTTTCTCAGAATTCTTCTTTCCAGTTTTGAACAGAAGATATTTCCTTTTTCACCATAGCCCTCTACGTGCTTCCATATATCCCTTTGCCAATTCCCCAAGAACAGCCTTAGCGAAAGGCTTCTTGAAGGGAAAGATGTAACTCTGTGAGATGAATTAACAGAACACAGAGCAGTTTCTCAGAAAGCTTCTTTCCAGTTTTGAACGGAAGATATTTCCTTTTTCACCATAGCCCTCTACGGGCTTCCAAATATCCCTTTGCCAATTCCACAAGAATAGCCTTAGCGAAAGGCTTCTTGAAGGGAAAGATGTAACTCTGTGAGATGAATTAACAGAACACAGAGCAGTTTCTCAGAAAGCTTCTTTCCAGTTTTGAACGGAAGATATTTCCTTTTTCACCATAGCCCTCTATGGGCTTCCAAATATCCCTTTGCCAATTCCACAAGAACAGCCTTAGCGAAAGGCTTCTTGAAGGGAAAGATGTAACTCTGTGAGATGAATTAACAGAACACAGAGCAGTTTCTCAGAAAGCTTCTTTAAAGTTTTGAACGGAAGATATTTCCTTTTTCACCATAGCCCTCTACGGGCTTCCAAATATCCCTTTGCCAATTCCACAAGAATAGCCTTAGCGAAAGGCTTCTTGAAGGGAAAGATGTAACTCTGTGAGATGAATTTACAGAACACAGAGCCGTTTCTCAGAAAGCTTCTTTCCAGTTTTGAACGGAAGATATTTCCTTTTTCACCATAGCCCTCTATGGGCTTCCAAATATCCCTTTGCCAATTCCACAAGAACAGCCTTAGAGAAAGGCTTCTTGAAGGGAAAGATGTAACTCTGTGAGATGAATTAACAGAACACGGAGCAGTTTCTCAGAAAGCTTCTTTCCAGTTTTGAACGGAAGATATTTCCTTTTTCACCATAGCCATCTATGGGCTTCCAAATATCCCTTTGCCAATTCCACAAGAACAGACTTAGCGAAAGTCTTCTTGAAGGGAAAGATGTAACTCTGTGAGATGAATTAACAGAAAACAGAGCAGTTTCTCAGAATGCTTCTTTCCAGTTTTGAACAGAAGATATTTCCTTTTTCACCATAGCCCTCTACGTGCTTCCATATATCCCTTTGCCAATTCCCCAAGAACAGCCTTAGAGAAAGGCTTCTTGAAGGGAAAGATGTAACTCTGTGAGATGAATTAACAGAACACAGAGCAGTTTCTCAGAAAGCTTCTTTCCAGTTTTGAACGGAAGATATTTCCTTTTTCACCATAGCCCTCTACGGGCTTCCAAATATCCCTTTGCCAATTCCACAAGAATAGCCTTAGCGAAAGGCTTCTTGAAGGGAAAGATGTAACTCTGTGAGATGAATTAACAGAACACAGAGCAGTTTCTCAGAAAGCTTCTTTCCAGTTTTGAACGGAAGATATTTCCTTTTTCACCATAGCCCTCTATGGGCTTCCAAATATCCCTTTGCCAATTCCACAAGAACAGCCTTAGCGAAAGGCTTCTTGAAGGGAAAGATGTAACTCTGTGAGATGAATTAACAGAACACAGAGCAGTTTCTCAGAAAGCTTCTTTCCAGTTTTGAACGGAAGATATTTCCTTTTTCACCATAGCCCTCTACGGGCTTCCAAATATCCCTTTGCCAATTCCACAAGAATAGCCTTAGCGAAAGGCTTCTTGAAGGGAAAGATGTAACTCTGTGAGATGAATTAACGGAACACAGAGCAGTTTCTCAGAAAGCTTCTTTCCAGTTTTGAACGGAAGATATTTCCTTTTTCACCATAGCCCTCTATGGGCTTCCAAATATCCCTTTGCCAATTCCACAAGAACAGCCTTAGCGAAAGGCTTCTTGAAGGGAAACATGTAACTCTGTGAGATGAATTAACAGAACACAGAGCAGTTTCTCAGAAAGCTTCTTTCCAGTTTTGAACGGAAGATATTTCCTTTTTCACCATAGCCCTCTACGGGCTTCCAAATATCCCTTTGCCAATTGCACAAGAATAGCCTTAGCGAAAGGCTTCTTGAAGGGAAAGATGTAACTCTGTGAGATGAATTAACAGAACACAGAGCAGTTTCTCAGAAAGCTTCTTTCCAGTTTTGAACGGAAGATATTTCCTTTTTCAGCATAGCCCTCTATGGGCTTCCAAATATCCCTTTGCCAATTCCACAAGAACAGCCTTAGCGAAAGGCTTCTTGAAGGGAAAGATGTAACTCTGTGAGATGAATTAACAGAACACAGAGCAGTTTCTCAGAAAGCTTCTTTCCAGTTTTGAACGGAAGATATTTCCTTTTTCACCATAGCCCTCTATGGGCTTCCAAATATCCCTTTGCCAATTCCACAAGAACAGCCTTAGAGATAGGCTTCTTTAAGGGAAAGATATAACTCTGTGAGATGAATTAACAGAACACGGAGCAGTTTCTCAGAAACCTTCTTTCCAGTTTTGAACGGAAGATATTTCCTTTTTCACCATAGCCATCTATGGGCTTCCAAATATCCCTTTGCCAACTCCACAAGAACAGCCTTAGCGAAAGTCTTCTTCAAGGGAAAGATGTAACTCTGTGAGATGAATTAACAGAAAACAGAGCAGTTTCTCAGAATTCTTCTTTCCAGTTGTGAACAGAAGATATTTCCTTTTTCACCATAGCCCTCTACGTGCTTCCATATATCCCTTTGCCAATTCCCCAAGAACAGCCTTAGCGAAAGGCTTCTTGAAGGGAAAGATGTAAGTCTGTGAGATGAATTAACAGAACACAGAGCAGTTTCTCAGAAAGCTTCTTTCCAGTTTTGAACGGAAGATATTTCCTTTTTCACCATAGCCCTCTACGGGCTTCCAAATATCCCTTTGCCAATTCCACAAGAATAGCCTTAGCGAAAGGCTTCTTGAAGGGAAAGATGTAACTCTGTGAGATGAATCAACAGAACACAGAGCAGTTTCTCAGAAAGCTTCTTTCCAGTTTTGAACGGAAGATATTTCCTTTTTCACCATAGCCCTCTATGGGCTTCCAAATATCCCTTTGCCAATTCCACAAGAACAGCCTTAGCGAAAGGCTTCTTGAAGGGAAAGATGTAACTCTGTGAGATGAATTAACAGAACACAGAGCAGTTTCTCAGAAAGCTTCTTTAAAGTTTTGAACGGAAGATATTTCCTTTTTCACCATAGCCCTCTACGGGCTTCCAAATATCCCTTTGCCAATTCCACAAGAATAGCCTTAGCGAAAGGCTTCTTGAAGGGAAAGATGTAACTCTGTGAGATGAATTAACAGAACACAGAGCAGTTTCTCAGAAAGCTTCTATCCAGTTTTGAACAGAAGATATTTCCTTTTTCACCTTAGCCCTCTATGGGCTTCCAAATATCCCTTTGCCAATTCCACAAGAACAGCCTTAGAGAAAGGCTTCTTGAAGGGAAAGATGTAACTCTGTGAGATGAATTAACAGAACACGGACCAGTTTCTCAGAAAGCTTCTTTCCAGTTTTGAACGGAAGATATTTCCTTTTTCACCATAGCCATCTATGGGCTTCCAAATATCCCTTTGCCAATTCCACAAGAACAGACTTAGCGAAAGTCTTCTTGAAGGGAAAGATGTAACTCTGTGAGATGAATTAACAGAAAACAGAGCAGTTTCTCAGAATGCTTCTTTCCAGTTTTGAACAGAAGATATTTCCTTTTTCACCATAGCCCTCTACGTGCTTCCATATATCCCTTTGCCAATTCCCCAAGAACAGCCTTAGAGAAAGGCTTCTTGAAGGGAAAGATGTAACTCTGTGAGATGAATTAACAGAACACAGAGCAGTTTCTCAGAAAGCTTCTTTCCAGTTTTGAACGGAAGATATTTCCTTTTTCACCATAGCCCTCTACGGGCTTCCAAATATCCCTTTGCCAATTCCACAAGAATAGCCTTAGCGAAAGGCTTCTTGAAGGGAAAGATGTAACTCTGTGAGATGAATTAACAGAACACAGAGCAGTTTCTCAGAAAGCTTCTTTCCAGTTTTGAACGGAAGATATTTCCTTTTTCACCATAGCCCTCTATGGGCTTCCAAATATCCCTTTGCCAATTCCACAAGAACAGCCTTAGCGAAAGGCTTCTTGAAGGGAAAGATGTAACTCTGTGAGATGAATTAACAGAACACAGAGCAGTTTCTCAGAAAGCTTCTTTCCAGTTTTGAACGGAAGATATTTCCTTTTTCACCATAGCCCTCTACGGGCTTCCAAATATCCCTTTGCCAATTCCACAAGAATAGCCTTAGCGAAAGGCTTCTTGAAGGGAAAGATGTAACTCTGTGAGATGAATTAACGGAACACAGAGCAGTTTCTCAGAAAGCTTCTTTCCAGTTTTGAACGGAAGATATTTCCTTTTTCACCATAGCCCTCTATGGGCTTCCAAATATCCCTTTGCCAATTCCACAAGAACAGCCTTAGCGAAAGGCTTCTTGAAGGGAAACATGTAACTCTGTGAGATGAATTAACAGAACACAGAGCAGTTTCTCAGAAAGCTTCTTTCCAGTTTTAAACGGAAGATATTTCCTTTTTCACCATAGCCCTCTACGGGCTTCCAAATATCCCTTTGCCAATTGCACAAGAATAGCCTTAGCGAAAGGCTTCTTGAAGGGAAAGATGTAACTCTGTGAGATGAATTAACAGAACACAGAGCAGTTTCTCAGAAAGCTTCTTTCCAGTTTTGAACGGAAGATATTTCCTTTTTCAGCATAGCCCTCTATGGGCTTCCAAATATCCCTTTGCCAATTCCACAAGAACAGCCTTAGCGAAAGGCTTCTTGAAGGGAAAGATGTAACTCTGTGAGATGAATTAACAGAACACAGAGCAGTTTCTCAGAAAGCTTCTTTCCAGTTTTGAACGGAAGATATTTCCTTTTTCACCATAGCCCTCTATGGGCTTCCAAATATCCCTTTGCCAATTCCACAAGAACAGCTTTAGCGAAAGGCTTCTTGAAGGGAAAGATGTAACTCTGTGAGATGAATTAACAGAACATAGAGCAGTTTCTCAGAAAGCTTCTTTCCAGTTTTGAACGGAAGATATTTCCTTTTTAACCATAGCCCTCTATGGGCTTCCAAATATCCCTTTGCCAATTCCACAAGAACAGCCTTAGCGAAAGGCTTCTTGAAGTTAAAGATGTAAATCTGTGAGATGAATTAACAGAACACAGAGCAGTTTCTCAGAAAGCTTCTTTCCAGTTTTGAACGGAAGATATTTCCTTTTTCACCATAGCCCTCTATGGGCTTCCAAATATCCCTTTGCCAATTCCCCAAGAACAGCCTAAGCGAAAGGCTTCTTGAAGGGAAAGATGTAACTCTGTGAGATGAATTAACAGAACACAGAGCAGTTTCTTAGAAAGCTTCTTTCCAGTTTTGAACGGAAGATATTTCCTTTTTCACCATAGTCCTCTATGGGCTTCCAAATATCCCTTTGCCAATTCCACAAGAACAGCCTTAGCGAAAGGCTTCTTGAAGGGAAAGATGTAACTCTGTGAGATGAATTAACAGAACACAGAGCAGTTTCTCAGAAAGCTTCTTTCCAGTTTTGAACGGAAGATATTTCCTTTTTCACCATAGCCCTCTATGGGCTTCCAAATATCCCTTTGCCAATTCCACAAGAACAGCCTTAGCGAAAGGCTTCTTGAAGGGAAAGAGGTAACTCTGTGAGATGAATTAACAGAACATAGAAGAGTTTCTCAGAAAGCTTCTTTCCAGTTTTGAACGGAAGATATTTCCTTTTTCACCATAGCCCTCTATGGGCTTCCAAATATCCCTTTGCCAATTCCACAAGAACAGCCTTAGCGAAAGGCTTCTTGAAGGGAAAGATGTAACTCTGTGAGATGAATTAACAGAACACAGAGCAGTTTCTCAGAAAGCTTCTTTCCAGTTTTGAACGGAAAATATTTCCTTTTTCACCATTACCCTCTATGGGCTTCCAAATATCCCTTTGCCAATTGCACAAGAACATCCGTAGCGAAAGGCTTCTTGAAGGGAAAGTTGTAACTCTGTGAGATGAATTAACAGAACACAGAGCAGTTTCTCAGAAAGCTTCTTTCCAGTTTTGAAAGGAAGATATTTCCTTTTTCACCATAGCCCTCTATGGGCTTCCAAATATCCCTTTGCCAATTCCACAAGAACAGCCTTAGCGAAAGGCTTCTTGAAGGGAAAGATGTGACTCTGTGAGATGAATTAACAGAACACAGAGCAGTTTCTCAGAAAGCTTCTTTCCAGCTTTGAACGGAAGATATTTACTTTTTCACCATGGCCCTCTATGAGCTTCCAAATATCACTTTGCCAATTCCACAAGAACAGAATTAGCGAAAGGCTTCTTGAAGGGAAAGATGTGACACTGTGAGATGTTTTAACAGAACAGAGAGCAGTTTCTCAGAAAGCTTCTTTCCAGTTTTGAAGGGAAGATATTTCCTTTTTCACCATAGCCCTCTATGGGCTTCCAAATACCCGTTTGCCAATGCCACAAGAACAGCCTTAACGAAAGGCTTCTTGAAGGGAAAGACGTAACTCTGTGAGATGAATTAACAGAACACAGAGCAGTTTCTCAGAAAGCTTCTTTCCAGTATTGAACGGAAGGTATTTCCTTTTTCACCAAAGCCCTCTATGGGCTTCCAAATATCACTTGGCCAATTCCACAAGAACAGCCTTAGCGAAAGGTTTCTTCAAGGGAAAGATGTAACTCTGTGAGATGAATTAACAGAACACAGAGCAGTTTCTCAGAAAGCTTTTTTCCAGTTTTGAACGGAAGATATTTCCTTTTTAACCATAGCCCTCTATGGGCTTCCAAATATCCCTTTGCCAATTCCACAAGAACAGCCTTAGCGAAAGGCTTCTTGAAGTTAAAGATGTAAATCTGTGAGATGAATTAACAGAACACAGAGCAGTTTCTCAGAAAGCTTCTTTCCAGTTTTGAACGGAAGATATTTCCTTTTTCACCATAGCCCTCTATGGGCTTCCAAATATCCCTTTGCCAATTCCCCAAGAACAGCCTAAGCGAAAGGCTTCTTGAAGGGAAAGATGTAACTCTGTGAGATGAATTAACAGAACACAGAGCAGTTTCTTAGAAAGCTTCTTTCCAGTTTTGAACGGAAGATATTTCCTTTTTCACCATAGTCCTCTATGGGCTTCCAAATATCCCTTTGCCAATTCCACAAGAACAGCCTTAGCGAAAGGCTTCTTGAAGGGAAAGATGTAACTCTGTGAGATGAATTAACAGAACACAGAGCAGTTTCTCAGAAAGCTTCTTTCCAGTATTGAACGGAAGGTATTTCCTTTTTCACCAAAGCCCTCTATGGGCTTCCAAATATCACTTGGCCAATTCCACAAGAACAGCCTTAGCGAAAGGTTTCTTCAAGGGAAAGATGTAACTCTGTGAGATGAATTAACAGAACACAGAGCAGTTTCTCAGAAAGCTTCTTTCCAGTTTTGAACGGAAGATATTTCCTTTTTCACCGTAGCCCTCTATGGGTTTCCAAATACCCCTTGCCAATTCCACAAGAACAGCCTTAGCGAAAGGCTTCTTGAAGGGAAAGATGTAATTCTGTGAGATGAATTAACAGAACACAGAGCAGTTTCTCAAAAAGCTTCTTTCCAGTTTTGAACGGAAGCTATTTCCTTTTTCACCATAGCCCTCTATGGGTTGCCAAATATCCCTTTGCCAATTCCACAAGAACAGCCTTAGCGAAAGGCTTCTTGATGGGAAAGATGTAACTCTATGAGATGGATTAACACAACACAGAGCAGTTTCTCAGAAAGCTTCTTTCCATTTTTGAACGGAAGATATTTCCTTTTTCACCATAGCCCTCTATGGGCTTCCAAATATCCCTTTGCCAATTCCACAAGAACAGCCTTAGCGAAAGGCTTCTTGAAGGGAAAGAGGTAACTCTGTGAGATGAATTAACAGAACACAGAGCAGTTTTTCAGAAAGCTTCTTTCCCGTTTTAAACGGAAGATATTTCCTTTTTCACCTTAGCCCTCTGTGGGCTTCCAAATATCCCTTTGCCAATTCCAAAAAACCAGCCTTAGCGAAAGGCTTCTTGAAGGAAAAGATGTAACTCTGCTAGATGAATTAACAGAACACAGAGCAGTTTCTCAGAAAGCTTCTTTCCAGTTTTGAACGGAAGATATTTCCTTTTTCACCATAGCCCTCTATCGGTTTCCAAATATCCCTTTGCCAATTACACAAGAACAGCCTTAGCCAAAGGCTCCTCGAAGGGATAGATGTAACTCTGTGAGATGAATTAACAGAACACAGAGCAGTTTCTCAGAAAGCTTCTTTCCAGTTTTGAACGGAAGATATTTCCTTTTTCACCATAGCCCTCTATGGGCTTCCAAATATCCCTTTGCCAAATCCACAAGAACAGCCTTAGCGAAAGGCTTCTTGAAGGGAAAGATGTAACTCTGTGAGATGAATTAAGAGAACACAGAGCAGTTTCTCAGAAAGCTTCTTTCCAGCTTTGAACGGAAGATATTTCCTTTTTCACCATAGCTCTCTATGGGCTTCCAAATATCCCGTTGCCAATTCCACAAGAACAGCCTTAGCGAAAGGCTTCTTGAAGGGAAAGATGTAACTCTGTGAGATGAATTAACAGAACACAGAGCAGTTTCTCAGAAAGCTACTTTCCAGTTTTGAACGGAAGATATTTCCTTTTTCACCATAGCCCTCTATGGGCTTCCAAATATCCCTTTGCCAATTCCAGAAGAACAGCCTTAGCGAAACGCTTCTTGATGGGGAAGATGTAACTCTGTGAGATGATTTAACAGAACACAGAGCAGTTTCTCAGAAAGCTTCTTTCCAGTTTTGAACGGAAGATATTTCCTTTTTCACCATAGCCCTCTATGGGCTTCCAGATATCCCTTGCCAATTCCACAAGAACAGCCTTAGCGAAACGCTTCTTGAAGGGGAAGATGCAACTCTGTGAGATGATTTAATAGAACCCAGAGCAGTTTCACAGAAAGCTTCTTTCCAGTTTTGAACGGAAGATATTTCCTTTTTCACCATAGCCCTCTATGGGCTTCCAAATATCCCTTTGCCAATTCCAGAAGAACAGCCTTAGCGAAAGGCTCCTTGAAGGGAAAGATGTAACTCTCTGAGATGAATTAACAGAACACAGAGCAGTTTCTCAGAAAGCTTCTTTCCAGTTTTGAACGGAATGTATTTCCTTTTTCACCATAATACTCTATGGTCTTCAAAATATCACCTTCTAAATTCCACAAGAACAGTCTTAGCGAAAGGCTTCTTGAAGGGAAAGCTGTAACTCTGTGAGATGTATTAACAGAACACTAAGCAGTTTCTCAGAAAACTCCTTTCCAGTTTTTAAAGGAAGATATTTGCTTTTTCACCATAGCCCTCTATGGGCTTCCATATATCACTTTCTAAATTCCACAAGAACAGCCTTAGCGAAAGGCTTCTTGAAGGGAAAGATGTAACTCTGTGAGATGAATTAACAGAACACAGAGCAGTTTCTCAGAAAGCTTCTTTACAGTGTTGAACGGAAGATATTTCCTTTTTCACCATAGCCCTCTATGTGCTTCCAAATATCCCTTTGCCAATTCCACAAGAACAGCCTTAGCGAAAGGTTTCTTGAAGGGAAAGATGTAACTCTGTGAGATGAATTAGCAGAACACAGCGCAGTTTCTCAGAAAGCTTCTTTCCAGTTTTGAACGGAAGATATTTCCTTTTTCACCATAGCCCTCTATGGGCTTCCAAATATCCCTTTGCCAATTCCACAAGAACAGCCTTAGCGAAAGGTTTCTTGAAGGGGAAGATGTAACTCTGTGAGATGAATTAACCGAACACTGAGCAGTTTCTCAGAAAGCTTCTTTCCAGTTTTGAACGGAAGATATTTCCTTTTTCACCATAGCCATCTATGGGCTTCCAAATATCCCTTTGCCAATTCCACAAGAACAGCCTTAGCGAAAGGCTTCTTGAAGGGGAAGATGTAACTCTGTGAGATGAATTAACAGAACACAGAGCAGTTTCTCAGAAAGCTTCTTTCCAGTTTTGAACGGAAGATATTTCCTTTTTCACCATAGCCCTCTATGGGCTTCCAAACATCCCTTTGCCAATTCCACAAGAACAGCCTTAGAGAAAGGCTTCTTCAAGGGAAAGATGTAACTCTGTGAGATGAATTAACAGAACACGGAGCAGTTTCTCAGAAAGCCTCTTTCCAGTTTTGAACGGAAGATATTTCCTTTTTCACCATAGCCATCTATGGGCTTCCAAATATCCCTTTGCCAATTCCACAAGAACAGCCTTAGCGAAAGTCTTCTTCAGGGGAAAGATGTAACTCTGTGAGATGAATTAACAGAAAACAGAGCAGTTTCTCAAAAAGCTTCTTTCCAGTTTTGAACAGAAGATATTTCCTTTTTCACCATAGCCCTCTACGTGCTTCCATATATCCCTTTGCCAATTCCCCAAGAACAGCCTTAGCGAAAGGCTTCTTGAAGGGAAAGATGTAACTCTGTGAGATGAATTAACAGAACACAGAGCAGTTTCTCAGAAAGCTTCTGTCCAGTTTTGAAAGGAAGATATTTCCTTTTTCGCCATAGCCCTCTATAGGCTTCCAAATATCCCTTTGCCAATTCCGCAAGAACAGCCTTAGCGAAAGGCTTCTTGAAGGGAAAGATGTAACTCTGTGAGATGAATAAACAGAACACAGAACAGTTTCTTAGAAAGCTTCTTTCCAGTTTTGAACGGAAGATATTTCCTTTTTCACCATAGCCCTCTAAGGGCTTCCAAATATCACTTTGCCAATTCCACAAGAACAGCCTTAGCGAAAGACTTCTTGAAGGGAAAGATGTAACTCTGTGAGATGAATTAACAGAACACAGAGCAGTTTCTCAGGAAGCTTCTTTCCAGTTTTGAACGGAAGATATTTCCTTTTTCACCATAGCCCTCTATGGGCTTCCAGATATCCCTTTGCCAATTCCACAAGAACAGCCTTAGCGAAACGCTTCTTGAAGGGGAAGATGTAACTCTGTGAGATGATTTAACAGAACCCAGAGCAGTTTCACAGAAAGCTTCTTTCCAGTTTTGAACGGAAGATATTTCATTTTTCACCATAGCCCTCTATGGGCTTCCAAAGATCCCTTTGCCAATTCCAGAAGAACAGCCTTAGCGAAAGGCTCCTTGAAGGGAAAGATGTAACTCTCTGAGATGAATTAACAGAACACAGAGCAGTTTCTCAGAAAGCTTCTTTCCAGTTTTGAACGGAAGGTATTTCCTTTTTCACCATAATACTCTATGGTCTTCAAAATATCACCTTCTAAATTCCACAAGAACAGCCTTAGCGAAAGGCTTCTTGAAGGGAAAGCTGTAACTCTGTGAGACGAATTAACAGAACACAGAGAAGTTTCTCAGATAGCTTCTTTCCAGTTTTGAACGGAAGATATTTCCTTTTCACCACAGCCCTCTATGGGCTTCCAAATATCCCTTTGCCAATTCCACAAGAACAGCCTTAGCGAAAGGCTTCTTGAAGGGAAAGATGTAACTCTGTGAGATGAATTAACAGAACACAGAGCAGTTTCTCAGAAGGCTTCTTTCCAGTTTTGAACGGAAAATATTTCCTTTTTCATCATTACCCTCTATGGGCTTCCAAATATCCCTTTGCCAATTGCACAAGAACATCCGTAGCGAAAGGCTTCTTGAAGGGAAAGTTGTAACTCTGTGAGATGAATTAACAGAACACAGAGCAGTTTCTCAGAAAGCTTCTTTCCAGTTTTGAAAGGAAGATATTTCCTTTTTCACCATAGTCCTCTATGGGCTTCCAAATATCCCTTTGCCAATTCCACAAGAACAGCCTTAGCGAAAGGCTTCTTGAAGGGAGTGATGTGACTCTGTGAGATGAATTAACAGAACACAGAGCAGTTTCTCAGAAAGCTTCTTTCCAGCTTTGAACGGAAGATATTTACTTTTTCACTATGGCCCTCTATGAGCTTCCAAATATCACTTTGCCAATTCCACAAGAACAGACTTAGCGAAAGGCTTCTTGAAGGGAAAGATGTGACCCTGTGAGATGTTTTAACAGAACAGAGAGCAGTTTCTCAGAAAGCTTCTTTCCAGTTTTGAAGGGAAGATATTTCCTTTTTCACCATAGCCCTCTATGGGCTTCCAAATATCCGTTTGCCAATGCCACAAGAACAGCCGTAACGAAAGGCTTCTTGAAGGGAAAGACGTAACTCTGTGAGATGAATTAACAGAACACAGAGCAGTTTCTCAGAAAGCTTCTTTCCAGTATTGAACGGAAGGTATTTCCTTTTTCACCATAGCCCTCTATGGGCTTCCAAATATCACTTTGCCAATTCCACAAGAACAGCCTTAACGAAAGGTTTCTTCAAGGGAAAGATGTAACTCTGTGAGATGAATTAACAGAACACAGAGCAGTTTCTCAGAAAGCTTCTTTCCAGTTTTGAACGGAAGATATTTCCTTTTTCACCATAGCCCTCTATGGGCTTCCAAATATCCCTTTGCCAATTCCACAAGAACAGCCTTAGCGAAAGGCTTCTTGAAGGGAAAGATGTAACTCTGTGAGATGAATTAATAGAACACAGAACAGTTTCTCAGAAAGCTTCTTTCCAGTTTTGAATGGAAGATATTTCCTTTTTCACCATAGCCCTCTAAGGGCTTCCAAATATCCCTTTGCCAATTCCACAAGAACAGCCTTAGAGATAGGCTTCTTCAAGGGAAAGATATAACTCTGTGAGATGAATTAACAGAACACGGAGCAGTTTCTCAGAAACCTTCTTTCCAGTTTTGAACGGAAGATATTTCCTTTTTCACCATAGCCATCTATGGGCTTCCAAATATCCCTTTGCCAACTCCACAAGAACAGCCTTAGCGAAAGTCTTCTTCAAGGGAAAGATGTAACTCTGTGAGATGAATTAACAGAAAACAGAGCAGTTTCTCAGAAAGCTTCTTTCCAGTTTTGAACACAAGATATTTCCTTTTTCACCATAGCCCTCAACGTGCTTCCATATATCCCTTTGCCAATTCCCCAAGAACAGCCTTAGCGAAAGGCTTCTTGAAGGGAAAGATGTAACTCTGTGAGATGAATTAACATAACACAGAGCAGTTTCTCAGAAAGCTTCTATCCAGTTTTGAACGGAAGATATTTCCTTTTTCACCATAGCCCTCTATGGGCTTCCAAATATCCCTTTGCCAATTCCACAAGAATAGCCTTAGCGAAAGGCTTCTTGAAGGGAAAGATGTAACTCTGTGAGATGAATTAACAGAACACAGAGCAGTTTCTCAGAAAGCTTCATTCCAGTTTTGAACGGAAGATATTTCCTTTTTCACCATAGCCCTCTATGGGCTTCCAAATATCCCTTTGCCAATTCCACAAGAACAGCCTTAGCGAAAGGCTTCTTGAAGGGAAAGATGTAACTCTGTGAGATGAATTAACAGAACACAGAGCAGTTTCTCAGAAAGCTTCTTTCCAGTTTTGAACGGAAGATATTTCCTTTTTCACCATAGCCCTCTATGGGCTTCCAAATATCCCTTTGCCAATTCCACAAGAACAGCTTTAGCGAAAGGCTTCTTGAAGGGAAAGATGTAACTCTGTGAGATGAATTAACAGAACATAGAGCAGTTTCTCAGAAAGCTTCTTTCCAGTTTTGAACGGAAGATATTTCCTTTTTAACCATAGCCCTCTATGGGCTTCCAAATATTCCTTTGCCAATTCCACAAGAAAAGCCTTAGCGAAAGGCTTCTTGAAGTTAAAGATGTAAATCTGTGAGATGAATTAACAGAACACAGAGCAGTTTCTCAGAAAGCTTCTTTCCAGTTTTGAACGGAAGATATTTCCTTTTTCACCATAGCCCTCTACGGGCTTCCAAATATCCCTTTGCCAATTCCCCAAGAACAGCCTTAGCGAAAGGCTTCTTGAAGGGAAAGATGTAACTCTGTGAGATGAATTAACAGAACACAGAGCAGTTTCTCAGAAGGCTTCTTTCCAGTTTTGAACGGAAAATATTTCCTTTTTCACCATTACCCTCTATGGGCTTCCAAATATCCCTTTGCCAATTGCACAAGAACATCCGTAGCGAAAGGCTTCTTGAAGGGAAAGTTGTAACTCTGTGAGATGAATTAACAGAACACAGAGCAGTTTCTCAGAAAGCTTCTTTCCAGTTTTGAAAGGAAGATATTTCCTTTTTCACCATAGTCCTCTATGGGCTTCCAAATATCCCTTTGCCAATTCCACAAGAACAGCCTTAGCGAAAGGCTTCTTGAAGGGAGTGATGTGACTCTGTGAGATGAATTAACAGAACACAGAGCAGTTTCTCAGAAAGCTTCTTTCCAGCTTTGAACGGAAGATATTTACTTTTTCACTATGGCCCTCTATGAGCTTCCAAATATCACTTTGCCAAATCCACAAGAACAGACTTAGCGAAAGGCTTCTTGAAGGGAAAGATGTGACCCTGTGAGATGTTTTAACAGAACAGAGAGCAGTTTCTCAGAAAGCTTCTTTCCAGTTTTGAAGGGAAGATATTTCCTTTTTCACCATAGCCCTCTATGGGCTTCCAAATATCCGTTTGCCAATGCCACAAGAACAGCCGTAACGAAAGGCTTCTTGAAGGGAAAGACGTAACTCTGTGAGATGAATTAACAGAACACAGAGCAGTTTCTCAGAAAGCTTCTTTCCAGTATTGAACGGAAGGTATTTCCTTTTTCACCATAGCCCTCTATGGGCTTCCAAATATCACTTTGCCAATTCCACAAGAACAGCCTTAACGAAAGGTTTCTTCAAGGGAAAGATGTAACTCTGTGAGATGAATTAACAGAACACAGAGCAGTTTCTCAGAAAGCTTCTTTCCAGTTTTGAACGGAAGATATTTCCTTTTTCACCATAGCCCTCTATGGGCTTCCAAATATCCCTTTGCCAATTCCACAAGAACAGCCTTAGCGAAAGGCTTCTTGAAGGGAAAGATGTAACTCTGTGAGATGAATTAATAGAACACAGAACAGTTTCTCAGAAAGCTTCTTTCCAGTTTTGAATGGAAGATATTTCCTTTTTCACCATAGCCCTCTATGGGCTTCCAAATATCCCTTTGCCAATTCCACAAGAACAGCCTTAGAGATAGGCTTCTTTAAGGGAAAGATATAACTCTGTGAGATGAATTAACAGAACACGGAGCAGTTTCTCAGAAACCTTCTTTCCAGTTTTGAACGGAAGATATTTCCTTTTTCACCATAGCCATCTATGGGCTTCCAAATATCCCTTTGCCAACTCCACAAGAACAGCCTTAGCGAAAGTCTTCTTCAAGGGAAAGATGTAACTCTGTGAGATGAATTAACAGAAAACAGAGCAGTTTCTCAGAAAGCTTCTTTCCAGTTTTGAACAGAAGATATTTCCTTTTTCACCATAGCCCTCAACGTGCTTCCATATATCCCTTTGCCAATTCCCCAAGAACAGCCTTAGCGAAAGGCTTCTTGAAGGGAAAGATGTAACTCTGTGAGATGAATTAACATAACACAGAGCAGTTTCTCAGAAAGCTTCTATCCAGTTTTGAACGGAAGATATTTCCTTTTTCACCATAGCCCTCTATGGGCTTCCAAATATCCCTTTGCCAATTCCACAAGAATAGCCTTAGCGAAAGGCTTCTTGAAGGGAAAGATGTAACTCTGTGAGATGAATTAACAGAACACAGAGCAGTTTCTCAGAAAGCTTCTTTCCAGTTTTGAACGGAAGATATTTCCTTTTTCACCATAGCCCTCTATGGGCTTCCAAATATCCCTTTGCCAATTCCACAAGAACAGCTTTAGCGAAAGGCTTCTTGAAGGGAAAGATGTAACTCTGTGAGATGAATTAACAGAACATAGAGCAGTTTCTCAGAAAGCTTCTTTCCAGTTTTGAACGGAAGATATTTCCTTTTTAACCATAGCCCTCTATGGGCTTCCAAATATCCCTTTGCCAATTCCACAAGAACAGCCTTAGCGAAAGGCTTCTTGAAGTTAAAGATGTAAATCTGTGAGATGAATTAACAGAACACAGAGCAGTTTCTGAGAAAGCTTCTTTCCAGTTTTGAACGGAAGATATTTCCTTTTTCACCATAGCCCTCTATGGGCTTCCAAATATCCCTTTGCCAATTCCCCAAAAACAGCCTAAGCGAAAGGATTCTTGAAGGGAACGATTTAACTCTGTGAGATGAATTAACAGAACACAGAGCAGTTTCTCAGAAAGCTTCTTTCCAGTTTTGAACGGAAGATATTTCCTTTTTCACCATAGTCCTCTATGGGAGTCCAAATATCCCTTTGCCAATTCCACAAGAACAGCCTTAGCGAAAGGCTTCTTGAAGGGAAAGATGTAACTCTGTGAGATGAATTAACAGAACACAGAGCAGTTTCTCAGAAAGCTTCTTTCCAGCTTTGAACGGAAGATATTTACTTTTTCACCATAGCCCTCTATGAGCTTCCAAATATCACTTTGCCAATTCCACAAGAACAGACTTAGCGAAAGGCTTCTTGTAGGGAAAGATGTAACTCTGTGAGATGAATTAATAGAACACAGAACAGTTTCTCAGAAAGCTTCTTTCCAGTTTTGAACGGAAGATATTTCCTATTTCACCATAGCCCTCTATGGGCTTCCAAATATCCCTTTGCCAATTCCACAAGAACAGCCTTAGAGAAAGGCTTCTTCAAGGGAAAGATGTAACTCTGTGAGATGAATTAACAGAACACGGAGCAGTTTCTCAGAAAGCTTCTTTCCAGTTTTGAACGGAAGATATTTCCTTTTTCACCATAGCCATCTATGGGCTTCCAAATATCCCTTTGCCAACTCCACAAGAACAGCCTTAGCGAAAGTCTTCTTCAAGTGAAAGATGTAACTCTGTGAGATGAATTAACAGAAAACAGAGCAGTTTCTCAGAATTCTTCTTTCCAGTTTTGAACAGAAGATATTTCCTTTTTCACCATAGCCCTCTACGTGCTTCCATATATCCCTTTGCCAATTCCCCAAGAACAGCCTTAGCGAAAGGCTTCTTGAAGGGAAAGATGTAACTCTGTGAGATGAATTAACAGAACACAGAGCAGTTTCTCAGAAAGCTTCTTTCCAGTTTTGAACGGAAGATATTTCCTTTTTCACCATAGCCCTCTACAGGCTTCCAAATATCCCTTTGCCAATTCCACAAGAATAGCCTTAGCGAAAGGCTTCTTGAAGGGAAAGATGTAACTCTGTGAGATGAATTAACAGAACACAGAGCAGTTTCTCAGAAAGCTTCTTTCCAGTTTTGAACGGAAGATATTTCCTTTTTCACCATAGCCCTCTATGGGCTTCCTAATATCCCTTTGCCAATTCCACAAGAACAGCCTTAGCGAAAGGCTTCTTGAAGGGAAAGATGTAACTCTGTGAGATGAATTAACAGAACACAGAGCAGTTTCTCAGAAAGCTTCTTTACAGTTTTGAACGGAAGATATTTCCTTTTTCACCATAGCCCTCTACGGGCTTCCAAATATCCCTTTGCCAATTCCACAAGAATAGCCTTAGCGAAAGGCTTCTTGAAGGGAAAGATGTAACTCTGTGAGATGAATTAACAGAACACAGAGCAGTTTCTCAGAAAGCTTCTTTCCAGTTTGAACGGAAGATATTTCCTTTTTCACCATAGCCCTCTATGGGCTTCCAAATATCAATTTGCCAATTCCACAAGAACAGCCTTAGAGAAAGGCTTCTTCAAGGGAAAGATGTAACTCTGTGAGATGAATTAACAGAACACGGAGCAGTTTCTCAGAAAGCTTCTTTCCAGTTTTGAACGGAAGATATTTCCTTTTTCACCATAGCCATCTATGGGCTTCCAAATATCCCTTTGCCAACTCCACAAGAACAGCCTTAGCGAAAGTCTTCTTCAAGGGAAAGATGTAACTCTGTGAGATGAATTAACAGAAAACAGAGCAGTTTCTCAGAATGCTTCTTTCCAGTTTTGAACAGAAGATATTTCCTTTTTCACCATAGCCCTCTACGTGCTTCCATATATCCCTTTGCCAATTCCCCAAGAACAGCCTTAGCGAAAGGCTTCTTGAAGGGAAAGATGTAACTCTGTGAGATGAAATAACAGAACACAGAGCAGTTTCTCAGAAAGCTTCTTTCCAGTTTTGAACGGAAGATATTTCCTTTTTCACCATAGCCCTCTACGGGCTTCCAAATATCCCTTTGCCAATTCCACAAGAATAGCCTTAGCGAAAGGCTTCTTGAAGGGAAAGATGTAACTCTGTGAGATGAATTAACAGAACACAGAGAAGTTTCTCAGAAAGCTTCTTTCCAGTTTTGAACGGAAGATATTTCCTTTTTCACCATAGCCCTCTATGGGCTTCCAAATATCCCTTTGCCAATTCCACAAGAACAGCCTTAGCGAAAGGCTTCTTGAAGGGAAAGATGTAACTCTGTGAGATGAATTAACAGAACACAGAGCAGTTTCTCAGAAAGCTTCTTTCCAGTTTTGAACGGAAGATATTTCCTTTTTCACCATAGCCCTCTACGGGCTTCCAAATATCCCTTTGCCAATTCCACAAGAATAGCCTTAGCGAAAGGCTTCTTGAAGGGAAAGATGTAACTCTGTGAGATGAATTAACAGAACACAGAGCAGTTTCTCAGAAAGCTTCTTTCCAGTTTTGAACGGAAGATATTTCCTCTTTCACCATAGCCCTCTATGGGCTTCCAAATATCCCTTTGCCAATTCCACAAGAACAGCCTTAGCGAAAGGCTTCTTGAAGGGAAACATGTAACTCTGTGAGATGAATTAACAGAACACAGAGCAGTTTCTCAGAAAGCTTCTTTCCAGTTTTGAACGGAAGATATTTCCTTTTTCACCATAGCCCTCTACGGGCTTCCAAATATCCCTTTGCCAATTCCACAAGAATAGCCTTAGCGAAAGGCTTCTTGAAGGGAAAGATGTAACTCTGTGAGATGAATTAACAGAACACAGAGCAGTTTCTCAGAAAGCTTCTTTCCAGTTTTGAACGGAAGATATTTCCTTTTTCAGCATAGCCCTCTATGGGCTTCCAAATATCCCTTTGCCAATTCCACAAGAACAGCCTTAGCGAAAGGCTTCTTGAAGGGAAAGATGTAACTCTGTGAGATGAATTAACAGAACACAGAGCAGTTTCTCAGAAAGCTTCTTTCCAGTTTTGAACGGAAGATATTTCCTTTTTCACCATAGCCCTCTATGGGCTTCCAAATATCCCTTTGCCAATTCCACAAGAACAGCTTTAGCGAAAGGCTTCTTGAAGGGAAAGATGTAACTCTGTGAGATGAATTAATAGAACATAGAGCAGTTTCTCAGAAAGCTTCTTTCCAGTTTTGAAGGGAAGATATTTCCTTTTTAACCATAGCCCTCTATGGGCTTCCAAATATCCCTTTGCCAATTCCACAAGAACAGCCTTAGCGAAAGGCTTCTTGAAGTTAAAGATGTAAATCTGTGAGATGAATTAACAGAACACAGAGCAGTTTCTCAGAAAGCTTCTTTCCAGTTTTGAACGGAAGATATTTCCTTTTTCACCATAGCCCTCTATGGGCTTCCAAATATCCCTTTGCCAATTCCCCAAGAACAGCCTAAGCGAAAGGCTTCTTGAAGGGAAAGATGTAACTCTGTGAGATGAATTAACAGAACACAGAGCAGTTTCTCAGAAAGCTTCTTTCCAGTTTTGAAGGGAAGATATTTCCTTTTTCACCATAGTCCTCTATGGGCTTCCAAATATCCCTTTGCCAATTCCACAAGAACAGCCTTAGCGAAAGGCTTCTTGAAGGGAAAGATGTAACTCTGTGAGATGAATTAACAGAACACAGAGCAGTTTCTCAGAAAGCTTCTTTCCAGTTTTGAACGGAAGATATTTCCTTTTTCACCATAGCCCTCTATGGGCTTCCAAATATCCCTTTGCCAATTCCACAAGAACAGCCTTAGCGAAAGGCTTCTTGAAGGGAAAGAGGTAACTCTGTGAGATGAATTAACAGAACATAGAAGAGTTTCTCAGAAAGCTTCTTTCCAGTTTTGAACGGAAGATATTTCCTTTTTCACCATAGCCCTCTATGGGCTTCCAAATATCCCTTTGCCAATTCCACAAGAACAGCCTTAGCGAAAGGCTTCTTGAAGGGAAAGATGTAACTCTGTGAGATGAATTAACAGAACACAGAGCAGTTTCTCAGAAAGCTTCTTTCCAGCTTTGAACGGAAGATATTTACTTTTTCACCATGGCCCTCTATGAGCTTCCAAATATCACTTTGCCAATTCCACAAGAACAGCCTTAGCGAAAGGTTTCTTCAAGGGAAAGATGTAACTCTGTGAGATGAATTAACAGAACACAGAGCAGTTTCTCAGAAAGCTTCTTTCCAGTTTTGAACGGAAGATATTTCCTTTTTCACCGTAGCCCTCTATGGGTTTCCAAATACCCCTTGCCAATTCCACAAGAACAGCCTTAGCGAAAGGCTTCTTGAAGGGAAAGATGTAATTCTGTGAGATGAATTAACAGAACACAGAGCAGTTTCTCAAAAAGCTTCTTTCCAGTTTTGAACGGAAGCTATTTCCTTTTTCACCATAGCCCTCTATGGGTTGCCAAATATCCCTTTGCCAATTCCACAAGAACAGCCTTAGCGAAAGGCTTCTTGATGGGAAAGATGTAACTCTATGAGATGGATTAACACAACACAGAGCAGTTTCTCAGAAAGCTTCTTTCCATTTTTGAACGGAAGATATTTCCTTTTTCACCATAGCCCTCTATGGGCTTCCAAATATCCCTTTGCCAATTCCACAAGAACAGCCTTAGCGAAAGGCTTCTTGAAGGGAAAGAGGTAACTCTGTGAGATGAATTAACAGAACACAGAGCAGTTTTTCAGAAAGCTTCTTTCCCGTTTTAAACGGAAGATATTTCCTTTTTCACCTTAGCCCTCTGTGGGCTTCCAAATATCCCTTTGCCAATTCCAAAAAAACAGCCTTAGCGAAAGGCTTCTTGAAGGAAAAGATGTAACTCTGCTAGATGAATTAACAGAACACAGAGCAGTTTCTCAGAAAGCTTCTTTCCAGTTTTGAACGGAAGGTATTTCCTTTTACACCATAGCCCTCCATGGGCTTCCAAATATCCCTTTGCCAATTCCGCAAGAAGAGCCTTAGCGAAAGGCTTCTTGAAGGGAAAGATGTAATTCTGTGAGATGAATTAAAAGAACACAGAGCAGTTTCTCAGAAAGCTTCTTTACAGTTCAGAACGGAAGATATTTCCTTTTTCACCATAGCCCTCTAGGGCTTCCAAATATCCCTTTGCCAATTCCACAAGAACAGCCTTAGCGAAAGGCTTCTTGAAGGGAAAGATGTAACTCTGTGAGATGAATTAACAGAACACAGAACAGTTTCTCAGAAAGCTTCTTTCCAGTTTTGAACGGAAGATATTTCCTTTTTCACCATAGCCCTCTATGGGCTTCCAAATATCCCTTTGCCAATTCCACAAGAACAGCCTTAGAGAAAGGCTTCTTGAAGGGAAAGATGTAACTCTGTGAGATGAATTAACAGAACACAGAGCAGTTTCTCAGAAAGCTTCTTTCCAGTTTTGAACGGAAGATATTTCCTTTTTCACCATAGCCCTCTATGGGCTTCCAAATATCCCTTTGCCAAATCCACAAGAACAGCCTTAGCGAAAGGCTTCTTGAAGGTAAAGATGTAACTCTGTCAGATGAATTAACAGAACACAGAGCAGTTTCTCAGAAAGCTTCTTTCCAGTTTTGAACGGAAGATATTTCCTTTTTCACCATAGCCCTCTATGGGCTTCCATATATCCCTTTGCCAATTCCAGAAGAACAGCCTTAGCGAAACGCTTCTTGATGGGGAAGATGTAACTCTGTGAGATGATTTAACAGAACACAGAGCAGTTTCTCAGAAAGCTTCTTTCCAGTTTTGAATGGAAGATATTTCCTTTTTCACCATAGCCCTCTATGGGCTTCCAAATATCCCTTTGCCAATTCCAGAAGAACAGCCTTAGCGAAACGCTTCTTGATGGGGAAGATGAAACTCTGTGAGATGATTTAACAGAACACAGAGCAGATTCTCAGAAAGCTTCTTTCCAGTTTTGAACGGAAGATATTTCCTTTTTCACCATAGCCCTCTATGGGCTTCCAAATATCCCTTTGCCAATTCCACAAGAGCAGCCTTAGCGAAAGGCTTCTTGAAGTGAAAGATGTAACTCTTTGTGATGAATTAACAGAACACAGAACAGTTTTTCAGAAAGCTTCTTTCCAGTTTTGAACGGAAGATATTTCCTTTTTCACCATAGCCCTCTATGGGCTTCCAAATATCACTTTGCCAATTCCACAAGAACAGCCTTAGCGAAAGGCTTCTTGAAGGGAAAGTTGTAACTCTGTGAGATGAATTAACAGAACACAGAGTAGTTTCTCAGAAAGCTTCTTTCCAGTTTTGAACGGAAGATATTTCCTTTTTCACCATAGCCCTCTATGGGCTTCCAAATATCCCTTTGCCAATTCCACAAGAACAGCCTTAGCGAAAGGCTTCTTGAAGGGAAAGATGTAACTCTGTGAGATGAATTAACAGAACACAGAGCAGTTTCTCAGAAACCTTCTTTCCAGTTTTGAACGGAAGATATTTCCTTTTTCACCATAGCCCTCTACGGGCTTCCAAATATCCCTTTGCCAATTCCACAAGAACAGCCTTAGCGAAAGGCTTCTTGAAGGGAAAGATGTAACTCTGTGAGATGAATTAACAGAACATAGAACAGTTTCTCAGAATGCTTCTTTCCAGTTTTGAACGGAAGATATTTCCTTTTTCACCATTGCCCTCTATGGGCTTCCAAATATCCCTTTGCCAATTCCACAAGAACAGCCTTAGCGAAAGGCTTCTTGAAGTTAAAGATGTAACTCTGTGAGATGAATTAACAGAACACAGAGCAGTTTCTCAGAAAGCTTCTTTCCAGTTTTGAACGGAAGATATTTCCTTTTTCACCATAGCCCTCTATGGGCTTCCAAATATCCCTTTGCCAATTCTACAAGAACAGCCTTAGCGAAAGGCTTCTTGAAGAGAAATATGTAACTCTGTGAGATGAATTAACAGAACACAGAGCAGTTTCTCAGAAAGATTCTTTCCAGTTTTGAACGGAAGATATTTCCTTTTTTACCATAGCCTTCTATGGGCTTCCAAATATCCCTTTTTCAATTCCACAAGAACAGCTTTAGCGAACGGCTTCTTAAAGGGAAAGATGTAACTCTGTGAGATGAATTAACAGTACATAGAACAGTTTCTCAGAAAGCTTCTTTCCAGTTTTGAACGGAAGATATTTCCTTTTTCACCATAGACCTCTATGGGCTTCCAAATATCCCTTTGCCAATTCCAAAGGAACAGACTTAGTGAAAGGCTTCTTGAAGGGAAAGATGTAACTCTGTGAGATGAATTAACAGAACACAGAGCAGTTTCTCAGAAAGCTTCTTTCCAGTTTTGAAAGGAAGATATTTCCTTTTTCACCATAGCCCTCTATGGGCTTCCAAATATCCCTTTGCCAATTCCACAAGAACAGCCTTAGCGAAAGGCTTCTTGAAGGGAAAGATGTGACTCTGTGAGATGAATTAACAGAACACAGAGCAGTTTCTCAGAAAGCTTCTTTCCAGCTTTGAACGGAAGATATTTACTTTTTCACCATGGCCCTCTATGAGCTTCCAAATATCACTTTGCCAATTCCACAAGAACAGCCTTAGCGAAAGGTTTCTTCAAGGGAAAGATGTAACTCTGTGAGATGAATTAACAGAACACAGAGCAGTTTCTCAGAAAGCTTCTTTCCAGTTTTGAACGGAAGATATTTCCTTTTTCACCGTAGCCCTCTATGGGTTTCCAAATACCCCTTGCCAATTCCACAAGAACAGCCTTAGCGAAAGGCTTCTTGAAGGGAAAGATGTAATTCTGTGAGATGAATTAACAGAACACAGAGCAGTTTCTCAAAAGGCTTCTTTCCAGTTTTGAACGGAAGCTATTTCCTTTTTCACCATAGCCCTCTATGGGTTGCCAAATATCCCTTTGCCAATTCCACAAGAACAGCCTTAGCGAAAGGCTTCTTGATGGGAAAGATGTAACTCTATGAGATGGATTAACACAACACAGAGCAGTTTCTCAGAAAGCTTCTTTCCATTTTTGAACGGAAGATATTTCCTTTTTCACCATAGCCCACTATGGGCTTCCAAATATCCCTTTGCCAATTCCACAAGAACAGCCTTAGCGAAAGGCTTCTTGAAGGGAAAGAGGTAACTCTGTGAGATGAATTAACAGAACACAGAGCAGTTTTTCAGAAAGCTTCTTTCCCGTTTTAAACGGAAGATATTTCCTTTTTCAACTTAGCCCTCTGTGGGCTTCCAAATATCCCTTTGCCAATTCCAAAAAAACAGCCTTAGCGAAAGGCTTCTTGAAGGAAAAGATGTAACTCTGCTAGATGAATTAACAGAACACAGAGCAGTTTCTCAGAAAGCTTCTTTCCAGTTTTGAACGGAAGGTATTTCCTTTTACATCATAGCCCTCCATGGGCTTCCAAATATCCCTTTGCCAATTCCGCAAGAAGAGCCTTAGCGAAAGGCTTCTTGAAGGGAAAGATGTAATTCTGTGAGATGAATTAAAAGAACACAGAGCAGTTTCTCAGAAAGCTTCTTTACAGTTCAGAACGGAAGATATTTCCTTTTTCACCATAGCCCTCTAGGGCTTCCAAATATCCCTTTGCCAATTCCACAAGAACAGCCTTAGCGAAAGGCTTCTTGAAGGGAAAGATGTAACTCTGTGAGATGAATTAACAGAACACAGAACAGTTTCTCAGAAAGCTTCTTTCCAGTTTTGAACGGAAGATATTTCCTTTTTCACCATAGCCCTCTATGGGCTTCCAAATATCCCTTTGCCAATTCCACAAGAACAGCCTTAGAGAAAGGCTTCTTGAAGGGAAAGATGTAACTCTGTGAGATGAATTAACAGAACACAGAGCAGTTTCTCAGAAAGCTTCTTTCCAGTTTTGAACGGAAGATATTTCCTTTTTCACCATAGCCCTCTATGGGCTTCCAAATATCCCTTTGCCAAATCCACAAGAACAGCCTTAGCGAAAGGCTTCTTGAAGGTAAAGATGTAACTCTGTCAGATGAATTAACAGAACACAGAGCAGTTTCTCAGAAAGCTTCTTTCCAGTTTTGAACGGAAGATATTTCCTTTTTCACCATAGCCCTCTATGGGCTTCCATATATCCCTTTGCCAATTCCAGAAGAACAGCCTTAGCGAAACGCTTCTTGATGGGGAAGATGTAACTCTGTGAGATGATTTAACAGAACACAGAGCAGTTTCTCAGAAAGCTTCTTTCCAGTTTTGAATGGAAGATATTTCCTTTTTCACCATAGCCCTCTATGGGCTTCCAAATATCCCTTTGCCAATTCCAGAAGAACAGCCTTAGCGAAACGCTTCTTGATGGGGAAGATGAAACTCTGTGAGATGATTTAACAGAACACAGAGCAGATTCTCAGAAAGCTTCTTTCCAGTTTTGAACGGAAGATATTTCCTTTTTCACCATAGCCCTCTATGGGCTTCCAAATATCCCTTTGCCAATTCCACAAGAGCAGCCTTAGCGAAAGGCTTCTTGAAGTGAAAGATGTAACTCTTTGTGATGAATTAACAGAACACAGAACAGTTTTTCAGAAAGCTTCTTTCCAGTTTTGAACGGAAGATATTTCCTTTTTCACCATAGCCCTCTATGGGCTTCCAAATATCACTTTGCCAATTCCACAAGAACAGCCTTAGCGAAAGGCTTCTTGAAGGGAAAGTTGTAACTCTGTGAGATGAATTAACAGAACACAGAGTAGTTTCTCAGAAAGCTTCTTTCCAGTTTTGAACGGAAGATATTTCCTTTTTCACCATAGCCCTCTATGGGCTTCCAAATATCCCTTTGCCAATTCCACAAGAACAGCCTTAGCGAAAGGCTTCTTGAAGGGAAAGATGTAACTCTGTGAGATGAATTAACAGAACACAGAGCAGTTTCTCAGAAACCTTCTTTCCAGTTTTGAACGGAAGATATTTCCTTTTTCACCATAGCCCTCTACGGGCTTCCAAATATCCCTTTGCCAATTCCACAAGAACAGCCTTAGCGAAAGGCTTCTTGAAGGGAAAGATGTAACTCTGTGAGATGAATTAACAGAACATAGAACAGTTTCTCAGAATGCTTCTTTCCAGTTTTGAACGGAAGATATTTCCTTTTTCACCATTGCCCTCTATGGGCTTCCAAATATCCCTTTGCCAATTCCACAAGAACAGCCTTAGCGAAAGGCTTCTTGAAGTTAAAGATGTAACTCTGTGAGATGAATTAACAGAACACAGAGCAGTTTCTCAGAAAGCTTCTTTCCAGTTTTGAACGGAAGATATTTCCTTTTTCACCATAGCCCTCTATGGGCTTCCAAATATCCCTTTGCCAATTCTACAAGAACAGCCTTAGCGAAAGGCTTCT
Organism: Chlorocebus sabaeus; assembly: GCF_047675955.1. Classification (NCBI taxonomy): domain Eukaryota; kingdom Metazoa; phylum Chordata; class Mammalia; order Primates; family Cercopithecidae; genus Chlorocebus; species Chlorocebus sabaeus. The sequence continues at coordinate 49,677,167 of NC_132911.1, forward strand.
TGAAGAGAAATATGTAACTCTGTGAGATGAATTAACAGAACACAGAGCAGTTTCTCAGAAAGATTCTTTCCAGTTTTGAACGGAAGATATTTCCTTTTTTACCATAGCCTTCTATGGGCTTCCAAATATCCCTTTTTCAATTCCACAAGAACAGCTTTAGCGAACGGCTTCTTAAAGGGAAAGATGTAACTCTGTGAGATGAATTAACAGTACATAGAACAGTTTCTCAGAAAGCTTCTTTCCAGTTTTGAACGGAAGATATTTCCTTTTTCACCATAGACCTCTATGGGCTTCCAAATATCCCTTTGCCAATTCCACAAGAACAGCCTTAGCGAAAGGCTTCTTGAAGGGAAAGATGTAACTCTGTGAGATGAATTAACAGAACACAGAGCAGTTTCTCAGAAAGCTTCTTTCCAGTTTTGAAAGGAAGATATTTCCTTTTTCACCATAGCCCTCTATGGGCTTCCAAATATCCCTTTGCCAATTCCACAAGAACAGCCTTAGCGAAAGGCTTCTTGAAGGGAAAGATGTGACTCTGTGAGATGAATTAACAGAACACAGAGCAGTTTCTCAGAAAGCTTCTTTCCAGCTTTGAACGGAAGATATTTACTTTTTCACCATGGCCCTCTATGAGCTTCCAAATATCACTTTGCCAATTCCACAAGAACAGACTTAGCGAAAGGCTTCTTGAAGGGAAAGATGTGACACTGTGAGATGTTTTAACAGAACAGAGAGCAGTTTCTCAGAAAGCTTCTTTCCAGTTTTGAAGGGAAGATATTTCCTTTTTCACCATAGCCCTCTATGGGCTTCCAAATACCCGTTTGCCAATGCCACAAGAACAGCCTTAACGAAAGGCTTCTTGAAGGGAAAGACGTAACTCTGTGAGATGAATTAACAGAACACAGAGCAGTTTCTCAGAAAGCTTCTTTCCAGTATTGAACGGAAGGTATTTCCTTTTTCACCAAAGCCCTCTATGGGCTTCCAAATATCACTTTGCCAATTCCACAAGAACAGCCTTAGCGAAAGGTTTCTTCAAGGGAAAGATGTAACTCTGTGAGATGAATTAACAGAACACAGAGCAGTTTCTCAGAAAGCTTCTTTCCAGTTTTGAACGGAAGACATTTCCTTTTTCACCGTAGCCCTCTATGGGTTTCCAAATACCCCTTGCCAATTCCACAAGAACAGCCTTAGCGAAAGGCTTCTTGAAGGGAAAGATGTAATTCTGTGAGATGAATTAACAGAACACAGAGCAGTTTCTCAAAAAGCTTCTTTCCAGTTTTGAACGGAAGCTATTTCCTTTTTCACCATAGCCCTCTATGGGTTGCCAAATATCCCTTTGCCAATTCCACAAGAACAGCCTTAGCGAAAGGCTTCTTGAAGGGAAAGATGTAACTCTGTGAGATGAATTAACAGAACACAGAACAGTTTCTCAGAAAGCTTCTTTCCAGTTTTGAACGGAAGATATTTCCTTTTTCACCATAGCCCTCTATGGGCTTCCAAATATCCCTTTGCCAATTCCACAAGAACAGCCTTAGAGAAAGGCTTCTTGAAGGGAAAGATGTAACTCTGTGAGATGAATTAACAGAACACAGAGCAGTTTCTCAGAAAGCTTCTTTCCAGTTTTGAACGGAAGATATTTCCTTTTTCACCATAGCCCTCTATGGGCTTCCAAATATCCCCTTGCCAAATCCACAAGAACAGCCTTAGCGAAAGGCTTCTTGAAGGTAAAGATGTAACTCTGTCAGATGAATTAACAGAACACAGAGCAGTTTCTCAGAAAGCTTCTTTCCAGTTTTGAACGGAAGATATTTCCTTTTTCACCATAGCCCTCTATGGGCTTCCATATATCCCTTTGCCAATTCCAGAAGAACAGCCTTAGCGAAACGCTTCTTGATGGGGAAGATGTAACTCTGTGAGATGATTTAACAGAACACAGAGCAGTTTCTCAGAAAGCTTCTTTCCAGTTTTGAATGGAAGATATTTCCTTTTTCACCATAGCCCTCTATGGGCTTCCAAATATCCCTTTGCCAATTCCAGAAGAACAGCCTTAGCGAAACGCTTCTTGATGGGGAAGATGAAACTCTGTGAGATGATTTAACAGAACACAGAGCAGATTCTCAGAAAGCTTCTTTCCAGTTTTGAACGGAAGATATGTCCTTTTTCACCATAGCCCTCTATGGGCTTCCAAATGTCCCTTTGCCAATTCCACAAGAGCAGCCTTAGCGAAAGGCTTCTTGAAGTGAAAGATGTAACTCTTTGTGATGAATTAACAGAACACAGAACAGTTTTTCAGAAAGCTTCTTTCCAGTTTTGAACGGAAGATATTTCCTTTTTCACCATAGCCCTCTATGGGCTTCCAAATATCACTTTGCCAATTCCACAAGAACAGCCTTAGCGAAAGGCTTCTTGAAGGGAAAGTTGTAACTCTGTGAGATGAATTAACAGAACACAGAGTAGTTTCTCAGAAAGCTTCTTTCCAGTTTTGAACGGAAGATATTTCCTTTTTCACCATAGCCCTCTATGGGCTTCCAAATATCCCTTTGCCAATTCCACAAGAACAGCCTTAGCGAAAGGCTTCTTGAAGGGAAAGATGTAACTCTGTGAGATGAATTAACAGAACACAGAGCAGTTTCTCAGAAACCTTCTTTCCAGTTTTGAACGGAAGATATTTCCTTTTTCACCATAGCCCTCTATGGGCTTCCAAATATCCCTTTGCCAATTCCACAAGAACAGCCTTAGCGAAAGGCTTCTTGAAGGGAAAGATGTAACTCTGTGAGATGAATTAACAGAACATAGAACAGTTTCTCAGAATGCTTCTTTCCAGTTTTGAACGGAAGATATTTCCTTTTTCACCATAGCCCTCTATGGGCTTCCAAATATCCCTTTGCCAATTCCACAAGAACAGCCTTAGCGAAAGGCTTCTTGAAGTTAAAGATGTAACTCTGTGAGATGAATTAACAGTACATAGAACAGTTTCTCAGAAAGCTTCTTTCCAGTTTTGAACGGAAGATATTTCCTTTTTCACCATAGACCTCTATGGGCTTCCAAATATCCCTTTGCCAATTCCACAAGAACAGCCTTAGCGAAAGGCTTCTTGAAGGGAAAGATGTAACTCTGTGAGATGAATTAACAGAACACAGAGCAGTTTCTCAGAAAGCTTCTTTCCAGTTTTGAAAGGAAGATATTTCCTTTTTCACCATAGCCCTCTATGGGCTTCCAAATATCCCTTTGCCAATTCCACAAGAACAGCCTTAGCGAAAGGCTTCTTGAAGGGAAAGATGTAACTCTGTGAGATGAATTAATAGAACACAGAACAGTTTCTCAGAAAGCTTCTTTCCAGTTTTGAACGGAAGATATTTCCTTTTTCACCATAGCCCTCTACGTGCTTCCATATATCCCTTTGCCAATTCCCCAAGAACAGCCTTAACGAAAGGCTTCTTGAAGGGAAAGATGTAACTCTGTGAGATGAATTAACAGAACACAGAGCAGTTTCTCAGAAAGCTTCTTTCCAGTTTTGAACGGAAGATATTTCCTTTTTCACCATAGCCCTCTACGGGCTTCCAAATTTCCCTTTGCCAATTCCACAAGAATAGCCTTAGCGAAAGGCTTCTTGAAGGGAAAGATGTAACTCTGTGAGATGAATTAACAGAACATAGAGCAGTTTCTCAGAAAGCTTCTTTCCAGTTTTGAACGGAAGATATTTCCTTATTAACCATAGCCCTCTATGGGCTTCCAAATATCCCTTTGCCAATTCTACAAGAACAGCCTTAGCGAAAGGCTTCTTGAAGAGAAATATGTAACTCTGTGAGATGAATTAACAGAACACAGAGCAGTTTCTCAGAAAGATTCTTTCCAGTTTTGAACGGAAGATATTTCCTTTTTTACCATAGCCTTCTATGGGCTTCCAAATATCCCTTTTTCAATTCCACAAGAACAGCTTTAGCGAACGGCTTCTTAAAGGGAAAGATGTAACTCTGTGAGATGAATTAACAGTACATAGAACAGTTTCTCAGAAAGCTTCTTTCCAGTTTTGAACGGAAGATATTTCCTTTTTCACCATAGACCTCTATGGGCTTCCAAATATCCCTTTGCCAATTCCACAAGAACAGCCTTAGCGAAAGGCTTCTTGAAGGGAAAGATGTAACTCTGTGAGATGAATTAACAGAACACAGAGCAGTTTCTCAGAAAGCTTCTTTCCAGTTTTGAAAGGAAGATATTTCCTTTTTCACCATAGCCCTCTATGGGCTTCCAAATATCCCTTTGCCAATTCCACAAGAACAGCCTTAGCGAAAGGCTTCTTGAAGGGAAAGATGTGACTCTGTGAGATGAATTAACAGAACACAGAGCAGTTTCTCAGAAAGCTTCTTTCCAGCTTTGAACGGAAGATATTTACTTTTTCACCATGGCCCTCTATGAGCTTCCAAATATCACTTTGCCAATTCCACAAGAACAGACTTAGCGAAAGGCTTCTTGAAGGGAAAGATGTGACACTGTGAGATGTTTTAACAGAACAGAGAGCAGTTTCTCAGAAAGCTTCTTTCCAGTTTTGAAGGGAAGATATTTCCTTTTTCACCATAGCCCTCTATGGGCTTCCAAATACCCGTTTGCCAATGCCACAAGAACAGCCTTAACGAAAGGCTTCTTGAAGGGAAAGACGTAACTCTGTGAGATGAATTAACAGAACACAGAGCAGTTTCTCAGAAAGCTTCTTTCCAGTATTGAACGGAAGGTATTTCCTTTTTCACCAAAGCCCTCTATGGGCTTCCAAATATCACTTTGCCAATTCCACAAGAACAGCCTTAGCGAAAGGTTTCTTCAAGGGAAAGATGTAACTCTGTGAGATGAATTAACAGAACACAGAGCAGTTTCTCAGAAAGCTTCTTTCCAGTTTTGAACGGAAGACATTTCCTTTTTCACCGTAGCCCTCTATGGGTTTCCAAATACCCCTTGCCAATTCCACAAGAACAGCCTTAGCGAAAGGCTTCTTGAAGGGAAAGATGTAATTCTGTGAGATGAATTAACAGAACACAGAGCAGTTTCTCAAAAAGCTTCTTTCCAGTTTTGAACGGAAGCTATTTCCTTTTTCACCATAGCCCTCTATGGGTTGCCAAATATCCCTTTGCCAATTCCACAAGAACAGCCTTAGCGAAAGGCTTCTTGAAGGGAAAGATGTAACTCTGTGAGATGAATTAACAGAACACAGAACAGTTTCTCAGAAAGCTTCTTTCCAGTTTTGAACGGAAGATATTTCCTTTTTCACCATAGCCCTCTATGGGCTTCCAAATATCCCTTTGCCAATTCCACAAGAACAGCCTTAGAGAAAGGCTTCTTGAAGGGAAAGATGTAACTCTGTGAGATGAATTAACAGAACACAGAGCAGTTTCTCAGAAAGCTTCTTTCCAGTTTTGAACGGAAGATATTTCCTTTTTCACCATAGCCCTCTATGGGCTTCCAAATATCCCCTTGCCAAATCCACAAGAACAGCCTTAGCGAAAGGCTTCTTGAAGGTAAAGATGTAACTCTGTCAGATGAATTAACAGAACACAGAGCAGTTTCTCAGAAAGCTTCTTTCCAGTTTTGAACGGAAGATATTTCCTTTTTCACCATAGCCCTCTATGGGCTTCCATATATCCCTTTGCCAATTCCAGAAGAACAGCCTTAGCGAAACGCTTCTTGATGGGGAAGATGTAACTCTGTGAGATGATTTAACAGAACACAGAGCAGTTTCTCAGAAAGCTTCTTTCCAGTTTTGAATGGAAGATATTTCCTTTTTCACCATAGCCCTCTATGGGCTTCCAAATATCCCTTTGCCAATTCCAGAAGAACAGCCTTAGCGAAACGCTTCTTGATGGGGAAGATGAAACTCTGTGAGATGATTTAACAGAACACAGAGCAGATTCTCAGAAAGCTTCTTTCCAGTTTTGAACGGAAGATATTTCCTTTTTCACCATAGCCCTCTATGGGCTTCCAAATGTCCCTTTGCCAATTCCACAAGAGCAGCGTTAGCGAAAGGCTTCTTTAAGTGAAAGATGTAACTCTTTGTGATGAATTAACAGAACACAGAACAGTTTTTCAGAAAGCTTCTTTCCAGTTTTGAACGGAAGATATTTCCTTTTTCACCATAGCCCTCTATGGGCTTCCAAATATCACTTTGCCAATTCCACAAGAACAGCCTTAGCGAAAGGCTTCTTGAAGGGAAAGTTGTAACTCTGTGAGATGAATTAACAGAACACAGAGTAGTTTCTCAGAAAGCTTCTTTCCAGTTTTGAACGGAAGATATTTCCTTTTTCACCATAGCCCTCTATGGGCTTCCAAATATCCCTTTGCCAATTCCACAAGAACAGCCTTAGCGAAAGGCTTCTTGAAGGGAAAGATGTAACTCTGTGAGATGAATTAACAGAACACAGAGCAGTTTCTCAGAAACCTTCTTTCCAGTTTTGAACGGAAGATATTTCCTTTTTCACCATAGCCCTCTATGGGCTTCCAAATATCCCTTTGCCAATTCCACAAGAACAGCCTTAGCGAAAGGCTTCTTGAAGGGAAAGATGTAACTCTGTGAGATGAATTAACAGAACATAGAACAGTTTCTCAGAATGCTTCTTTCCAGTTTTGAACGGAAGATATTTCCTTTTTCACCATAGCCCTCTATGGGCTTCCAAATATCCCTTTGCCAATTCCACAAGAACAGCCTTAGCGAAAGGCTTCTTGAAGTTAAAGATGTAACTCTGTGAGATGAATTAACAGTACATAGAACAGTTTCTCAGAAAGCTTCTTTCCAGTTTTGAACGGAAGATATTTCCTTTTTCACCATAGACCTCTATGGGCTTCCAAATATCCCTTTGCCAATTCCACAAGAACAGCCTTAGCGAAAGGCTTCTTGAAGGGAAAGATGTAACTCTGTGAGATGAATTAACAGAACACAGAGCAGTTTCTCAGAAAGCTTCTTTCCAGTTTTGAAAGGAAGATATTTCCTTTTTCACCATAGCCCTCTATGGGCTTCCAAATATCCCTTTGCCAATTCCACAAGAACAGCCTTAGCGAAAGGCTTCTTGAAGGGAAAGATGTAACTCTGTGAGATGAATTAATAGAACACAGAACAGTTTCTCAGAAAGCTTCTTTCCAGTTTTGAACGGAAGATATTTCCTTTTTCACCATAGCCCTCTACGTGCTTCCATATATCCCTTTGCCAATTCCCCAAGAACAGCCTTAACGAAAGGCTTCTTGAAGGGAAAGATGTAACTCTGTGAGATGAATTAACAGAACACAGAGCAGTTTCTCAGAAAGCTTCTTTCCAGTTTTGAACGGAAGATATTTCCTTTTTCACCATAGCCCTCTACGGGCTTCCAAATTTCCCTTTGCCAATTCCACAAGAATAGCCTTAGCGAAAGGCTTCTTGAAGGGAAAGATGTAACTCTGTGAGATGAATTAACAGAACATAGAGCAGTTTCTCAGAAAGCTTCTTTCCAGTTTTGAACGGAAGATATTTCCTTATTAACCATAGCCCTCTATGGGCTTCCAAATATCCCTTTGCCAATTCCACAAGAATAGCCTTAGCGAAAGGCTTCTTGAAGGGAAAGATGTAACTTTGTGAGATGAATTAACAGAACACAGAGCAGTTTCTCAGAAAGCTTCTTTCCAGTTTTGAACGGAAGATATTTCCTTTTTCACCATAGCCCTCTATGGGCTTCCAAATATCCCTTTGCCAATTCCACAAGAACAGCCTTAGCGAAAGGCTTCTTGAAGGGAAAGAGGTAACTCTGTGAGATGAATGAACAGAACATAGAAGAGTTTCTCAGAAAGCTTCTTTCCAGTTTTGAACGGAAGATATTTCCTTTTTCAGCATAGCCCTCTATGGGCTTCCAAATATCCCTTTGCCAATTCCACAAGAACAGCCTTAGCGAAAGGCTTCTTGAAGGGAAAGATGTAACTCTTTGAGATGAATTAACAGAACACAGAGCAGTTTCTCAGAAAGCTTCTTTCCAGTTTTGAACGGAAAATATTTCCTTTTTCACCATAACCCTCTATGGGCTTCCAAATATCCCTTTGCCAATTGCACTAGAACATCCGTAGCGAAAGGCTTCTTGAAGGGAAAGTTGTAACTCTGTGAGATGAATTAACAGAATACAGAGCAGTTTCTCAGAAAGCTTCTTTCCAGTTTTAAAGGGAAGATATTTCCTTTTTCACCATAGCCCTCTATGGGCTTCCAAATATCCCTTTGCCAATTCCACAAGAACAGCCTTAGCGAAAGGCTTCTTGAAGGGAAAGATGTGACTCTGTGAGATGAATTAACAGAACACAGAGGAGTTTCTCAGAAAGCTTCTTTCCAGCTTTGAACGGAAGATATTTACTTTTTCACCATAGCCCTCTATGAGCTTCCAAATATCACTTTGCCAATTCCACAAGAACAGACTTAGCGAAAGGCTTCTTGAAGGGAAAGATGTGACCCTGTGAGATGTTTTAACAGAACAGAGAGCAGTTTCTCAGAAAGCTTCTTTCCAGTTTTGAAGGGGAGATATTTCCTTTTTCACCATAGCCCTCTATGGGCTTCCAAATATCCGTTTGCCAATGCCACAAGAACAGCCTTAACGAAAGGCTTCTTGAAGGGAAAGACGTAACTCTGTGAGATGAATTAACAGAACACAGAGCAGTTTCTCAGAAAGCTTCTTTCCAGTATTGAACGGAAGGTATTTCCTTTTTCACCATAGCCCTCTATGGGCTTCCAAATATCCCTTTGCCAATTCCCCAAGAACAGCCTAAGCGAAAGGCTTCTTGAAGGGAAAGATATAACTCTGTGAGATGAATTAACAGAACACAGAGCAGTTTCTCAGAAAGCTTCTTTCCAGTTTTGAACGGAAGATATTTCCTTTTTCACCATAGCCCTCTACGGGCTTCCAAATATCCCTTTGCCAATTCCACAAGAATAGCCTTAGCGAAAGGCTTCTTGAAGGGAAAGATGTAACTCTGTGAGATGAATTAACAGAACACAGAGCAGTTTCTCAGAAAGCTTCTTTCCAGTTTTGAACGGAAGATATTTCCTTTTTCACCATAGCCCTCTATGGGCTTCCAAATATCCCTTTGCCAATTCCACAAGAACAGCCTTAGCGAAAGGCTTCTTGAAGGGAAAGATGTAACTCTGTGAGATGAATTAACAGAACACAGAGCAGTTTCTCAGAAAGCTTCTTTCCAGTTTTGAACGGAAGATATTTCCTTTTTCACCATAGCCCTCTATGGGCTTCCAAATATCCCTTTACCAATTCCACAAGAATAGCCTTAGCGAAAGGCTTCTTGAAGGGAAAGATGTAACTCTGTGAGATGAATTAACAGAACACAGAGCAGTTTCTCAGAAAGCTTCTTTCCAGTTTTGAACGGAAGATATTTCCTTTTTCACCATAGCCCTCTATGGGCTTCCAAATATCCCTTTGCCAATTCCACAAGAACAGCCTTAGCGAAAGGCTTCTTGAAGGGAAACATGTAACTCTGTGAGATGAATTAACAGAACACAGAGCAGTTTCTCAGAAAGTTTCTTTCCAGTTTTGAACGGAAGATATTTCCTTTTTCACCATAGCCCTCTACGGGCTTCCAAATATCCCTTTGCCAATTCCACAATAATAGCCTTAGCGAAAGGCTTCTTGAAGGGAAAGATGTAACTCTGTGAGATGAATTAACAGAACACAGAGCAGTTTCTCAGAAAGCTTCTTTCCAGTTTTGAACGGAAGATATTTCCTTTTTCAGCATAGCCCTCTATGTGCTTCCAAATATCCCTTTGCCAATTCCACAAGAACAGCCTTAGCGAAAGGCTTCTTGAAGGGAAAGATGTAAATCTGTGAGATGAATTAACAGAACACAGAGCAGTTTCTCAGAAAGCTTCTTTCCAGTTTTGAACGGAAGATATTTCCTTTTTCACCATAGCCCTCTATGGGCTTCCAAATATCCCTTTGCCAATTCCCCAAGAACAGCCTAAGCGAAAGGCTTCTTGAAGGGAAAGATGTAACTCTGTGAGATGAATTAACAGAACACAGAGCAGTTTCTCAGAAAGCTTCTTTCCAATTTTGAACGGAAGATATTTCCTTTTTCACCATAGTCCTCTATGGGCTTCCAAATATCCCTTTGCCAATTCCACAAGAACAGCCTTAGCGAAAGGCTTCTTGAAGGGAAAGATGTAACTCTGTGAGATGAATTAACAGAACACAGAGCAGTTTCTCAGAAAGCTTCTTTCCAGTTTTGAACGGAAGATATTTCCTTTTTCACCATAGCCCTCTATGGGCTTCCAAATATCCCTTTGCCAATTCCACAAGAACAGCCTTAGCGAAAGGCTTCTTGAAGGGAAAGAGGTAACTCTGTGAGATGAATTAACAGAACATAGAAGAGTTTCTCAGAAAGCTTCTTTCCAGTTTTGAACGGAAGATATTTCCTTTTTCACCATAGCCCTCTATGGGCTTCCAAATATCCCTTTGCCAATTCCACAAGAACAGCCTTAGCGAAAGGCTTCTTGAAGGGAAAGATGTAACTCTGTGAGATGAATTAACAGAACACAGAGCAGTTTCTCAGAAAGCTTCTTTCCAGTTTTGAACGGAAAATATTTCCTTTTTCACCATTACCCTCTATGGGCTTCCAAATATCCCTTTGCCAATTGCACAAGAACATCCGTAGCGAAAGGCTTCTTGAAGGGAAAGTTGTAACTCTGTGAGATGAATTAACAGAACACAGAGCAGTTTCTCAGAAAGCTTCTTTCCAGTTTTGAAAGGAAGATATTTCCTTTTTCACCATAGCCCTCTATGGGCTTCCAAATATCCCTTTGCCAATTCCACAAGAACAGCCTTAGCGAAAGGCTTCTTGAAGGGAAAGATGTGACTCTGTGAGATGAATTAACAGAACACAGAGCAGTTTCTCAGAAAGCTTCTTTCCAGCTTTGAACGGAAGATATTTACTTTTTCACCATGGCCCTCTATGAGCTTCCAAATATCACTTTGCCAATTCCACAAGAACAGACTTAGCGAAAGGCTTGTTGAAGGGAAAGATGTGACCCTGTGAGATGTTTTAACAGAACAGAGAGCAGTTTCTCAGAAAGCTTCTTTCCAGTTTTGAAGGGAAGATATTTCCTTTTTCACCATAGCCCTCTATGGGCTTCCAAATACCCGTTTGCCAATGCCACAAGAACAGCCTTAACGAAAGGCTTCTTGAAGGGAAAGACGTAACTCTGTGAGATGAATTAACAGAACACAGAGCAGTTTCTCAGAAAGCTTCTTTCCAGTATTGAACGGAAGGTATTTCCTTTTTCACCATAGCCCTCTATGGGCTTCCAAATATCACTTTGCCAATTCCACAAGAACAGCCTTAGCGAAAGGTTTCTTCAAGGGAAAGATATAACTCTGTGAGATGAATTAACAGAACACAGAGCAGTTTCTCAGAAAGCTTCTTTCCAGTTTTGAACGGAAGATATTTCCTTTTTCACCGTAGCCCTCTATGGGTTTCCAAATACCCCTTTGCCAATTCCACAAGAACAGCCTTAGCGAAAGGCTTCTTGAAGGGAAAGATGTAATTCTGTGAGATGAATTAACAGAACACAGAGCAGTTTCTCAAAAAGCTTCTTTCCAGTTTTGAACGGAAGCTATTTCCTTTTTCACCATAGCCCTCTATGGGTTGCCAAATATCCCTTTGCCAATTCCACAAGAACAGCCTTAGCGAAAGGCTTCTTGATGGGAAAGATGTAACTCTATGAGATGGATTAACACAACACAGAGCAGTTTCTCAGAAAGCTTCTTTCCATTTTTGAACGGAAGATATTTCCTTTTTCACCATAGCCCTCTATGGGCTTCCAAATATCCCTTTGCCAATTCCCCAAGAACAGCCTTAGCGAAAGGCTTCTTGAAGGGAAAGAGGTAACTCTGTGAGATGAATTAACAGAACACAGAGCAGTTTTTCAGAAAGCTTCTTTCCCGTTTTAAACGGAAGATATTTCCTTTTTCACCTTAGCCCTCTGTGGGCTTCCAAATATCCCTTTGCCAATTCCACAAAAACAGCCTTAGCGAAAGGCTTCTTGAAGGAAAAGATGTAACTCTGCTAGATGAATTAACAGAACACAGAGCAGTTTCTCAGAAAGCTTCTTTCCAGTTTTGAACGGAAGGTATTTCCTTTTACACCATAGCCCTCCATGGGCTTCCAAATATCCCTTTGCCAATTCCACAAGAAGAGCCTTAGCGAAAGGCTTCTTGAAGGGAAAGATGTAATTCTGTGAGATGAATTAAAAGAACACAGAGCAGTTTCTCAGAAAGCTTCTTTACAGTTTAGAACGGAAGATATTTCCTTTTTCACCATAGCCCTCTAGTGCTTCCAAATATCCCTTTGCCAATTCCACAAGAACAGCCTTAGCGAAAGGCTTCTTGAAGGGAAAGATGTAACTCTGTGAGATGAATTAACAGAACACAGAACAGTTTCTCAGAAAGCTTCTTTCCAGTTTTGAACGGAAGATATTTCCTTTTTCACCATAGCCCTCTATGGGCTTCCAAATATCCCTTTGCCAATTCCACAAGAACAGCCTTAGAGAAAGACTTCTTGAAGGGAAAGATGTAACTCTGTGAGATGAATTAACAGAACACAGAGCAGTTTCTCAGAAAGCTTCTTTCCAGTTTTGAACGGAAGATATTTCCTTTTTCACCATAGCCCTCTATGGGCTTCCAAATATCCCTTTGCCAAATCCACAAGAACAGCCTTAGCGAAAGGCTTCTTGAAGGGAAAGATGTAACTCTGTGAGATGAATTAACAGAACACAGAGCAGTTTCTCAGAAAGCTTCTTTCCAGTTTTGAACGGAAGATATTTCCTTTTTCACCATAGCCCTCTATGGGCTTCCATATATCCCTTTGCCAATTCCAGAAGAACAGCCTTAGCGAAACGCTTCTTGATGGGGAAGATGTAACTCTGTGAGATGATTTAACAGAACACAGAGCAGTTTCTCAGAAAGCTTCTTTCCAGTTTTGAATGGAAGATATTTCCTTTTTCACCATAGCCCTCTATGGGCTTCCAAATATCCCTTTGCCAATTCCAGAAGAACAGCCTTAGCGAAACGCTTCTTGATGGGGAAGATGAAACTCTGTGAGATGATTTAACACAACACAGAGCAGATTCTCAGAAAGCTTCTTTCCAGTTTTGAACGGAAGATATTTCCTTTTTCACCATAGCCCTCTATGGGCTTCCAAATATCCCTTTGCCAATTCCACAAGAGCAGCCTTAGCGAAAGGCTTCTTGAAGTGAAAGATGTAACTCTTTGTGATGAATTAACAGAACACAGAACAGTTTTTCAGAAAGCTTCTTTCCAGTTTTGAACGGAAGATATTTCCTTTTTCACCATAGCCCTCTATGGGCTTCCAAATATCACTTTGCCAATTCCACAAGAACAGCCTTAGCGAAAGGCTTCTTGAAGGGAAAGTTGTAACTCTGTGAGATGAATTAACAGAACACAGAGTAGTTTCTCAGAAAGCTTCTTTCCAGTTTTGAACGGAAGATATTTCCTTTTTCACCATAGCCCTCTATGGGCTTCCAAATATCCCTTTGCCAATTCCACAAGAACAGCCTTAGCGAAAGGCTTCTTGAAGGGAAAGATGTAACTCTGTGAGACGAATTAACAGAACACAGAGCAGTTTCTCAGAAACCTTCTTTCCAGTTTTGAACGCAAGATATTTCCTTTTTCACCATAGCCCTCTAGGGCTTCCAAATATCCCTTTGCCAATTCCACAAGAACAGCCTTAGCGAAAGGCTTCTTGAAGGGAAAGATGTAACTCTGTGAGATGAATTAACAGAACATAGAACAGTTTCTCAGAATGCTTCTTTCCAGTTTTGAACGGAAGATATTTCCTTTTTCACCATAGCCCTCTATGGGCTTCCAAATATCCCTTTGCCAATTCCACAAGAACAGCCTTAGCGAAAGGCTTCTTGAAGTTAGAGATGTAACTCTGTGAGATGAATTAACAGAACACAGAGCAGTTTCTCAGAAAGCTTCTTTCCAGTTTTGAACGGAAGATATTTCCTTTTTCACCATAGCCCTCTATGGGCTTCCAAATATCCCTTTGCCAATTCTACAAGAACAGCCTTAGCGAAAGGCTTCTTGAAGAGAAATATGTAACTCTGTGAGATGAATTAACAGAACACAGAGCAGTTTCTCAGAAAGCTTCTTTCCAGTTTTGAACGGAAGATATTTCCTTTTTTACCATAGCCTTCTATGGGCTTCCAAATATCCCTTTTTCAATTCCACAAGAACAGCTTTAGCGAACGGCTTCTTAAAGGGAAAGATGTAACTCTGTGAGATGAATTAACAGTACATAGAACAGTTTCTCAGAAAGCTTCTTTCCAGTTTTGAACGGAAGATATTTCCTTTTTCACCATAGATCTCTAAGGACTTCAAAATATCCCTTTGCCAATTCCACAAGAACAGCCTTAACGAAAGGCTTCTTGAAGGGAAAGATGTAACTCGGTGAGATGAATTAACAGAACACAGAGCAGTTTCTCAGAAAGCTTCTTTCCAGTTTTGAAAGGAAGATATTTCCTTTTTCACCATAGCCCTCTATGGGCTTCCAAATATCCCTTTGCCAATTCCACAAGAACAGCCTTAGCGAAAGGCTTCTTGAAGGGAAAGATGTAACTCTGTGAGATGAATTAATAGAACACAGAACAGTTTCTCAGAAAGCTTCTTTCCAGTTTTGAACGGAAGATATTTCCTTTTTCACCATAGCCCTCTATGGGCTTCCAAATATCCCTTTGCCAATTCCACAAGAACAGCCTTAGAGAAAGGCTTCTTCAAGGGAAAGATGTAACTCTGTGAGATGAATTAAAAGAACACGGAGCAGTTTCTCAGAAAGCTTCTTTCCAGTTTTGAACGGAAGATATTTCCTTTTTCACCATAGCCATCTATGGGCTTCCAAATATCCCTTTGCCAAATCCACAAGAACAGCCTTAGCGAAAGTCTTCTTGAAGGGAAAGATGTAACTCTGTGAGATGAATTAACAGAAAACAGAGCAGTTTCTCAGAAAGCTTCTTTCCAGTTTTGAACAGAAGATATTTCCTTTTTCACCATAGCCCTCTACGTGCTTCCATATATCCCTTTGCCAATTCCCCAAGAACAGCCTTAGCGAAAGGCTTCTTGAAGGGAAAGATATAACTCTGTGAGATGAATTAACAGAACACAGAGCAGTTTCTCAGAAAGCTTCTTTCCAGTTTTGAACGGAAGATATTTCCTTTTTCACCATAGCCCTCTACGGGCTTCCAAATATCCCTTTGCCAATTCCACAAGAATAGCCTTAGCGAAAGGCTTCTTGAAGGGAAAGATGTAACTCTGTGAGATGAATTAACAGAACATAGAGCAGTTTCTCAGAAAGCTTCTTTCCAGTTTTGAACGGAAGATATTTCCTTTTTATCCATAGCCCTCTATGGGCTTCCAAATATCCCTTTGCCAATTCCACAAGAACAGCCTTAGCGAAAGGCTTCTTGAAGTTAAAGATGTAAATCTGTGAGATGAATTAACAGAACACAGAGCAGTTTCTCAGAAAGCTTCTTTCCAGTTTTGAACGGAAGATATTTCCTTTTTCACCATAGCCCTCTATGGGCTTAAAAATAACCCTTTGCCAATTCCCCAAGAACAGCCTAAGCGAAAGGCTTCTTGAAGGGAAAGATGTAACTCTGTGAGATCAATTAACAGAACACAGAGCAGTTTCTCAGAAAGCTTCTTTCCAGTTTTGAACGGAAGATATTTCCTTTTTCACCATAGTCCTCTATGGGCTTCCAAATATCCCTTTGCCAATTCCACAAGAACAGCCTTAGCGAAAGGCGTCTTGAAGGGAAAGATGTAACTTTGTGAGATGAATTAACAGAACACAGAGCAGTTTCTCAGAAAGCTTCTTTCCAGTTTTGAACGGAAAATATTTCCTTTTTCACCATAACCCTCTATGGGCTTCCAAATATCCCTTTGCCAATTGCACAAGAACATCCGTAGCGAAAGGCTTCTTGAAGGGAAAGTTGTAACTCTGTGAGATGAATTAACAGAATACAGAGCAGTTTCTCAGAAAGCTTCTTTCCAGTTTTAAAGGGAAGATATTTCCTTTTTCACCATAGCCCTCTATGGGCTTCCAAATATCCCTTTGCCAATTCCACAAGAACAGCCTTAGCGAAAGGCTTCTTGAAGGGAAAGATGTGACTCTGTGAGATGAATTAACAGAACACAGAGCAGTTTCTCAGAAAGCTTCTTTCCAGCTTTGAACGGAAGATATTTACTTTTTCACCATAGCCCTCTATGAGCTTCCAAATATCACTTTGCCAATTCCACAAGAACAGACTTAGCGAAAGGCTTCTTGAAGGGAAAGATGTGACCCTGTGAGATGTTTTAACAGAACAGAGAGCAGTTTCTCAGAAAGCTTCTTTCCAGTTTTGAAGGGGAGATATTTCCTTTTTCACCATAGCCCTCTATGGGCTTCCATATATCCCTTTGCCAATTCCAGAAGAACAGCCTTAGCGAAACGCTTCTTGATGGGGAAGATGTAACTCTGTGAGATGATTTAACAGAACACAGAGCAGTTTCTCAGAAAGCTTCTTTCCAGTTTTGAATGGAAGATATTTCCTTTTTCACCATAGCCCTCTATGGGCTTCCAAATATCCCTTTGCCAATTCCAGAAGAACAGCCTTAGCGAAACGCTTCTTGATGGGGAAGATGAAACTCTGTGAGATGATTTAACAGAACACAGAGCAGATTCTCAGAAAGCTTCTTTCCAGTTTTGAACGGAAGATATTTCCTTTTTCACCATAGCCCTCTATGGGCTTCCAAATATCCCTTTGCCAATTCCACAAGAGCAGCCTTAGCGAAAGGCTTCTTGAAGTGAAAGATGTAACTCTTTGTGATGAATTAACAGAACACAGAACAGTTTTTCAGAAAGCTTCTTTCCAGTTTTGAACGGAAGATATTTCCTTTTTCACCATAGCCCTCTATGGGCTTCCAAATATCACTTTGCCAATTCCACAAGAACAGCCTTAGCGAAAGGCTTCTTGAAGGGAAAGTTGTAACTCTGTGAGATGAATTAACAGAACACAGAGTAGTTTCTCAGAAAGCTTCTTTCCAGTTTTGAACGGAAGATATTTCCTTTTTCACCATAGCCCTCTATGGGCTTCC
Organism: Chlorocebus sabaeus; assembly: GCF_047675955.1. Lineage (NCBI taxonomy): Eukaryota > Metazoa > Chordata > Mammalia > Primates > Cercopithecidae > Chlorocebus > Chlorocebus sabaeus. The sequence goes on from NC_132911.1 coordinate 49,694,314, forward strand.
AAATATCCCTTTGCCAATTCCACAAGAACAGCCTTAGCGAAAGGCTTCTTGAAGGGAAAGATGTAACTCTGTGAGACGAATTAACAGAACACAGAGCAGTTTCTCAGAAACCTTCTTTCCAGTTTTGAACGCAAGATATTTCCTTTTTCACCATAGCCCTCTAGGGCTTCCAAATATCCCTTTGCCAATTCCACAAGAACAGCCTTAGCGAAAGGCTTCTTGAAGGGAAAGATGTAACTCTGTGAGATGAATTAACAGAACATAGAACAGTTTCTCAGAATGCTTCTTTCCAGTTTTGAACGGAAGATATTTCCTTTTTCACCATAGCCCTCTATGGGCTTCCAAATATCCCTTTGCCAATTCCACAAGAACAGCCTTAGCGAAAGGCTTCTTGAAGTTAGAGATGTAACTCTGTGAGATGAATTAACAGAACACAGAGCAGTTTCTCAGAAAGCTTCTTTCCAGTTTTGAACGGAAGATATTTCCTTTTTCACCATAGCCCTCTATGGGCTTCCAAATATCCCTTTGCCAATTCTACAAGAACAGCCTTAGCGAAAGGCTTCTTGAAGAGAAATATGTAACTCTGTGAGATGAATTAACAGAACACAGAGCAGTTTCTCAGAAAGCTTCTTTCCAGTTTTGAACGGAAGATATTTCCTTTTTTACCATAGCCTTCTATGGGCTTCCAAATATCCCTTTTTCAATTCCACAAGAACAGCTTTAGCGAACGGCTTCTTAAAGGGAAAGATGTAACTCTGTGAGATGAATTAACAGTACATAGAACAGTTTCTCAGAAAGCTTCTTTCCAGTTTTGAACGGAAGATATTTCCTTTTTCACCATAGACCTCTAAGGACTTCAAAATATCCCTTTGCCAATTCCACAAGAACAGCCTTAACGAAAGGCTTCTTGAAGGGAAAGATGTAACTCGGTGAGATGAATTAACAGAACACAGAGCAGTTTCTCAGAAAGCTTCTTTCCAGTTTTGAAAGGAAGATATTTCCTTTTTCACCATAGCCCTCTATGGGCTTCCAAATATCCCTTTGCCAATTCCACAAGAACAGCCTTAGCGAAAGGCTTCTTGAAGGGAAAGATGTAACTCTGTGAGATGAATTAATAGAACACAGAACAGTTTCTCAGAAAGCTTCTTTCCAGTTTTGAACGGAAGATATTTCCTTTTTCACCATAGCCCTCTATGGGCTTCCAAATATCCCTTTGCCAATTCCACAAGAACAGCCTTAGAGAAAGGCTTCTTCAAGGGAAAGATGTAACTCTGTGAGATGAATTAAAAGAACACGGAGCAGTTTCTCAGAAAGCTTCTTTCCAGTTTTGAACGGAAGATATTTCCTTTTTCACCATAGCCATCTATGGGCTTCCAAATATCCCTTTGCCAAATCCACAAGAACAGCCTTAGCGAAAGTCTTCTTGAAGGGAAAGATGTAACTCTGTGAGATGAATTAACAGAAAACAGAGCAGTTTCTCAGAAAGCTTCTTTCCAGTTTTGAACAGAAGATATTTCCTTTTTCACCATAGCCCTCTACGTGCTTCCATATATCCCTTTGCCAATTCCCCAAGAACAGCCTTAGCGAAAGGCTTCTTGAAGGGAAAGATATAACTCTGTGAGATGAATTAACAGAACACAGAGCAGTTTCTCAGAAAGCTTCTTTCCAGTTTTGAACGGAAGATATTTCCTTTTTCACCATAGCCCTCTACGGGCTTCCAAATATCCCTTTGCCAATTCCACAAGAATAGCCTTAGCGAAAGGCTTCTTGAAGGGAAAGATGTAACTCTGTGAGATGAATTAACAGAACATAGAGCAGTTTCTCAGAAAGCTTCTTTCCAGTTTTGAACGGAAGATATTTCCTTTTTATCCATAGCCCTCTATGGGCTTCCAAATATCCCTTTGCCAATTCCACAAGAACAGCCTTAGCGAAAGGCTTCTTGAAGTTAAAGATGTAAATCTGTGAGATGAATTAACAGAACACAGAGCAGTTTCTCAGAAAGCTTCTTTCCAGTTTTGAACGGAAGATATTTCCTTTTTCACCATAGCCCTCTATGGGCTTAAAAATAACCCTTTGCCAATTCCCCAAGAACAGCCTAAGCGAAAGGCTTCTTGAAGGGAAAGATGTAACTCTGTGAGATCAATTAACAGAACACAGAGCAGTTTCTCAGAAAGCTTCTTTCCAGTTTTGAACGGAAGATATTTCCTTTTTCACCATAGTCCTCTATGGGCTTCCAAATATCCCTTTGCCAATTCCACAAGAACAGCCTTAGCGAAAGGCGTCTTGAAGGGAAAGATGTAACTTTGTGAGATGAATTAACAGAACACAGAGCAGTTTCTCAGAAAGCTTCTTTCCAGTTTTGAACGGAAGATATTTCCTTTTTCACCATAGCCCTCTATGGGCTTCCAAATATCCCTTTGCCAATTCCACAAGAACAGCCTTAGCGAAAGGCTTCTTGAAGGGAAAGAGGTAACTCTGTGAGATGAATGAACAGAACATAGAAGAGTTTCTCAGAAAGCTTCTTTCCAGTTTTGAACGGAAGATATTTCCTTTTTCACCATAGCCCTCTATGGGCTTCCAAATATCCCTTTGCCAATTCCACAAGAACAGCCTTAGCGAAAGGCTTCTTGAAGGGAAAGATGTAACTCTTTGAGATGAATTAACAGAACACAGAGCAGTTTCTCAGAAAGCTTCTTTCCAGTTTTGAACGGAAAATATTTCCTTTTTCACCATAACCCTCTATGGGCTTCCAAATATCCCTTTGCCAATTGCACAAGAACATCCGTAGCGAAAGGCTTCTTGAAGGGAAAGTTGTAACTCTGTGAGATGAATTAACAGAATACAGAGCAGTTTCTCAGAAAGCTTCTTTCCAGTTTTAAAGGGAAGATATTTCCTTTTTCACCATAGCCCTCTATGGGCTTCCAAATATCCCTTTGCCAATTCCACAAGAACAGCCTTAGCGAAAGGCTTCTTGAAGGGAAAGATGTGACTCTGTGAGATGAATTAACAGAACACAGAGCAGTTTCTCAGAAAGCTTCTTTCCAGCTTTGAACGGAAGATATTTACTTTTTCACCATAGCCCTCTATGAGCTTCCAAATATCACTTTGCCAATTCCACAAGAACAGACTTAGCGAAAGGCTTCTTGAAGGGAAAGATGTGACCCTGTGAGATGTTTTAACAGAACAGAGAGCAGTTTCTCAGAAAGCTTCTTTCCAGTTTTGAAGGGGAGATATTTCCTTTTTCACCATAGCCCTCTATGGGCTTCCAAATATCCGTTTGCCAATTCCACAAGAACAGCCTTAGCGAAAGGCTTCTTGAAGGGAAAGATGTAACTCTATGAGATGGATTAACACAACACAGAACAGTTTCTCAGAAAGCTTCTTTCCATTTTTGAACGGAAGATATTTCTTTTTTCACCATAGCCCTCTAGGGGCTTCCAAATATCCCTTTGCGAATTCCACAAGAACAGCCTTAGCGAAAGGCTTCTTGAAGGGAAAGAGGTAACTCTGTGAGATGAATTAACAGAACACAGAGCAGTTTTTCAGAAAGCTTCTTTCCCGTTTTAAACGGAAGATATTTCCTTTTTCACCTTAGCCCTCTGTGGGCTTCCAAATATCCCTTTGCCAATTCCACAAAAACAGCCTTAGCGAAAGGCTTCTTGAAGGAAAAGATTTAACTCTGCTAGATGAATTAACAGAACACAGAGCAGTTTCTCAGAAAGCTTCTTTCCAGTTTTGAACGGAAGGTATTTCCTTTTTCACCATAGCCCTCCATGGGCTTCCAAATATCCCTTTGCCAATTCCACAAGAAGAGCCTTAGCGAAAGGCTTCTTGAAAGGAAAGATGTAATTCTCTGAGATGAATTAAAAGAACACAGAGCAGTTTCTCAGAAAGCTTCTTTACAGTTTAGAACGGAAGATATTTCCTTTTTCACCATAGCCCTCTAGGGCTTCCAAATATCCCTTTGCCAATTCCACAAGAACAGCCTTAGCGAAAAGCTTCTTGAAGGGAAAGATGTAACTCTGTGAGATGAATAAACAGAACACAGAACAGTTTCTCAGAAAGCTTCTTTCCAGTTTTGAACGGAAGATATTTCCTTTTTCACCATAGCCCTCTAGGGCTTCCAAATATCCCTTTGCCAATTCCACAAGAACAGCCTTAGCGAAAGGCTTCTTGAAGGGAAAGATGTAACTCTGTGAGATGAATTAAGAGAACATAGAACAGTTTCTCAGAATGCTTCTTTCCAGTTTTGAACGGAAGATATTTCCTTTTTCACCATAGCCCTCTATGGGCTTCCAAATATCCCTTTGCCAATTCCACAAGAACAGCCTTAGCGAAAGGCTTCTTGAAGGGAAAGATGTAACTCAGTGAGATGAATTAACAGAACACAGAGCAGTTTCTCAGAAAGCTTCTTTCCAGTTTTGAACGGAAGATACTTCCTTTTTCACCATAGCCCTCTATGGGCTTCCAAATATCTGTTTGCCAATTACACAAGAAAAGCCTTACCGAAAGGCTTCTTAAAAGGAAAGATGTAACTCTGTGAGATGAATTAACAGAACACAGAGCAGTTTCTCAGAAAGCGTCTTTCCAATTTTGAACGGAACATATTTCCTTTTTCACCATAGCCCTCTATGGGCTTCCAAATATCAGTTTTCCAATTACAGAAGAACAGCCTTAGCGAAAGGCTTCTTGAAGGGAAAGATGTAACTCTGTGAGATGAAATAACAGAACACAGAGCAGTTTCTCAGAAAGCTTCTTTCCAGTTTTGAACGGAAGATATTTCCTTTTTCACCACAGCCCACAATGGGCTTACAAATACCCCTTTGCCAATTCCAGAAGAACAGCCTTAGCGAAAGGTTTCTTGAAGAAAAGATGTAACTCTGTGAGATGAATTAACAGAACACAGAGCAGTTTCTCAGAAAGCTTCTTTCCAGTTTTGAACGGAAGATATTTCCTTTTTCACCATAGCCCTCTATGGGCTTCCAAATATCCCTTTTCCAATTCCACAAGAACAGCCTTAGCGAAAGGCTTCCTGAAGGGAAAGATCTCAGAAAGCTTCTTTCCATTTTTGAACGGAAGATATTTCCTTTTTCACCATAGCCCTCTATGGGCTTCCAAGTATCCCTTTGCCAATTCCACAAGAACGGACATAGCGAAAGGCTTCTTGAAGGGAAAGATGTAACTCTGTGAGATGAATTAACAGAACACAGATCAGTTTCTCCGATTCTTTCCAGTTTTCAACGGAAGATATTTCCTTTTTCACCATGGCCCTCTATGGGCTTCCAAATATCACTTTGCCAATTCCACAAGAACAGCCTTAGCAAAAGGCTTCTTGAAGGGAAAGATGTAACACTGTGAGATGTAGTAACAGAACACAAAGCAATTTCTCAGAAAGCTTCTTTCTAGTTTTGAACGGAAGATATTTCCTTTTTCACCATAGCCCTCTATGGGCTTCCAAATATCACTTTGCCAATTACACAAGAACAGCTTTAGAGAAAGACTTCTTGAAGGGAAAGATGTAACTCTGTGAGATGAATTAACAGAACACAGAGCACTTTCTCAGATAGCTTCTTTCCAGTTGTGAACGGAAGATATTTCCTTTTTCACTATAGCCCTCTATGGGCTTCCAAATTTCCCTTTGCCAATTCCACAAGAACAGCCTTACCGAAAGGCTTCTTGAAGGGAAAGACGTAACTCTGTCAGATGAATTAACAGAACACAGAGCAGTTTCTCAGAAAGCTTCTTTCCAGTATTGAACGGAAGATATTTCCTTTTTCACCATTGCCCTCTACTGGCTTCCAAATATCGCTTTGCCAATTCCACAAGAACAGCCTTAGCGAAAGGCTTCTTGAAGGGAAAGATGTAACTCTGTGAGGTGAATTAACAGAACACAGTGCAGTTTCTCAGAAAGCTTCTTTCCAGTTTTGAACGGAAGATATTTCCTTTTTCACCACAGCCCTCTATGGACTTCCAAACATCACTTTTCGAATTCCACAAGAACAGCCTTAGCGAAAGGCTTCTGGAAGGGAAAGATGTAACTCTGTGAGATGAATTAACAGAACACAGAGCAGTTTCTCAGAAAGTTTCTTTCCAGTTTTGAACGGAAGATATTTCCTTTTTCACCTTAGCCCTCCTTAGCCCTCAATGGGCTTCCAAATATCCCTTTCCAATTCCACAAGAACATCCTTAACGAAAGGGTTCTTGAAGGGAAATATGTGACTCTGTGAGATGTAATAACTGAACACAGAGCAGATTCTCAGAAAGCTTCTTTCCAGTTTTGAACGGAAGATATTTCCTTTTTCACCAAAGACCTCTATGTGCTTCCAAATATCAGTTTGCCAATTACACAAGAACAGCCTTAGCGAAAGGCATCTTGAAGGGAAACATGTAACTCTGTGAGATGAATTAACAGAACACAGAGCAGTTTCTCAGAAAGCTTCTTTCCAGTTTTTAACGGAAGATATTTCCTTTTTCACCATAGTCCTCTATGGGCTTCCAAATATCACTTTTCCAATTCCACAAAAACAGCCTTAGCGAAAGGCTTCTTGAAGGGAAAGATCTCAGAAAGCTTCTTTCCACTTTTGAACGGAAGATACTTCCTTTTTCACCATAGCCCTCTAAGGGCTTCCAAATATCCCTTTGCCAATTCCACAAGAACAGCCTTACCGAAAGGCTTCCTGAAGGGAAAGATGTTACTCTGTGAGGTGAATTAACAGAACACAGAACAGTTTCTCAGAAAGCTTCTTTCCAGTTTTGAACGGAAGATATTTCCTTTTTCACCACAGCCCTCTATGGTCTTCCAAATATCAGTTTGCCAATTCCACAAAAACAGCCTTAGCGAAAGGCTTCCTCAAGGGAAAGATGTAACTCTGTGAGATGAATTAACAGAACACAGAGCAATTCCTCAGAAAGCTTCTTTCCAGTTTTGAACGGAAGATATTTTATTTTTCACCATAGCCCTCTATGGGCTTCCAAATATCCCTTTGCCAATTCCACAGGAACAGCCTTAGCGAAAGGGTCTTCAAGGGAAAGATGTAACTCTGTGAGATGAATTAACAGAACACAGAGCTGTTTCTCAGAAAGCTTCTTTCCAGTTGTGAACGGAAGATATTTCCTTTTTCACCGTAGTCCTCTATGGGTTTCCAAATATCCTTTTGCCAATTCCACAAGAACAGCCTTAGCGAAAGGCTTCTTGAAGGGAAAGATGTAACTCTGTGAGATGAATTAACAGAACACAGAGCAGTTTCTCAGAAAGCTTCTTTCCAGTTTTGAACGGAAGATATTTCCTTTTTCACCATACCCCTCTATTGTGTTCCAAATATCCCTTTGCCAATTCCACAAGAACAGCCTTAGCGAAAGGTTTCTTGAAGGGAAAGATGTAACTCGGTGAGATGAATTAACAGAACACAGAGCAGTTTCTAAGAAAGCTTCTTTCCTGTTTTGAACTGAAGATATTTCCTTTTCCACCATAGCCCTCTATGGGCATCCAAATATCCCTTTGCCAATGCCACAAGAACAGCCTTAGCGAAAGGCTTCTTAAAGGGAAAGATGTAACTCTGTGAGATGAATTAACAGAACACAGAGCAGTTTCTCAGAAATCTTCTTTCCAGTTTTGAACGGAAGATATTTCCTTTTTCACCATAGCCCTCTATATGCTTCCAAATATCACTTCGCCAATTCCACAAGAACAGCCTTCACGAAAGGCTTCTTGAAAGGAAAGATGTAACTCTCTGAGATGAATTAACAGAACACAGAGCAGTTTCTCAGAAAGCGTCTTTCCAATTTTGAACGGAACATATTTCCTTTTTCACCAAAGCCCTCTATGGCCTCCAAATATCAGTTTGCCAATTACACAAGAACAGCCTTAGCGAAAGGCTTCTTGAAGGGAAAGATGTAACTCTGTGAGATGAATTTACAGAACAAAGAGCAGTTTCTCAGAAAGCTTCTTTCCAGTTTTGAACGGAAGATATTTCCTTTTTCACCGTATCCCTCTATGGGCTTACAAATATCAGTTTGCCAATTTCACAAGAACAGCCTTACCGAAAGGCTTCCTGAAGGGAAAGATGTAACTCTGTGAGTTGAATTAACAGAACACAGAACAGTTTCTCAGAAAGCTTCTTTCCAGTTTTGAACGGAAGATATTTCCTTTTTCACCACAGCCCTCCATGGTCTTCCAAATATCAGTTTGCCAATTCCACAAGAACAGCCTTAGCGAAAGGCTTCCTCAAGGGAAAGATGTAACTCTGTGAGGTGAATTAACAGAACACAGAGCAGTTCCTCAGAAAGCTTCTTTCCAGTTTTGAACGGAAGATATTTCCTTTTTCACCCTAGCCCTCTATGGGCTTCCAAATATCCCTTTGCCAATTCCACAAGAACAGCCTTAGCGAAAGGCTTCTTGAAGGGAAAGATGTAACTCTGTGAGATGAATTAACAGAACACAGAGCAGTTTCTCAGAAAGCGTCTTTCCAGTTTCTAACGGAAGATATTTCCATTTTCACCATAGCCCTCTATGGGCGTCAAAATATCCCTTTGAAAATTCCACAAGAACAGCCTTAGCCAAAGGCTTCTTGAAGGGAAAGAGGTAACTCTGTGAGATGAATTAACAGAACACAGAGCAGTTTTTCAGAAAGCTTCTTTCCAGTTTTGAACGGAAGATATTTCCTTTTTCACCTTAGCCCTCTATGGCCTTCCAGATATCACTTGGCCAATTCCACAAGAACAGCCGTAGGGAAAGGCTTCTTGAAGGGAAAGATGTAACTCTGTGAGATGAATTAACAGAACACAGAGCAGTTTCTCCGAAAGATTCTTTCCAGTTTTGAACGGAAGATATTTCCTTTTTTACCATAGCCCTCTATGGGCTTCCAAATATCACTATGCCAATTCCACAAGAACAGCCTTAGCGAAAGGCTTCTTGAAGGGAAAGATGTAACTCTGTGAGATGAATTAACAGAACACAGAGCAGTTTCTGAGAAAGCTTCTTTCCAGTTTTGAACGGAAGATAATTCCTTTTTCACCATAGCCCTCTATGGGCTTCCAAATATCCCTTTGCCAATTCCACAAGAACAGCCTTAGCGAAAGGCTTCTTTAAGGGAAAGATGTGACTCTGTGAGATGAATTAACAGAACACAGAGCAGTTTCTCAGAAAGCTTCATTCCAGCTTTGAACGGAAGATATTTATTTTTTCACAATAACCCTCTCTGGGCTTCCAAATATCACTTTGCCAATTCCACAAGAACAGACTTAGCGAAAGGCTACTTGAAGGGAAAGATGTGACTCTGTGAGATGTATTAACAGAACAGAGAGCAGTTTCTCAGAAAGCTTCTTTCCAGTTTTGAACGGAAGATATTTTATTTTTCACCATAGCCCTCTATGGGCTTCCAAATATCCCTTTGCCAATTCCACAAGAACAGCCTTAGCGAAAGGGTCTTCAAGGGAAAGATGTAACTCTGTGAGATGAATTAAGAGAACACAGAGCTGTTTCTCAGAAAGCTTCTTTCCAGTTGTGAACGGAAGATATTTCCTTTTTCACCGTAGCCATCTATGGGTTTCCAAATATCCTTTTGCCAATTCCACAAGAACAGCCTTAGCGAAAGGCTTCTTGAAGGGAAAGATGTAACTCTGTGAGATGAATTAACAGAACAGAGAGCAGTTTCTCAGAAAGCTTCTTTCCAATTTTGAACGGAAGATATTTCCTTTTTCACCATACCCCTCTATTGTGTTCCAAATATAATTTTGCCAATTCCACAAGAACAGCCTTAGCGAAAGGTTTCTTGAAGGGAAAGATGTAACTCGGTGAGATGAATTAACAGAACACAGAGCAGTTTCTCAGAAAGCGTCTTTCCAATTTTGAACGGAACATATTTCCTTTTTCACCAAAGCCCTCTATGGGCTTCCAAATATCAGTTTGCCAATTACACAAGAACAGCCTTAGCGAAAGGCTTCTTGAAGGAAAAGATGTAACTCTGTGAGATGAATTTACAGAAGAAAGAGCAGTTTCTCAGAAAGCTTCTTTCCAGTTTTGAACGGAAGATATTTATTTTTTCTCAATAACCCTCTGTGGGCTACCAAATATCACTTTGCCAATTCCACAAGAACAGACTTAGAGAAAGGCTTCTTGAAGGGAAAGATGTGACTCTTTGAGATGTATTAACAGAACAGAGAGCAGTTTCTCAGAAAGCTTCTTTCCAGTTTTGAACGGAAGTTATTTATTTTTTCACCATAGCCATCTATGGGCTTCCAAATATCCCTTTGCCAATTCCACAAGAAAAGCCTTAGCGAAAGGATTCTTGAAGGTAAAGATGTAATTCTGTGAGATGAATTAACAGAACACAGAGCAGTTTCTCATAAAGCTTCTTTCCAGTTTTGAACGGAAGATATTTCCTTTTTCACCTTATCCCTCTATGGGCTTCCAAATATCAGTTTGCCAATTCCACAAGAACAGCCTTAGCGAAAGGCTTCCTCAAGGGAAAGATGTAACTCTGTGAGGTGAATTAACAGAACACAGAGCAGTTCCTCAGAAAGCTTCTTTCCAGTTTTGAACGGAAGATATTTCCTTTTTCACCCTAGCCCTCTATGGGCTTCCAAATATCCCTTTGCCAATTCCACAAGAACAGCCTTAGCGAAAGGCTTCTTGAAGGGAAAGATGTAACTCTGTGAGATGAATTAACAGAACACAGAGCAGTTTCTCAGAAAGCGTCTTTCCAGTTTCTAACGGAAGATATTTCCATTTTCACCATAGCCCTCTATGGGCGTCAAAATATCCCTTTGAAAATTCCACAAGAACAGCCTTAGCGAAAGGCTTCTTGAAGGGAAAGAGGTAACTCTGTGAGATGAATTAACAGAACACAGAGCAGTTTTTCAGAAAGCTTCTTTCCAGTTTTGAACGGAAGATATTTCCTTTTTCACCTTAGCCCTCTATGGCCTTCCAGATATCACTTGGCCAATTCCACAAGAACAGCAGTAGGGAAAGGCTTCTTGAAGGGAAAGATGTAACTCTGTGAGATGAATTAACAGAACACAGAGCAGTTTCTCCGAAAGATTCTTTCCAGTTTTGAACGGAAGATATTTCCTTTTTTACCATAGCCCTCTATGGGCTTCAAAATATCACTTTGCCAATTCCACAAGAACAGCCTTAGCGAAAGGTTTCTTGAAGGGAAAGATGTAACTCTGTGAGATGAATTAACAGAACACAGAGCAATTTCTCAGAAAGCTTCTTTCCAGTTTTGAACGGAAGATATTTCCTTTTTCACCATAGCCCTCTATGGGCTTCCAAATATCTCTTTGCCAATTCCACAAGAACAGCCTTAGAGAAAGGCTTCTTGAAGGGAAAGATGTAACTCTGTGAGATGAATTAACAGAACACAGAGCAGTTTCTGAGAAAGCTTCTTTCCAGTTTTGAACGGATGATAATCCTTTTTCACCATAGCCCTCTATGGGCTTCCAAATATCCCTTTGCCAATTCCACAAGAACAGCCTTAGCGAAAGGCTTCTTTAAGGGAAAGATGTGACTCTGTGAGATGAATTAACAGAACACAGAGCAGTTTCTCAGAAAGCTTCATTCCAGATTTGAACGGAAGATATTTATTTTTTCACAATAACCCTCTCTGGGCTTCCAAATATCACTTTGCCAATTCCACAAGAACAGCCTTAGCGAAAGGGTCTTCAAGGGAAAGATGTAACTCTGTGAGATGAATTAAGAGAACACAGAGCTATTTCTCAGAAAGCTTCTTTCCAGTTGTGAACGGAAGATATTTCCTTTTTCACCGTAGCCATCTATGGGTTTCCAAATATCCTTTTGCCAATTCCACAAGAACAGCCTTAGCGAAAGGCTTCTTGAAGGGAAAGATGTAACTCTGTGAGATGAATTAACAGAACACAGAGCAGTTTCTCAGAAAGCTTCTTTCCAGTTTTGAACGGAAGATATTTCCTTTTTCACCATACCCCTCTATTGTGTTCCAAATATCCTTTTGCCAATTCCACAAGAACAGCCTTAGCGAAAGGTTTCTTGAAGGGAAAGATGTAACTCGGTGAGATGAATTAACAGAACACAGAGCAGTTTCTCAGAAAGCTTCTTTCCTGTTTTGAAGGGAAGATATTTCCTTTTCCACCATAGCCATCTATGGGCATCCAAATATCCCTTTGCCAATGCCACAAGAACAGCCTTAGCGAAAGGCTTCTTAAAGGGAAAGATGTAACTCTGTGATATGAATTCACAGAACCCAGAGCAGTTTCTCAGAAATCTTCTTTCCAGTTTTGAACGGAAGATATTTCCTTTTTCACCATAGCCCTCTATGGGCTTCCAAATATCTCTTCGCCAATTCCACAAGAACAGCCTTAGCGAAAGGCTTCTTGAAAGGAAAGATGTAACTCTCTGAGATGAATTAACAGAACACAGAGCAGTTTCTCAGAAAGCGTCTTTCCAATTTTGAACGGAACATATTTCCTTTTTCACCAAAGCCCTCTATGGGCTTCCAAATATCAGTTTGCCAATTACACAAGAACAGCCTTAGCGAAAGGCTTCTTGAAGGGAAATATGTAACTCTGTGAGATGAATTAACAGAACCCCGAGCAGTTTCTCAGAAAGCTTCTTTCCAGTTATGAACGGAAGATAATTCCTTTTTCACCTTAGCCCACAATTGGCTTCCAAATATCCCTTTGCCAATTCCACAAGAACAGCCTTAGCGAAAGGCTTCTTGAAGGGAAAGATGTAACTCTGTGAGATGAATTAACAGAACACAGAGCAGTTTCTCCGAAAGATTCTTTCCAGTTTTTAACGGAAGATATTTCCTTTTTCATCATACCCCTCTATGGACTTCCAAATATCAGTTTGCCAATTCGACAAGAACAGCCTTAGCGAAAGGTTTCTTGAAGGGAAAGATGTAACTCTGTGAGATGAATTAACGAAACACAGAGCAGTTTCTCAGAAAGCTTCTTTCCAGTTTTGAACGGAAGATATTTACTTTTTCACCATAGCCCTCTATGGGCTTCCAACTATCACTTTGAAATTCCACAAGAACAGCCTTAGCGAAAGGCTTCTTGAAGGGAAAGATGTAACTCTGTGAGAAAATTAACAGAACACAGAGCATTTTCTCAGAAAGCTTCTTTCCAGTTTTTAACGGAAGATATTTCCTTTTTCATCATACCCCTCTATGGGCTTCCAAATATCCCTTTGCCAATTCCACAAGAGCAGCCTTAGCGAAAGTATTCTTGAAGGGAAAGATATAACTCAGTGAGATAAATTAACAGAACACAGAGCAGTTTCTCAGAAAGCTTCTTTCCAGTTTTGAACGGAAGAGATTTCCTTTTTCACCACAGACCTCTAAGTTCTTCCAAATATCACTTTGCCAATTCAACAAGAACAGCCCTAGCGAAAGGCTTCTTGAAGGGGAAAGATGTAACTCTGTGAGATGAATTAACAGAACACAGAGCAGTTTCTCAGAAAGCTTCTTTCCAGTTTTAAACGGAAGATATTTCCTTTTGCACCGTAGCCCTCTATGGGCTTCCAAATATCACTTTGCCAATTCCACAAGAACAGCCTTAGCGAAAGGCTTCTTGAAGGGAAAGATGTAACTCTGTGAGATGAATTAACAGAACACAGAGCAGTTTCTCAGAAAGCTTCTTTCCAGTTTTTAACGGAAGATAATTCCTTTTTCACCTTAGCCCTCAATTGGCTTCCAAATATCCCTTTGCCATTTCCACAAGAACAGCCTTAGTGAAAGGCTTCTTGAAGGGAAAGATGTAACTCTGTGAGATGAATTCACAGAACACAGAGCAGTTTCTCAGAAGGCTTCTTTCTAGTTTTGAACGGAAGATATTTCCTTTTTCATCATACCCCTCTATGGGCTTGCAAATATCAGTTTGCCAATTCGACAAGAACAGCCTTAGCGAAAGGTTTCTTGAAGGGAAAGATGTAATCTGTGAGATAAATTAACAAAACACAGAGCAGTTTCTCAGAAAGCTTCTTTCCAGTTTTGAACGGAAGATATTTAATTTTTCACCATAGCCCTCTATGGGCTCCAAATATCCCTTTGCCAATTCCACAAGAACAGCCTTAGCGAAAGGCTTCTTGAAGGGAAAGATGTAACTCTGTGAGAAAATTAACAGAACACAGAGCAGTTTCTCAGAAAGCTTCTTTCCAGTTTTTAACGGAAGATATTTCCTTTTTCATCATACCCCTCTATGGGCTTCCAAATATCCCTTTGCCAATTCCACAAGAGCAGCGTTAGCGAAAGGTTTATTGAAGGGAAAGATGTAACTCTGTGAGATGAATTAACAGAACACAGAGCAGTTTCTCAGAAAGCTTCTTTCCAGTTTTGAACGGAAGTCATTTACATTTTCACCATAGCCCTCTATGGGCTTCCAAATATCACTTTGAAATTCCACAAGAACAGCCTTAGCGAAAGGCTTCTTGAAGGGAAAGATATAACTCTGTGAGAAAATTAACAGAACACAGAGCAGTTTCTCAGAAAGCTTCTTTCCAGTTTTGAACGGAAGATATTTCCTTTTTCATCATACCCCTCTATGGGCTTCCAAATATCCCTTTGCCAATTCCACAAGAGCAGCCTTAGCGAAAGTCTTCTTGAAGGGAAAGATATAACTCTGTGAGATAAATTAACAGAACACAGAGCAGTTTCTCAGAAAGCTTCTTTCCAGTTTCTAACGGAAGATATTTCCATTTTCACCATAGCCCTCTATGGGTTTCCAAATATCCCTTTGCCAATTCCACAAGAACAGCCTTAGCGAAAGGCTTCTTGAAGGGAAAGATGTAACTCTGTGAGATGAATTAACAGAACACAGAGCAGTTTCTGAGAAAGCTTCTTTCCAGTTTTTAACGGAAGATATTTCCTTTTTCACCTTATCCCTCTATGGGCTTCCAAATATCAGTTTGCCAATTCCACAAGAACAGCCTTAGCGAAAGGCTTCCTTAAGGGAAAGATGTAACTCTGTGAGGTGAATTAACAGAACACAGAGCAGTTTCTCAGAAAGCTTCTTTCCAGCTTTGAACGGAAGATATTTCCTTTTTCACCATAGCCCTCTATGGTCTTCCAAATATCACTTTGCCAATTCCACAAGAACAGCCTTAGCGAAAGGCTTCTTGAAGGGAAAGATGTAACTCTGTAAGAAAATTAACAGAACACAGAGCAGTTTCTCAGAAAGCTTCTTTCCAGATTTTAACGGAAGATATTTCCTTTTTCATCATACCCCTCTATGGGCTTCCAAATATCCCTTTTCCAATTCCACAAGAGCAGTTTAGCGAAAGGCTTCTTGAAGGGAAAGATGTAACTCTGTGAGATGAATTAACAGAACACAGAGCAGTTTCTCAGAAAGCTTCTTTCCAGTTTTGAACGGAAGATATTTCCTTTTTCACCATAACCCTCTATGCGCTTCCAAATATCCCTTTGCCAATTCCACAAGAACAGCCTTAGCGAAAGGCTTCTTGAAGAGAAAGATGTGACTCTGTGAGATGAATTAACAGAACACAGAGCAGTTTCTCAGAAAGCTTCTTTCCAGTTTTGAACGGAAGATAATTCCTTTTTCACCATAGCCCTCTATGGGCTTCCAAATATCCCTTTGCCAATTCCACAAGAACAGCCTTAGCGATAGGCTTCTTGAAGGGAAAGATGTAACTCTGTGAGATGAATTAACAGAACACAGAGCAGTTTCTCAGAAAGCTTCTTTCCAGTTTTTAACGGAAGATAATTCCTTTTTCATCATACCCCTCTATGGGCTTCCAAATATCACTTTGCCAATTCCACAAGAACAGCCTTAGCGAAAGGCTTCTTGAAGGGAAAGATGTAACTCTGTGAGATGAATTAACAGAACACAGAGCAGTTTCTCACAAAGCTTCTTTCCAGTTTTGAACGGAAGATATTTCCTTTTTCACCATAGCCCTCTATGGGCTTCCAAATACCCTTTGCCAATTCCACAAGAACAGCCTTAGCGAAAGGCTTCTTGAAGGGAAAGATGTAACTCTGTGAGTTGAATTAACAGAACACAGAGCAGTTTCTCAGAAGGCTTCTTTCCAGTTTTGAGCGGAAGATATTTCCTTTTTCACCATAGCCCTCTATGGGCTTCCAAATATCCCTTTGCCAATTCCACAAGAACAGCCTTAGAGAAAGGCTTCTTGAAGGGAAAGATGTAACTCTGTAAGAAAATTAACAGAACACAGAGCAGTTTCTCAGAAAGCTTCTTTCCAGATTTTAACGGAAGATATTTCCTTTTTCATCATACCCCTCTATGGGCATCCAAATATCCCTTTGCCAATTCCACAAGAGCAGTTTAGCGAAAGGCTTCTTGAAGGGAAAGATGTAACTCTGTGAGATGAATTAACAGAACACAGAGCAGTTTCTCAGAAAGCTTCTTTCCAGTTTTGAACGGAAGATATTTCCTTTTTCACCATAACCCTCTATGCGCTTCCAAATATCCCTTTGCCAATTCCACAAGAACGGACTTAGCGAAAGGCTTCTTGAAGGGAAATATGTAACTCTGTGAGATGAATTAACAGAAAACAGAGCAGTTTCTCAGAAAGCTTCTTTCCAGTTTTGAACGGAAGATAATTCCTTTTTCACCTTAGTCCTCAATTGGCTTCCAAATATCCCTTTGCCAATTCCACAAGAACAGCCTTAGCGAAAGGCTTCTTGAAGGGAAAGATGTAACTCTGTGAGATGAATTAACAGAACACAGAGCAGTTTCTCAGAAAGCTTCTTTCCAGTTTTTAACGGAAGATATTTCCTTTTTCATCATACTCCTCTATGGACTTCCAAATATCAGTCTGCCAATTCGACAAGAACAGCCTTAGCGAAAGGTTTCTTGAAGGGAAAGATGTAATTCTGTGAGATGAATTAACAAAACACAGAGCAGTTTCTCAGAAAGCTTCTTTCCAGTTTTGAACGGAAGATAATTCCTTTTTCACCTTAGCCCTCAATTCAATTCCAAATATCCCTTTGCCAATTCCACAAGAACAGCCTTAGCGAAAGGCTTCTTGAAGGGAAAGATGTAACTCTGTGAGATGAATTAACAGAACACAGAGCAGTTTCTCAGAAAGCTTCTTTCCAGTTTTTAACGGAAGATATTTCCTTTTTCATCATACCCCTCTATGGGCTTGCAAATATCAGTTTGCCAATTCGACAAGAACAGCCTTAGCGAAAGGTTTCTTGAAGGGAAAGATGTAACTCTGTGAGATGAATTAACAAAACACAGAGCAGTTTCTCAGAAAGCTTCTTTCCAGTTTTGAACGGAAGATATTTACTTTTTCACCATAGCCCTCTATGGGCTCCAAATATCCCTTTGCCAATTCCACAAGAACAGCGTTAGCGAAAGGCTTCTTGAAGGGAAAGATGTAACTCTGTGAGAAAATTAACAGAACACAGAGCAGTTTCTCAGAAAGCTTCTTTCCAGTTTTGAACTGAAGATATTTCCTTTTTCATCATACCCCTCTATGGGCTTCCAAATATCCCTTTGCCAAATCCACAAGAGCAGCGTTAGCGAAAGGTTTCCTGAAGGGAAAGATGTAACTCTGTGAGATGAATTAACAGAACACAGAGCAGTTTCTCAGAAAGCTTCTTTCCAGTTTTGAACGGAAGTTATTTACTTTTTCACCATAGCCCTCTATGGGCTTCCAAATATCACTTTGAAATTCCACAAGAACAGCCTTAGCGAAAGGCTTCTTGAAGGGAAAGATGTAACTCTGTGAGAAAATTAACAGAACACAGAGCATTTTCTCAGAAAGCTTCTTTCCAGTTTTTAACGGAAGATATTTCCTTTTTCATCATACCCCTCTATGGGCTTCCAAATATCCCTTTGCCAATTCCACAGGAGCAGCCTTAGCGAAAGTATTCTTGAAGGGAAAGATATAACTCTGTGAGATAAATTAACAGAACACAGAGCAGTTTCTCAGAAAGCTTCTTTCCAGTTTTGAACGGAAGATATTTCCTTTTTCACCACAGACCTCTAAGTTCTTCCAAATATCACTTTGCCAATTCAACAAGAACAGCCTTAGCGAAAGGCTTCTTGAAGGGGAAAGATGTGACTCTGTGAGATGAATTAACAGAACATGGAGCAGGTTCTCAGAAGGCTTCTTTCCAGTTTTGAACGGAAGATATTTCCTTTTTCACATAGCCCTCTACGGGCTTCCAAATATCCCTTTGCCAATTCCACAAGAGCAGCCTTAGCGAAAGGCTTCTTGAAGGGAAAGATGTAACTCTGTGAGATGAATTAACAGAACACAGAGCAGTTTCTCAGAAAGCTTCTTTCCAGTTTTGAACGGAAGTTATTTACTTTTTCACCATAGCCCTCTATGGGATTCCAAATATCCCTTTGCCAATTCCACAAGAACAGCCTTAGCGAAAGGCTTCTTGACGGGAAAGATGTAACTCTGTGAGATGAATTAACAGAACACAGAGCAGTTTCTCAGAAAGCTTCTTTCCAGTTTTGAACTTAAGATATTTCCTTTTTCACCATAGCCCTCTAAGGGCTTCCAAATATCATTTTGCCAATTTCACAAGAACAGACTTAGCGAAAGGCTTCTTGAAAGGAAAGATGGAACTCTGTGAGATGAATTAACAGAACACAGAGCAGTTTCTGAGAAAGCTTCTTTCAAGTTTTGAACGGAAGATATTTCCTTTTTCACCCAATCCCTCTATGGGCTTCGAAATATCAGTTTGCCAATTCCACAAGAACAGCCTTAGCGAAAGGCTTCCTTAAGGGAAAGATGTAACTCTGTGAGGTGAATTAACAGAACACAGAGCAGTTTCTCAGAAAGCTTCTTTCCAGTTTTGAACGGAAGATATTTCCTTTTTCACCATAGCCCTCTATGGTCTTCCAAATATCACTTTGCCAATTCCACAAGAACAGCCTTAGCGAAAGGCTTCTTGAAGGGGAAAGATGTAACTCTGTGAGATGAATTAACAGAACACAGAGCAGTTTCTCAGAAAGCTTCTTTCCAGTTTTAAACGGAAGATATTTCCTTTTGCACCGTAGCCCTCTATGGGCTTCCAAATATCACTTTGCCAATTCCACAAGAACAGCCTTAGCGAAAGGGTTCTTGAAGGGAAAGGTGTGACTCTGTGAGATGAATTAACAGAACACAGAGCAGTTTCTCAGAAAGCTTCTTTCCAGTTTTGAACGGAAGATATTTCCTTTTTCACCATAGCCCACTATGGGCTTCCAAATATCCCTTTGCCAATTCCACAAGAACAGCCTTAGCGAAAGGCTTCTTGAAGGGAAAGATGTAACTCTGTGAGATGAATTAACAGAACACAGAGCAGTTTCTCAGAAAGCTTCTTTCCAGTTTTGAACTGAAGATATTTCCTTTTTCACCATAACCCTCTATGCGCTTCCAAATATCCCTTTGCCAATTCCACAAGAACGGACTTAGCGAAAGGCTTCTTGAAGGGAAAGATGTAACTCTGTGAGATGAATTAACAGAACCCCGAGCAGTTTCTCAGAAAGCTTCTTTCCAGTTTTTAACGGAAGATAATTCCTTTTTCACCTTAGCCCTCAATTGGCTTCCAAATGGCCCTTTGCCATTTCCACAAGAACAGCCTTAGCGAAAGGCTTCTTGAAGGGAAAGATGTAACTCTGTGAGATGAATTAACAGAACACAGAGCAGTTTCTCAGAAAGCTTCTTTCCAGTTTTGAACTGAAGATATTTCCTTTTTCACCATAACCCTCTATGCGCTTCCAAATATCCCTTTGCCAATTCCACAAGAACGGACTTAGCGAAAGGCTTCTTGAAGGGAAAGATGTAACTCTGTGAGATGAATTAACAGAACCCAGAGCAGTTTCTCAGAAAGCTTCTTTCCAGTTTTTAACGGAAGATAATTCCTTTTTCACCTTAGCCCTCAATTGGCTTCCAAATATCCCTTTGCCATTTCCACAAGAACAGCCTTAGCGAAAGGCTTCTTGAAGGGAAAGATGTAACTCTGTGAGATGAATTCACAGAACACAGAGCAGTTTCTCAGAAAGCTTCTTTCCAGTTTTGAACGGAAGATATTTCCTTTATCATCATACCCCTCTATGGGCTTGCAAATATCAGTTTGCCAATTCGACAAGAACAGCCTTAGCGAAAGGTTTCTTGAAGGGAAAGATGTAACTCTGTGAGATGAATTAACAAAACACAGAGCAGTTTCTCAGAAAGCTTCTTTCCAGTTTTGAACGGAAGATATTTAATTTTTCACCATAGCCCTCTATGGGCTCCAAATATCCCTTTGCCAATTCCACAAGAACAGTCTTAGCGAAAGGCTTCTTGAAGGGAAAGATGTAACTCTGTGAGAAAATTAACAGAACGCAGAGCAGTTTCTCAGAAAGCTTCTTTCCAGTTTTTAACGGAAGATATTTCCATTTTCACCATAGCCCTCTATGGGTTTCCAAATATCCCTTTGCCAATTCCACAAGAACAGCCTTAGCGAAAGGCTTCTTGAAGGGAAAGATGTAACTCTGTGAGATGAATTAACAGAACACAGAGCACTTTCTCAGAAAGCTTCTTTCCAGTTTTGAACGGAAGATATTTCCTTTTGCACCATAGCCCTCAATGGGCTTCCAAATATCACCTTGCCAATTCCACAAGAACAGCCTTAGCGAAAGGGTCCTTGAAGGGAATGATGTGAGTCTGTGAGATGAATTAACAGAACACCGAGCAGTTTCTCAGAAAGCTTCTTTCCAGTTTTGAACGGAAGATATTTCCTTTTTCACCTTATCCCTCTATGGGCTTCCAAATTGCAGTTTGCCAATTCCAGAAGAACAGCCTTAGCGAAAGGCTTCCTGAAGGAAAAGATGTAACTCTGTGAGATGAATTAACAGAACACAGAGCAGTTTCTCAGAAAGCTTCTTTCCAGCTTTGAACGGAAGATATTTACTTTTTCACCATAGCCCTCTATGGGCTTCCAAATATCCCTTTGCCAATTCCACAAGAACAGCCTTTGCGAAAGGCTTCTTGAAGAGAAAGATGTGACTCTGTGAGATGAATTAACAGAACACAGAGCAGTTTCTCAGAAAGCTTCTTTCCAGTTTTGAACGGAAGATAATTCCTTTTTCACCATAGCCCTCTATGGGCTTCCAAATATCCCTTTGCCAATTCCACAAGAACAGCCTTAGCGATAGGCTTCTTGAAGGGAAAGATGTAACTCTGTGAGATGAATTAACAGAACACAGAGCAGTTTCTCAGAAAGCTTCTTTCCAGTTTTGAACGGAAGATATTTCCTTTTTCACCATAGCCCTCTATGGGCTTGCAAATATCAGTTTGCCAATTCGACAAGAACAGCCTTAGCGAAAGGTTTCTTGAAGGGAAAGATGTAACTCTGTGAGATGACTTAACAAAACACAGAGCAGTTTCTCAGAAAGCTTCTTTCCAGTTTTGAACGGAAGATATTTACTTTTTCACCATAGCCCTCTATGGGCTCCAAATATCCCTTTGCCAATTCCACAAGAACAGCGTTAGCGAAAGGCTTCTTGAAGGGAAAGATGTAACTCTGTGAGAAAATTAACAGAACACCGAGCAGTTTCTCAGAAAGCTTCTTTCCAGTTTTGAACTGAAGATATTTCCTTTTTCATCATACCCCTCTACGGGCTTCCAAATATCCCTTTGCCAAATCCACAAGAGCAGCGTTAGCGAAAGGTTTCTTGAAGGGAAAGATGTAACTCTGTGAGATGAATTAACAGAACACAGAGCAGTTTCTCAGAAAGCTTCTTTCCAGTTTTGAACGGAAGTTATTTACTTTTTCACCATAGCCCTCTATGGGCTTCCAAATATCACTTTGAAATTCCACAAGAACAGCCTTAGCGAAAGGCTTCTTGAAGGGAAAGATGTAACTCTGTGAGAAAATTAACAGAACACAGAGCATTTTCTCAGAAAGCTTCTTTCCAGTTTTTAACGGAAGATATTTCCTTTTTCATCATACCCCTCTATGGGCTTCAAAATATCCCTTTGCCAATTCCACAAGAGCAGCCTTAGCGAAAGTATTCTTGAAGGGAAAGATATAACTCTGTGAGATAAATTAACAGAACACAGAGCAGTTTTTCAGAAAGCTTCTTTCCAGTTTTGAACGGAAGATATTTCCTTTTTCACCACAGACCTCTAAGTTCTTCCAAATATCACTTTGCCAATTCAACAAGAACAGCCTTAGCGAAAGGCTTCTTGAAGGGGAATGATGTGACTCTGTGAGATGAATTAACAGAACATGGAGCAGGTTCTCAGAAGGCTTCTTTCCAGTTTTGAACGGAAGATATTTCCTTTTTCACCATAGCCCTCTACGGGCTTCCAAATATCCCTTTGCCAATTCCACAAGAGCAGCCTTAGCGAAAGGCTTCTTGAAGGGAAAGATGTAACTCTGTGAGATGAATTAACAGAACACAGAGCAGTTTCTCAGAAAGCTTCTTTCCAGTTTTGAACGGAAGTTATTTACTTTTTCACCATAGCCCTCTATGGGATTCCAAATATCCCTTTGCCAATTCCACAAGAACAGCCTTAGCGAAAGGCTTCTTGAAGGGAAAGATGTAACTCTGTGAGATGAATTAACAGAACACAGAGCAGTTTCTCAGAAAGCTTCTTTCCAGTTTTGAACTTAAGATATTTCCTTTTTCACCATAGCCCTCTAAGGGCTTCCAAATATCATTTTGCCAATTTCACAAGAACAGACTTAGCGAAAGGCTTCTTGAAAGGAAAGATGGAACTCTGTGAGATGAATTAACAGAACACAGAGCAGTTTCTGAGAAAGCTTCTTTCAAGTTTTGAACGGAAGATATTTCCTTTTTCACCCAATCCCTCTATGGGCTTCGAAATATCAGTTTGCCAATTCCACAAGAACAGCCTTAGCGAAAGGCTTCCTTAAGGGAAAGATGTAACTCTGTGAGGTGAATTAACAGAACACAGAGCAGTTTCTCAGAAAGCTTCTTTCCAGTTTTGAACGGAAGATATTTCCTTTTTCACCATAGCCCTCTATGGTCTTCCAAATATCACTTTGCCAATTCCACAAGAACAGCCTTAGCGAAAGGCTTCTTGAAGGGGAAAGATGTAACTCTGTGAGATGAATTAACAGAACACAGAGCAGTTTCTCAGAAAGCTTCTTTCCAGTTTTAAACGGAAGATATTTCCTTTTGCACCGTAGCCCTCTATGGGCTTCCAAATATCACTTTGCCAATTCCACAAGAACAGCCTTAGCGAAAGGGTTCTTGAAGGGAAAGGTGTGACTCTGTGAGATGAATTAACAGAACACAGAGCAGTTTCTCAGAAAGCTTCTTTCCAGTTTTGAACGGAAGATATTTCCTTTTTCACCATAGCCCACTATGGGCTTCCAAATATCCCTTTGCCAATTCCACAAGAACAGCCTTAGCGAAAGGCTTCTTGAAGGGAAAGATGTAACTCTGTGAGATGAATTAACAGAACACAGAGCAGTTTCTCAGAAAGCTTCTTTCCAGTTTTGAACTGAAGATATTTCCTTTTTCACCATAACCCTCTATGCGCTTCCAAATATCCCTTTGCCAATTCCACAAGAACGGACTTAGCGAAAGGCTTCTTGAAGGGAAAGATGTAACTCTGTGAGATGAATTAACAGAACCCCGAGCAGTTTCTCAGAAAGCTTCTTTCCAGTTTTTAACGGAAGATTATTCCTTTTTCACCTTAGCCCTCAATTGGCTTCCAAATGGCCCTTTGCCATTTCCACAAGAACAGCCTTAGCGAAAGGCTTCTTGAAGGGAAAGATGTAACTCTGTGAGATGAATTAACAGAACACAGAGCAGTTTCTCAGAAAGCTTCTTTCCAGTTTTGAACTGAAGATATTTCCTTTTTCACCATAACCCTCTATGCGCTTCCAAATATCCCTTTGCCAATTCCACAAGAACGGACTTAGCGAAAGGCTTCTTGAAGGGAAAGATGTAACTCTGTGAGATGAATTAACAGAACCCAGAGCAGTTTCTCAGAAAGCTTCTTTCCAGTTTTTAACGGAAGATAATTCCTTTTTCACCTTAGCCCTCAATTGGCTTCCAAATATCCCTTTGCCATTTCCACAAGAACATCCTTAGCGAAAGGCTTCTTGAAGGGAAAGATGTAACTCTGTGAGATGAATTCACAGAACACAGAGCAGTTTCTCAGAAAGCTTCTTTCCAGTTTTGAACGGAAGATATTTCCTTTTTCATCATACCCCTCTATGGGCTTGCAAATATCAGTTTGCCAATTCGACAAGAACAGCCTTAGCGAAAGGTTTCTTGAAGGGAAAGATGTAACTCTGTGAGATGAATTAACAAAACACAGAGCAGTTTCTCAGAAAGCTTCTTTCCAGTTTTGAACGGAAGATATTTAATTTTTCACCATAGCCCTCTATGGGCTCCAAATATCCCTTTGCCAATTCCACAAGAACAGCCTTAGCGAAAGGCTTCTTGAAGGGAAAGATGTAACTCTGTGAGATGAATTAACAGAACCCCGAGCAGTTTCTCAGAAAGCTTCTTTCCAGTTTTTAACGGAAGATAATTCCTTTTTCACCTTAGCCCTCAATTGGCTTCCAAATAGCCCTTTGCCATTTCCACAAGAACAGCCTTAGCGAAAGGCTTCTTGAAGGGAAAGATGTAACTCTGTGAGATGAATTAACAGAACACAGAGCAGTTTCTCAGAAAGCTTCTTTCCAGTTTTGAACTGAAGATATTTCCTTTTTCACCATAACCCTCTATGCGCTTCCAAATATCCCTTTGCCAATTCCACAAGAACGGACATAGCGAAAGGCTTCTTGAAGGGAAAGATGTAACTCTGTGAGATGAATTAACAGAACCCAGAGCAGTTTCTCAGAAAGCTTCTTTCCAGTTTTTAACGGAAGATAATTCCCTTTTCACCTTAGCCCTCAATTGGCTTCCAAATATCCCTTTGCCATTTCCACAAGAACAGCCTTAGCGAAAGGCTTCTTGAAGGGAAAGATGTAACTCTGTGAGATGAATTCACAGAACACAGAGCAGTTTCTCAGAAAGCTTCTTTCCAGTTTTGAACGGAAGATATTTCCTTTTTCATCATACCCCTCTATGGGCTTGCAAATATCAGTTTGCCAATTCGACAAGAACAGCCTTAGCGAAAGGTTTCTTGAAGGGAAAGATGTAACTCTGTGAGATGAATTAACAAAACACAGAGCAGTTTCTCAGAAAGCTTCTTTCCAGTTTTGAACGGAAGATATTTAATTTTTCACCATAGCCCTCTATGGGCTCCAAATATCCCTTTGCCAATTCCACAAGAACAGTCTTAGCGAAAGGCTTCTTTAAGGGAAAGATGTAACTCTGTGAGAAAATTAACAGAACGCAGAGCAGTTTCTCAGAAAGCTTCTTTCCAGTTTTTAACGGAAGATATTTCCTTTTTCATCATAACCCTCTATGGGCTTCCAAATATCCCTTTGCCAATTCCACAAGAGCAGCGTTAGCGAAAGGCTTCTTGAAGGGAAAGATGTAACTCTGTGAGAAAATTAACAGAACACAGAGCATTTTCTCAGAAAGCTTCTTTCCAGTTTTGAACGGAAGATATTTCCTTTTTCATCATACCCCTCTATGGGCTTCCAAATATCCCTTTGCCAATTCCACAAGAGCAGCCTTAGCGAAAGTCTTCTTGAAGGGAAAGATATAACTCTGTGAGATAAATTAACAGAACACAGAGCAGTTTCTCAGAAAGCTTCTTTCCAGCTTCTAACGGAAGATATTTCCATTTTCACCATAGCCCTCTATGGGTTTCCAAATATCCCTTTGCCAATTCCACAAGAACAGCCTTAGCGAAAGGCTTCTTGAAGGGAAAGATGTAACTCTGTGAGATGAATTAACAGAACACAGAGCACTTTCTCAGAAAGCTTCTTTCCAGTTTTGAACGGAAGATATTTCCTTTTGCACCATAGCCCTCAATGGGCTTCCAAATATCACCTTGCCAATTCCACAAGAACAGCCTTAGCGAAAGGGTCCTTGAAGGGAAAGATGTGAGTCTGTGAGATGAATTAACAGAACACCGAGCAGTTTCTCAGAAAGCTTCTTTCCAGTTTTGAACGGAAGATATTTCCTTTTTCACCTTATCCCTCTATGGGCTTCCAAATTGCAGTTTGCCAATTCCAGAAGAACAGCCTTAGCGAAAGGCTTCCTGAAGGAAAAGATGTAACTCTGTGAGATGAATTAACAGAACACAGAGCAGTTTCTCAGAAAGCTTCTTTCCAGCTTTGAACGGAAGATATTTACTTTTTCACCATAGCCCTCTATGGGCTTCCAAATATCCCTTTGCCAATTCCACAAGAACAGCCTTTGCGAAAGGCTTCTTGAAGAGAAAGATGTGACTCTGTGAGATGAATTAACAGAACACAGAGCAGTTTCTCAGAAAGCTTCTTTCCAGTTTTGAACGGAAGATAATTCCTTTTTCACCATAGCCCTCTATGGGCTTCCAAATATCCCTTTGCCAATTCCACAAGAACAGCCTTAGCAATAGGCTTCTTGAAGGGAAAGATGTAACTCTGTGAGATGAATTAACAGAACACAGAGCAGTTTCTCAGAAAGCTTCTTTCCAGTTTTGAACGGAAGATATTTCCTTTTTCACCATAGCCCTCTATGGGCTTGCAAATATCAGTTTGCCAATTCGACAAGAACAGCCTTAGCGAAAGGTTTCTTGAAGGGAGAGATGTAACTCTGTGAGATGAATTAACAAAACACAGAGCAGTTTCTCAGAAAGCTTCTTTCCAGTTTTGAACGGAAGATATTTACTTTTTCACCATAGCCCTCTATGGGCTCCAAATATCCCTTTGCCAATTCCACAAGAACAGCGTTAGCGAAAGGCTTCTTGAAGGGAAAGATGTAACTCTGTGAGAAAATTAACAGAACACCGAGCAGTTTCTCAGAAAGCTTCTTTCCAGTTTTGAACTGAAGATATTTCCTTTTTCATCATACCCCTCTATGGGCTTCCAAATATCCCTTTGCCAAATCCACAAGAGCAGCGTTAGCGAAAGGTTTCTTGAAGGGAAAGATGTAACTCTGTGAGATGAATTAACAGAACACAGAGCAGTTTCTCAGAAAGCTTCTTTCCAGTTTTGAACGGAAGTTATTTACTTTTTCACCATAGCCCTCTATGGGCTTCCAAATATCACTTTGAAATTCCACAAGAACAGCCTTAGCGAAAGGCTTCTTGAAGGGAAAGATGTAACTCTGTGAGAAAATTAACAGAACACAGAGCATTTTCTCAGAAAGCTTCTTTCCAGTTTTTAACGGAAGATATTTCCTTTTTCATCATACCCCTCTATGGGCTTCAAAATATCCCTTTGCCAATTCCACAAGAGCAGCCTTAGCGAAAGTATTCTTGAAGGGAAAGATATAACTCTGTGAGATAAATTAACAGAACACAGAGCCGTTTCTCAGAAAGCTTCTTTCCAGTTTTGAACGGAAGATATTTCCTTTTTCACCACAGACCTCTAAGTTCTTCCAAATATCACTTTGCCAATTCAACAAGAACAGCCTTAGCGAAAGGCTTCTTGAAGGGGAATGATGTGACTCTGTGAGATGAATTAACAGAACATGGAGCAGGTTCTCAGAAGGCTTCTTTCCAGTTTTGAACGGAAGATATTTCCTTTTTCACCATAGCCCTCTACGGGCTTCCAAATATCCCTTTGCCAATTCCACAAGAGCAGCCTTAGCGAAAGGCTTCTTGAAGGGAAAGATGTAACTCTGTGAGATGAATTAACAGAACACAGAGCAGTTTCTCAGAAAGCTTCTTTCCAGTTTTGAACGGAAGTTATTTACTTTTTCACCATAGCCCTCTATGGGATTCCAAATATCCCTTTGCCAATTCCACAAGAACAGCCTTAGCGAAAGGCTTCTTGAAGGGAAAGATGTAACTCTGTGAGATGAATTAACAGAACACAGACCAGTTTCTCAGAAAGCTTCTTTCCAGTTTTGAACGGAAGATATTTCCTTTTTCACCATAGACCTCTAGGGGCTTCCAAATATCCCGTTGCCAATTCCACAAGAACAGCCTTAGCGAAAGGCTTCTTGAAGGGAAAGATGTAACTCTGTGAGATGAATTAACAGAACACAGAGCAGTTTCTCAGAAAGCTTCTTTCCACTTTTGAACTGAAGATATTTCCTTTTTCACCATAGCCCTCTAAGGGCTTCCAAATATCATTTTGCCAATTTCACAAGAACAGACTTAGCGAAAGGCTTCTTGAAAGGAAAGATGGAACTCTGTGAGATGAATTAACAGAACACAGAGCAGTTTCTGAGAAAGCTTCTTTCAAGTTTTGAACGGAAGATATTTCCTTTTTCACCCAATCCCTCTATGGGCTTCGAAATATCAGTTTGCCAATTCCACAAGAACAGCCTTAGCGAAAGGCTTCCTTAAGGGAAAGATGTAACTCTGTGAGGTGAATTAACAGAACACAGAGCAGTTTCTCAGAAAGCTTCTTTCCAGTTTTAAACGGAAGATATTTCCTTTTGCACCGTAGCCCTCTATGGGCTTCCAAATATCACTTTACCAATTCCACAAGAACAGCCTTAGCGAAAGGGTTCTTGAAGGGAAAGGTGTGACTCTGTGAGATGAATTAACAGAACACAGAGCAGTTTCTCAGAAAGCTTCTTTCCAGTTTTGAACGGAAGATATTTCCTTTTTCACCATAGCCCACTATGGGCTTCCAAATATCCCTTTGCCAATTCCACAAGAACAGCCTTAGCGAAAGGCTTCTTGAAGGGAAAGATGTAACTCTGTGAGATGAATTAACAGAACACAGAGCAGTTTCTCAGAAAGCTTCTTTCCAGTTTTGAACTGAAGATATTTCCTTTTTCACCATAACCCTCTATGCGCTTCCAAATATCCCTTTGCCAATTCCACAAGAACGGACTTAGCGAAAGGCTTCTTGAAGGGAAAGATGTAACTCTGTGAGATGAATTAACAGAACCCCGAGCAGTTTCTCAGAAAGCTTCTTTCCAGTTTTGAACGGAAGATATTTCCTTTTTCATCATACCCCTCTATGGGCTTGCAAATATCAGTTTGCCAATTCGACAAGAACAGCCTTAGCGAAAGGTTTCTTGAAGGGAAAGATGTAACTCTGTGAGATGAATTAACAAAACACAGAGCAGTTTCTCAGAAAGCTTCTTTCCAGTTTTGAACGGAAGATATTTAATTTTTCACCATAGCCCTCTATGGGCTCCAAATATCCCTTTGCCAATTCCACAAGAACAGCCTTAGCGAAAGGCTTCTTGAAGGGAAAGATGTAACTCTGTGAGATGAATTAACAGAACCCCGAGCAGTTTCTCAGAAAGCTTCTTTCCAGTTTTTAACGGAAGATAATTCCTTTTTCACCTTAGCCCTCAATTGGCTTCCAAATAGCCCTTTGCCATTTCCACAAGAACAGCCTTAGCGAAAGGCTTCTTGAAGGGAAAGATGTAACTCTGTGAGATGAATTAACAGAACACAGAGCAGTTTCTCAGAAAGCTTCTTTCCAGTTTTGAACTGAAGATATTTCCTTTTTCACCATAACCCTCTATGCGCTTCCAAATATCCCTTTGCCAATTCCACAAGAACGGACATAGCGAAAGGCTTCTTGAAGGGAAAGATGTAACTCTGTGAGATGAATTAACAGAACCCAGAGCAGTTTCTCAGAAAGCTTCTTTCCAGTTTTTAACGGAAGATAATTCCTTTTTCACCTTAGCCCTCAATTGGCTTCCAAATATCCCTTTGCCATTTCCACAAGAACAGCCTTAGCGAAAGGCTTCTTGAAGGGAAAGATGTAACTCTGTGAGATGAATTCACAGAACACAGAGCAGTTTCTCAGAAAGCTTCTTTCCAGTTTTGAACGGAAGATATTTCCTTTTTCATCATACCCCTCTATGGGCTTGCAAATATCAGTTTGCCAATTCGACAAGAACAGCCTTAGCGAAAGGTTTCTTGAAGGGAAAGATGTAACTCTGTGAGATGAATTAACAAAACACAGAGCAGTTTCTCAGAAAGCTTCTTTCCAGTTTTGAACGGAAGATATTTAATTTTTCACCATAGCCCTCTATGGGCTCCAAATATCCCTTTGCCAATTCCACAAGAACAGTCTTAGCGAAAGGCTTCTTGAAGGGAAAGATGTAACTCTGTGAGAAAATTAACAGAACACAGAGCAGTTTCTCAGAAAGCTTCTTTCCAGTTTTTAACGGAAGATATTTCCTTTTTCATCATAACCCTCTATGGGCTTCCAAATATCCCTTTGCCAATTCCACAAGAGCAGCGTTAGCGAAAGGCTTCTTGAAGGGAAAGATGTAACTCTGTGAGAAAATTAACAGAACACAGAGCATTTTATCAGAAAGCTTCTTTCCAGTTTTGAACGGAAGATATTTCCTTTTTCATCATACCCCTCTATGGGCTTCCAAATATCCCTCTGCCAATTCCACAAGAGCAGCCTTAGCGAAAGTCTTCTTGAAGGGAAAGATATAACTCTGTGAGATAAATTAACAGAACACAGAGCAGTTTCTCAGAAAGCTTCTTTCCAGCTTCTAACGGAAGATATTTCCATTTTCACCATAGCCCTCTATGGGTTTCCAAATATCCCTTTGCCAATTCCACAAGAACAGCCTTAGCGAAAGGCTTCTTGAAGGGAAAGATGTAACTCTGTGAGATGAATTAACAGAACACAGAGCACTTTCTCAGAAAGCTTCTTTCCAGTTTTGAACGGAAGATATTTCCTTTTGCACCATAGCCCTCAATGGGCTTCCAAATATCACCTTGCCAATTCCACAAGAACAGCCTTAGCGAAAGGGTCCTTGAAGGGAAAGATGTGAGTCTGTGAGATGAATTAACAGAACACCGAGCAGTTTCTCAGAAAGCTTCTTTCCAGCTTTGAACGGAAGATATTTACTTTTTCACCATAGCCCTCTATGGGCTTCCAAATATCCCTTTGCCAATTCCACAAGAACAGCCTTTGCGAAAGGCTTCTTGAAGAGAAAGATGTGACTCTGTGAGATGAATTAACAGAACACAGAGCAGTTTCTCAGAAAGCTTCTTTCCAGTTTTGAACGGAAGATAATTCCTTTTTCACCATAGCCCTCTATGGGCTTCCAAATATCCCTTTGCCAATTCCACAAGAACAGCCTTAGCGATAGGCTTCTTGAAGGGAAAGATGTAACTCTGTGAGATGAATTAACAGAACACAGATCAGTTTCTCAGAAAGCTTCTTTCCAGTTTTGAACGGAAGATATTTCCTTTTTCACCATAGCCCTCTATGGGCTTGCAAATATCAGTTTGCCAATTCGACAAGAACAGCCTTAGCGAAAGGTTTCTTGAAGGGAGAGATGTAACTCTGTGAGATGAATTAACAAAACACAGAGCAGTTTCTCAGAAAGCTTCTTTCCAGTTTTGAACGGAAGATATTTACTTTTTCACCATAGCCCTCTATGGGCTCCAAATATCCCTTTGCCAATTCCACAAGAACAGCGTTAGCGAAAGGCTTCTTGAAGGGAAAGATGTAACTCTGTGAGAAAATTAACAGAACACCGAGCAGTTTCTCAGAAAGCTTCTTTCCAGTTTTGAACTGAAGATATTTCCTTTTTCATCATACCCCTCTATGGGCTTCCAAATATCCCTTTGCCAAATCCACAAGAGCAGCGTTAGCGAAAGGTTTCTTGAAGGGAAAGATGTAACTCTGTGAGATGAATTAACAGAACACAGAGCAGTTTCTCAGAAAGCTTCTTTCCAGTTTTGAACGGAAGTTATTTACTTTTTCACCATAGCCCTCTATGGGCTTCCAAATATCACTTTGAAATTCCACAAGAACAGCCTTAGCGAAAGGCTTCTTGAAGGGAAAGATGTAACTCTGTGAGAAAATTAACAGAACACAGAGCATTTTCTCAGAAAGCTTCTTTCCAGTTTTTAAGGGAAGATATTTCCTTTTTCATCATACCCCTCTATGGGCTTCAAAATATCCCTTTGCCAATTCCACAAGAGCAGCCTTAGCGAAAGTATTCTTGAAGGGAAAGATATAACTCTGTGAGATAAATTAACAGAACACAGAGCAGTTTCTCAGAAAGCTTCTTTCCAGTTTTGAACGGAAGATATTTCCTTTTTCACCACAGACCTCTAAGTTCTTCCAAATATCACTTTGCCAATTCAACAAGAACAGCCTTAGCGAAAGGCTTCTTGAAGGGGAATGATGTGACTCTGTGAGATGAATTAACAGAACATGGAGCAGGTTCTCAGAAGGCTTCTTTCCAGTTTTGAACGGAAGATATTTCCTTTTTCACCATAGCCCTCTACGGGCTTCCAAATATCCCTTTGCCAATTCCACAAGAGCAGCCTTAGCGAAAGGCTTCTTGAAGGGAAAGATGTAACTCTGTGAGATGAATTAACAGAACACAGAGCAGTTTCTCAGAAAGCTTCTTTCCAGTTTTGAACGGAAGTTATTTACTTTTTCACCATAGCCCTCTATGGGATTCCAAATATCCCTTTGCCAATTCCACAAGAACAGCCTTAGCGAAAGGCTTCTTGAAGGGAAAGATGTAACTCTGTGAGATGAATTAACAGAACACAGAGCAGTTTCTCAGAAAGCTTCTTTCCAGTTTTGAACTTAAGATATTTCCTTTTTCACCATAGCCCTCTAAGGGCTTCCAAATATCATTTTGCCAATTTCACAAGAACAGACTTAGCGAAAGGCTTCTTGAAAGGAAAGATGGAACTCTGTGAGATGAATTAACAGAACACAGAGCAGTTTCTGAGAAAGCTTCTTTCAAGTTTTGAACGGAAGATATTTCCTTTTTCACCTAATCCCTCTATGGGCTTCGAAATATCAGTTTGCCAATTCCACAAGAACAGCCTTAGCGAAAGGCTTCCTTAAGGGAAACATGTAACTCTGTGAGGTGAATTAACAGAACACAGAGCAGTTTCTCAGAAAGCTTCTTTCCAGTTTTGAACGGAAGATATTTCCTTTTTCACCATAGCCCTCTATGGTCTTCCAAATATCACTTTGCCAATTCCACAAGAACAGCCTTAGCGAAAGGCTTCTTGAAGGGGAAAGATGTAACACTGTGAGATGAATTAACAGAACACAGAGCAGTTTCGCAGAAAGCTTCTTTCCAGTTTTAAAAGGAAGATATTTCCTTTTGCACCGTAGCCCTCTATGGGCTTCCAAATATCACTTTGCCAATTCCACAAGAACAGCCTTAGCGAAAGGGTTCTTGAACGGAAAGGTGTGACTCTGTGAGATGAATTAACAGAACACAGAGCAGTTTCTCAGAAAGCTTCTTTCCAGTTTTGAACGGAAGATATTTCCTTTTTCACCATAGCCCACTATGGGCTTCCAAATATCCCTTTGCCAATTCCACAAGAACAGCCTTAGCGAAAGGCTTCTTGAAGGGAAAGATGTGAGTCTGTGAGATGAATTAACAGAACACAGAGCAGTTTCTCAGAAAGCTTCTTTCCAGTTTTGAACTGAAGATATTTCCTTTTTCACCATAACCCTCTATGCGCTTCCAAATATCCCTTTGCCAATTCCACAAGAACGGACTTAGCGAAAGGCTTCTTGAAGGGAAAGATGTAACTCTGTGAGATGAATTAACAGAACCCAGAGCAGTTTCTCAGAAAGCTTCTTTCCAGTTTTTAACGGAAGATAATTCCTTTTTCACCTTAGCCCTCAATTGGCTTCCAAATATCCCTTTGCCATTTCCACAAGAACAGCCTTAGCGAAAGGCTTCTTGAAGGGAAAGATGTAACTCTGTGAGAAAATTAACAGAACACAGAGCAGTTTCTCAGAAAGCTTCTTTCCAGTTTTTAACGGAAGATATTTCCTTTTTCATCATACCCCTCTAAGGGCTTCCAAATATCCCTTTGCCAATTCCACAAGAGCAGCGTTAGCGAAAGGCTTCTTGAAGGGAAACATGTAACTCTGTGAGAAAATTAACAGAACACAGAGCATTTTCTCAGAAAGCTTCTTTCCAGTTTTGAACGGAAGATATTTCCTTTTTCATCATACCCCTCTATGGGCTTCCAAATATCCCTTTGCCAATTCCACAAAAGCAGCCTTAGCGAAAGTCTTCTTGAAGGGAAAGATATAACTCTGTGAGATAAATTAACAGAACACAGAGCAGTTTCTCAGAAAGCTTCTTTCCAGTTTCTAACGGAAGATAATTCCATTTTCACCATAGCCCTCTATGGGTTTCCAAATATCCCTTTGCCAATTCCACAAGAACAGCCTTAGCGAAAGGCTTCTTGAAGGGAAAGATGTATCTCTGTGAGCTGAATTAACAGAACACAGAGCAGTTTCTGAGAAAGCTTCTTTCCAGTTTTTAACGGAAGATATTTCCTTTTTCACCTTATCCCTCTATGGGCTTCCAAATCTCAGTTTGCCAATTCCACAAGAACAGCCTTAGCGAAAGGCTTCCTTAAGGGAAAGATGCAACTCTGTGAGGTGAATTAACAGAACACAGAGCACTTTCTCAGAAAGCTTCTTTCCAGTTTTGAACGGAAGATATTTCCTTTTTCACCATAGCCCTCTATGGTCTTCCAAATATCACTTTGCCAATTCCACAAGAACAGCCTTAGCGAAAGGCTTCTTGAAGGGGAAAGATGTAACTCTGTGAGATGAATTAACAGAACACAGAGCAGTTTCTCAGAAAGCTTCTTTCCAGTTTTAAACGGAAGATATTTCCTTTTGCAGCATAGCCCTCAATGGGCTTCCAAATATCACCTTGCCAATTCCACAAGAACAGCCTTAGCGAAAGGGTCCTTGAAGGGAAAGATGTGAGTCTGTGAGATGAATTAACAGAACACCGAGCAGTTTCTCAGAAAGCTTCTTTCCAGTTTTGAACGGAAGATATTTCCTTTTTCACCTTATCCCTCTATGGGCTTCCAAATTACAGTTTGCCAATTCCAGAAGAACAGCCTTAGCGAAAGGCTTCCTGAAGGAAAAGATGTAACTCTGTGAGATGAATTAACAGAACACAGAGCAGTTTCTCAGAAAGCTTCTTTCCAGTTTTGAACGGAAGATATTTCCTTTTTCACCATAGCCCTCTATGGTCTTCCAAATATCACTTTGCCAATTCCACAAGAACAGCCTTAGCGAAAGGCTTCTTGAAGGGGAAAGATGTAACTCTGTGAGAAAATTAACAGAACACAGAGCAGTTTCTCAGAAAGCTTCTTTCCAGTTTTGAACTGAAGATATTTCCTTTTTCATCATACCCCTCTATGGGCTTCCAAATATCCCTTTGCCAAATCCACAAGAGCAGCGTTAGCGAAAGGTTTCTTGAAGGGAAAGATGTAACTCTGTGAGATGAATTAACAGAACACAGAGCAGTTTCTCAGAAAGCTTCTTTTCAGTTTTGAACGGAAGTTATTTACTTTTTCACCATAGCCCTCTATGGGCTTCCAAATATCACTTTGAAATTCCACAAGAACAGCCTTAGCGAAAGGCTTCTTGAAGGGAAAGATGTAACTCTGTGAGAAAATTAACAGAACACAGAGCATTTTCTCAGAAAGCTTCTTTCCAGTTTTTAACGGAAGATATTTCCTTTTTCATCATACCCCTCTATGGGCTTCCAAATATCCCTTTGCCAATTCCACAAGAGCAGCCTTAGCGAAAGTATTCTTGAAGGGAAAGATATAACTCTGTGAGATAAATTAACAGAACACAGAGCAGTTTCTCAGAAAGCTTCTTTCCAGTTTTGAACGGAAGAGATTTCCTTTTTCACCACAGACCTCTAAGTTCTTCCAAATATCACTTTGCCAATTCAACAAGAACAGCCTTAGCGAAAGGCTTCTTGAAGGGGAAAGATGTGACTCTGTGAGATGAATTAACAGAACATGGAGCAGGTTCTCAGAAGGCTTCTTTCCAGTTTTGAACGGAAGATATTTCCTTTTTCACCATAGCCCTCTACGGGCTTCCAAATATCCCTTTGCCAATTCCACAAGAGCAGCCTTAGCGAAAGGCTTCTTGAAGGGAAAGATGTAACTCTGTGAGATGAATTAACAGAACACAGAGCAGTTTCTCAGAAAGCTTCTTTCCAGTTTTGAACGGAAGATATTTCCTTTTTCACCATAGCCCTCTATGGTCTTCCAAATATCACTTTGCCAATTCCACAAGAACAGCCTTAGCGAAAGGCTTCTTGAAGGGGAAAGATGTAACTCTGTGAGAAAATTAACAGAACACAGAGCAGTTTCTCAGAAAGCTTCTTTCCAGTTTTGAACTGAAGATATTTCCTTTTTCATCATACCCCTCTATGGGCTTCCAAATATCCCTTTGCCAAATCCACAAGAGCAGCGTTAGCGAAAGGTTTCTTGAAGGGAAAGATGTAACTCTGTGAGATGAATTAACAGAACACAGAGCAGTTTCTCAGAAAGCTTCTTTTCAGTTTTGAACGGAAGTTATTTACTTTTTCACCATAGCCCTCTATGGGCTTCCAAATATCACTTTGAAATTCCACAAGAACAGCCTTAGCGAAAGGCTTCTTGAAGGGAAAGATGTAACTCTGTGAGAAAATTAACAGAACACAGAGCATTTTCTCAGAAAGCTTCTTTCCAGTTTTTAACGGAAGATATTTCCTTTTTCATCATACCCCTCTATGGGCTTCCAAATATCCCTTTGCCAATTCCACAAGAGCAGCCTTAGCGAAAGTATTCTTGAAGGGAAAGATATAACTCTGTGAGATAAATTAACAGAACACAGAGCAGTTTCTCAGAAAGCTTCTTTCCAGTTTTGAACGGAAGAGATTTCCTTTTTCACCACAGACCTCTAAGTTCTTCCAAATATCACTTTGCCAATTCAACAAGAACAGCCTTAGCGAAAGGCTTCTTGAAGGGGAAAGATGTGACTCTGTGAGATGAATTAACAGAACATGGAGCAGGTTCTCAGAAGGCTTCTTTCCAGTTTTGAACGGAAGATATTTCCTTTTTCACCATAGCCCTCTACGGGCTTCCAAATATCCCTTTGCCAATTCCACAAGAGCAGCCTTAGCGAAAGGCTTCTTGAAGGGAAAGATGTAACTCTGTGAGATGAATTAACAGAACACAGAGCAGTTTCTCAGAAAGCTTCTTTCCAGCTTTGAACGGAAGTTATTTACTTTTTCACCATAGCCCTCTATGGGATTCCAAATATCCCTTTGCCAATTCCACAAGAACAGCCTTAGCGAAAGGCTTCTTGAAGGGAAAGATGTAACTCTGTGAGATGAATTAACAGAACACAGAGCAGTTTCTCAGAAAGCTTCTTTCCAGTTTTGAACTTAAGATATTTCCTTTTTCACCATAGCCCTCTAAGGGCTTCCAAATATCATTTTGCCAATTTCACAAGAACAGACTTAGCGAAAGGCTTCTTGAAAGGAAACATGGAACTCTGTGAGATGAATTAACAGAACACAGAGCAGTTTCTGAGAAAGCTTCTTTCAAGTTTTGAACGGAAGATATTTCCTTTTTCACCTAATCCCTCTATGGGCTTCGAAATATCAGTTTGCCAATTCCACAAGAACAGCCTTAGCGAAAGGCTTCCTTAAGGGAAAGATGTAACTCTGTGAGGTGAATTAACAGAACACAGAGCAGTTTCTCAGAAAGCTTCTTTCCAGTTTTGAACGGAAGATATTTCCTTTTTCACCATAGCCCTCTATGGTCTTCCAAATATCACTTTGCCAATTCCACAAGAACAGCCTTAGCGAAAGGCTTCTTGAAGGGGAAAGATGTAACTCTGTGAGATGAATTAACAGAACACAGAGCAGTTTCTCAGAAAGCTTCTTTCCAGTTTTAAACGGAAGATATTTCCTTTTGCACCGTAGCCCTCTATGGGCTTCCAAATATCACTTTGCCAATTCCACAAGAACAGCCTTAGCGAAAGGGTTCTTGAAGGGAAAGGTGTGACTCTGTGAGATGAATTAACAGAACACAGAGCAGTTTCTCAGAAAGCTTCTTTCCAGTTTTGAACGGAAGATATTTCCTTTTTCACCATAGCCCACTATGGGCTTCCAAATATCCCTTTGCCAATTCCACAAGAACAGCCTTAGCGAAAGGCTTCTTGAAGGGAAAGATGTAACTCTGTGAGATGAATTAACAGAACACAGAGCAGTTTCTCAGAAAGCTTCTTTCCAGTTTTGAACTGAAGATATTTCCTTTTTCACCATAACCCTCTATGCGCTTCCAAATATCCCTTTGCCAATTCCACAAGAACGGACTTAGCGAAAGGCTTCTTGAAGGGAAAGATGTAACTCTGTGAGATGAATTAACAGAACCCAGAGCAGTTTCTCAGAAAGCTTCTTTCCAGTTTTTAACGGAAGATAATTCCTTTTTCACCTTAGCCCTCAATTGGCTTCCAAATATCCCTTTGCCATTTCCACAAGAACAGCCTTAGCGAAAGGCTTCTTGAAGGGAAAGATGTAACTCTGTGAGATGAATTCACAGAACACAGAGCAGTTTCTCAGAAAGCTTCTTTCCAGTTTTGAACGGAAGATATTTCCTTTTTCATCATACCCCTCTATGGGCTTGCAAATATCAGTTTGCCAATTCGACAAGAACAGCCTTAGCGAAAGGTTTCTTGAAGGGAAAGATGTAACTCTGTGAGATGAATTAACAAAACACAGAGCAGTTTCTCAGAAAGCTTCTTTCCAGTTTTGAACGGAAGATATTTAATTTTTCACCATAGCCCTCTATGGGCTCCAAATATCCCTTTGCCAATTCCACAAGAACAGCCTTAGCGAAAGGCTTCTTGAAGGGAAAGATGTAACTCTGTGAGATGAATTAACAGAACCCCGAGCAGTTTCTCAGAAAGCTTCTTTCCAGTTTTTAACGGAAGATAATTCCTTTTTCACCTTAGCCCTCAATTGGCTTCCAAATAGCCCTTTGCCATTTCCACAAGAACAGCCTTAGCGAAAGGCTTCTTGAAGGGAAAGATGTAACTCTGTGAGATGAATTAACAGAACACAGAGCAGTTTCTCAGAAAGCTTCTTTCCAGTTTTGAACTGAAGATATTTCCTTTTTCACCATAACCCTCTATGCGCTTCCAAATATCCCTTTGCCAATTCCACAAGAACGGACATAGCGAAAGGCTTCTTGAAGGGAAAGATGTAACTCTGTGAGATGAATTAACAGAACCCAGAGCAGTTTCTCAGAAAGCTTCTTTCCAGTTTTTAACGGAAGATAATTCCTTTTTCACCTTAGCCCTCAATTGGCTTCCAAATATCCCTTTGCCATTTCCACAAGAACAGCCTTAGCGAAAGGCTTCTTGAAGGGAAAGATGTAACTCTGTGAGATGAATTCACAGAACACAGAGCAGTTTCTCAGAAAGCTTCTTTCCAGTTTTGAACGGAAGATATTTCCTTTTTCATCATACCCCTCTATGGGCTTGCAAATATCAGTTTGCCAATTCGACAAGAACAGCCTTAGCGAAAGGTTTCTTGAAGGGAAAGATGTAACTCTGTGAGATGAATTAACAAAACACAGAGCAGTTTCTCAGAAAGCTTCTTTCCAGTTTTGAACGGAAGATATTTAATTTTTCACCATAGCCCTCTATGGGCTCCAAATATCCCTTTGCCAATTCCACAAGAACAGTCTTAGCGAAAGGCTTCTTGAAGGGAAAGATGTAACTCTGTGAGATGAATTAACAGAACACAGAGCAGTTTCTCAGAAAGCTTCTTTCCAGCTTCTAACGGAAGATATTTCCATTTTCACCATAGCCCTCTATGGGTTTCCAAATATCCCTTTGCCAATTCCACAAGAACAGCCTTAGCGAAAGGCTTCTTGAAGGGAAAGATGTAACTCTGTGAGATGAATTAACAGAACACAGAGCACTTTCTCAGAAAGCTTCTTTCCAGTTTTGAACGGAAGATATTTCCTTTTGCACCATAGCCCTCAATGGGCTTCCAAATATCACCTTGCCAATTCCACAAGAACAGCCTTAGCGAAAGGGTCCTTGAAGGGAAAGATGTGAGTCTGTGAGATGAATTAACAGAACACCGAGCAGTTTCTCAGAAAGCTTCTTTCCAGTTTTGAACGGAAGATATTTCCTTTTTCACCTTATCCCTCTATGGGCTTCCAAATTGCAGTTTGCCAATTCCAGAAGAACAGCCTTAGCGAAAGGCTTCTTGAAGGAAAAGATGTAACTCTGTGAGATGAATTAACAGAACAGAGAGCAGTTTCTCAGAAAGCTTCTTTCCAGCTTTGAACGGAAGATATTTACTTTTTCACCATAGCCCTCTATGGGCTTCCAAATATCCCTCTGCCAATTCCACAAGAACAGCCTTTGCGAAAGGCTTCTTGAAGAGAAAGATGTGACTCTGTGAGATGAATTAACAGAACACAGAGCAGTTTCTCAGAAAGCTTCTTTCCAGTTTTGAACGGAAGATAATTCCTTTTTCACCATAGCCCTCTATGGGCTTCCAAATATCCCTTTGCCAATTCCACAAGAACAGCCTTAGCAATAGGCTTCTTGAAGGGAAAGATGTAACTCTGTGAGATGAATTAACAGAACACAGAGCAGTTTCTCAGAAAGCTTCTTTCCAGTTTTGAACGGAAGATATTTCCTTTTTCACCATAGCCCTCTATGGGCTTGCAAATATCAGTTTGCCAATTCGACAAGAACAGCCTTAGCGAAAGGTTTCTTGAAGGGAGAGATGTAACTCTGTGAGATGAATTAACAAAACACAGAGCAGTTTCTCAGAAAGCTTCTTTCCAGTTTTGAACGGAAGATATTTACTTTTTCACCATAGCCCTCTATGGGCTCCAAATATCCCTTTGCCAATTCCACAAGAACAGCGTTAGCGAAAGGCTTCTTGAAGGGAAAGATGTAACTCTGTGAGAAAATTAACAGAACACCGAGCAGTTTCTCAGAAAGCTTCTTTCCAGTTTTGAACTGAAGATATTTCCTTTTTCATCATACCCCTCTATGGGCTTCCAAATATCCCTTTGCCAAATCCACAAGAGCAGCGTTAGCGAAAGGTTTCTTGAAGGGAAAGATGTAACTCTGTGAGATGAATTAACAGAACACAGAGCAGTTTCTCAGAAAGCTTCTTTCCAGTTTTGAACGGAAGTTATTTACTTTTTCACCATAGCCCTCTATGGGCTTCCAAATATCACTTTGAAATTCCACAAGAACAGCCTTAGCGAAAGGCTTCTTGAAGGGAAAGATGTAACTCTGTGAGAAAATTAACAGAACACAGAGCATTTTCTCAGAAAGCTTCTTTCCAGTTTTTAACGGAAGATATTTCCTTTTTCATCATACCCCTCTATGGGCTTCAAAATATCCCTTTGCCAATTCCACAAGAGCAGCCTTAGCGAAAGTATTCCTGAAGGGAAAGATATAACTCTGTGAGATAAATTAACAGAACACAGAGCAGTTTCTCAGAAAGCTTCTTTCCAGTTTTGAACGGAAGATATTTCCTTTTTCACCACAGACCTCTAAGTTCTTCCAAATATCACTTTGCCAATTCAACAAGAACAGCCTTAGCGAAAGGCTTCTTGAAGGGGAATGATGTGACTCTGTGAGATGAATTTACAGAACATGGAGCAGGTTCTCAGAAGGCTTCTTTCCAGTTTTGAACGGAAGATATTTCCTTTTTCACCATAGCCCTCTACGGGCTTCCAAATATCCCTTTGCCAATTCCACAAGAGCAGCCTTAGCGAAAGGCTTCTTGAAGGGAAAGATGTAACTCTGTGAGATGAATTAACAGAACACAGAGCAGTTTCTCAGAAAGCTTCTTTCCAGTTTTGAACAGAAGTTATTTACTTTTTCACCATAGCCCTCTATGGGATTCCAAATATCCCTTTGCCAATTCCACAAGAACAGCCTTAGCGAAAGGCTTCTTGAAGGGAAAGATGTAACTCTGTGAGATGAATTAACAGAACACAGAGCAGTTTCTCAGAAAGCTTCTTTCCAGTTTTGAACTTAAGATATTTCCTTTTTCACCATAGCCCTCTAAGGGCTTCCAAATATCATTTTGCCAATTTCACAAGAACAGACTTAGCGAAAGGCTTCTTGAAAGGAAAGATGGAACTCTGTGAGATGAATTAACAGAACACAGAGCAGTTTCTGAGAAAGCTTCTTTCAAGTTTTGAACGGAAGATATTTCCTTTTTCACCCAATCCCTCTATGGGCTTCGAAATATCAGTTTGCCAATTCCACAAGAACAGCCTTAGCGAAAGGCTTCCTTAAGGGAAAGATGTAACTGTGTGAGGTGAATTAACAGAACACAGAGCAGTTTCTCAGAAAGCTTCTTTCCAGTTTTAAACGGAAGATATTTCCTTTTGCACCGTAGCCCTCTATGGGCTTCCAAATATCACTTTACCAATTCCACAAGAACAGCCTTAGCGAAAGGGTTCTTGAAGGGAAAGGTGTGACTCTGTGAGATGAATTAACAGAACACAGAGCAGTTTCTCAGAAAGCTTCTTTCCAGTTTTGAACGGAAGATATTTCATTTTTCACCATAGCCCACTATGGGCTTCCAAATATCCCTTTGCCAATTCCACAAGAACAGCCTTAGCGAAAGGCTTCTTGAAGGGAAAGATGTAACTCTGTGAGATGAATTAACAGAACACAGAGCAGTTTCTCAGAAAGCTTCTTTCCAGTTTTGAACTGAAGATATTTCCTTTTTCACCATAACCCTCTATGCGCTTCCAAATATCCCTTTGCCAATTCCACAAGAACGGACTTAGCGAAAGGCTTCTTGAAGGGAAAGATGTAACTCTGTGAGATGAATTAACAGAACCCAGAGCAGTTTCTCAGAAAGCTTCTTTCCAGTTTTTAACGGAAGATAATTCCTTTTTCACCTTAGCCCTCAATTGGCTTCCAAATATCCCTTTGCCATTTCCACAAGAACAGCCTTAGCGAAAGGCTTCTTGAAGGGAAAGATGTAACTCTGTGAGATGAATTCACAGAACACAGAGCAGTTTCTCAGAAAGCTTCTTTCCAGTTTTGAACGGAAGATATTTCCTTTTTCATCATACCCCTCTATGGGCTTGCAAATATCAGTTTGCCAATTCGACAAGAACAGCCTTAGCGAAAGGTTTCTTGAAGGGAAAGATGTAACTCTGTGAGATGAATTAACAAAACACAGAGCAGTTTCTCAGAAAGCTTCTTTCCAGTTTTGAACGGAAGATATTTAATTTTTCACCATAGCCCTCTATGGGCTCCAAATATCCCTTTGCCAATTCCACAAGAACAGCCTTAGCGAAAGGCTTCTTGAAGGGAAAGATGTAACTCTGTGAGATGAATTAACAGAACCCCGAGCAGTTTCTCAGAAAGCTTCTTTCCAGTTTTTAACGGAAGATAATTCCTTTTTCACCTTAGCCCTCAATTGGCTTCCAAATAGCCCTTTGCCATTTCCACAAGAACAGCCTTAGCGAAAGGCTTCTTGAAGGGAAAGATGTAACTCTGTGAGATGAATTAACAGAACACAGAGCAGTTTCTCAGAAAGCTTCTTTCCAGTTTTGAACTGAAGATATTTCCTTTTTCACCATAACCCTCTATGCGCTTCCAAATATCCCTTTGCCAATTCCACAAGAACGGACATAGCGAAAGGCTTCTTGAAGGGAAAGATGTAACTCTGTGAGATGAATTAACAGAACCCAGAGCAGTTTCTCAGAAAGCTTCTTTCCAGTTTTTAACGGAAGATAATTCCTTTTTCACCTTAGCCCTCAATTGGCTTCCAAATATCCCTTTGCCATTTCCACAAGAACAGCCTTAGCGAAAGGCTTCTTGAAGGGAAAGATGTAACTCTGTGAGATGAATTCACAGAACACAGAGCAGTTTCTCAGAAAGCTTCTTTCCAGTTTTGAACGGAAGATATTTCCTTTTTCATCATACCCCTCTATGGGCTTGCAAATATCAGTTTGCCAATTCGACAAGAACAGCCTTAGCGAAAGGTTTCTTGAAGGGAAAGATGTAACTCTGTGAGATGAATTAACAAAACACAGAGCAGTTTCTCAGAAAGCTTCTTTCCAGTTTTGAACGGAAGATATTTAATTTTTCACCATAGCCCTCTATGGGCTCCAAATATCCCTTTGCCAATTCCACAAGAACAGTCTTAGCGAAAGGCTTCTTGAAGGGAAAGATGTAACTCTGTGAGAAAATTAACAGAACACAGAGCAGTTTCTCAGAAAGCTTCTTTCCAGTTTTGAACGGAAGATAATTCCTTTTTCACCATAGCCCTCTATGGGCTTCCAAATATCCCTTTGCCAATTCCACAAGAACAGCCTTAGCAATAGGCTTCTTGAAGGGAAAGATGTAACTCTGTGAGATGAATTAACAGAACACAGAGCAGTTTCTCAGAAAGCTTCTTTCCAGTTTTGAACGGAAGATATTTCCTTTTTCACCATAGCCCTCTATGGGCTTGCAAATATCAGTTTGCCAATTCGACAAGAACAGCCTTAGCGAAAGGTTTCTTGAAGGGAGAGATGTAACTCTGTGAGATGAATTAACAAAACACAGAGCAGTTTCTCAGAAAGCTTCTTTCCAGTTTTGAACGGAAGATATTGACTTTTTCACCATAGCCCTCTATGGGCTCCAAATATCCCTTTGCCAATTCCACAAGAACAGCGTTAGCGAAAGGCTTCTTGAAGGGAAAGATGTAACTCTGTGAGAAAATTAACAGAACACCGAGCAGTTTCTCAGAAAGCTTCTTTCCAGTTTTGAACTGAAGATATTTCCTTTTTCATCATACCCCTCTATGGGCTTCCAAATATCCCTTTGCCAAATCCACAAGAGCAGCGTTAGCGAAAGGTTTCTTGAAGGGAAAGATGTAACTCTGTGAGATGAATTAACAGAACACAGAGCAGTTTCTCAGAAAGCTTCTTTCCAGTTTTGAACGGAAGTTATTTACTTTTTCACCATAGCCCTCTATGGGCTTCCAAATATCACTTTGAAATTCCACAAGAACAGCCTTAGCGAAAGGCTTCTTGAAGGGAAAGATGTAACTCTGTGAGAAAATTAACAGAACACAGAGCATTTTCTCAGAAAGCTTCTTTCCAGTTTTTAACGGAAGATATTTCCTTTTTCATCATACCCCTCTATGGGCTTCAA
Source organism: Chlorocebus sabaeus (assembly GCF_047675955.1). Lineage (NCBI taxonomy): Eukaryota > Metazoa > Chordata > Mammalia > Primates > Cercopithecidae > Chlorocebus > Chlorocebus sabaeus. The sequence goes on from NC_132911.1 coordinate 49,739,250, forward strand.
AATATCCCTTTGCCAATTCCACAAGAGCAGCCTTAGCGAAAGTATTCTTGAAGGGAAAGATATAACTCTGTGAGATAAATTAACAGAACACAGAGCAGTTTCTCAGAAAGCTTCTTTCCAGTTTTGAACGGAAGATATTTCCTTTTTCACCACAGACCTCTAAGTTCTTCCAAATATCACTTTGCCAATTCAACAAGAACAGCCTTAGCGAAAGGCTTCTTGAAGGGGAATGATGTGACTCTGTGAGATGAATTTACAGAACATGGAGCAGGTTCTCAGAAGGCTTCTTTCCAGTTTTGAACGGAAGATATTTCCTTTTTCACCATAGCCCTCTACGGGCTTCCAAATATCCCTTTGCCAATTCCACAAGAGCAGCCTTAGCGAAAGGCTTCTTGAAGGGAAAGATGTAACTCTGTGAGATGAATTAACAGAACACAGAGCAGTTTCTCAGAAAGCTTCTTTCCAGTTTTGAACAGAAGTTATTTACTTTTTCACCATAGCCCTCTATGGGATTCCAAATATCCCTTTGCCAATTCCACAAGAACAGCCTTAGCGAAAGGCTTCTTGAAGGGAAAGATGTAACTCTGTGAGATGAATTAACAGAACACAGAGCAGTTTCTCAGAAAGCTTCTTTCCAGTTTTGAACTTAAGATATTTCCTTTTTCACCATAGCCCTCTAAGGGCTTCCAAATATCATTTTGCCAATTTCACAAGAACAGACTTAGCGAAAGGCTTCTTGAAAGGAAAGATGGAACTCTGTGAGATGAATTAACAGAACACAGAGCAGTTTCTGAGAAAGCTTCTTTCAAGTTTTGAACGGAAGATATTTCCTTTTTCACCCAATCCCTCTATGGGCTTCGAAATATCAGTTTGCCAATTCCACAAGAACAGCCTTAGCGAAAGGCTTCCTTAAGGGAAAGATGTAACTGTGTGAGGTGAATTAACAGAACACAGAGCAGTTTCTCAGAAAGCTTCTTTCCAGTTTTAAACGGAAGATATTTCCTTTTGCACCGTAGCCCTCTATGGGCTTCCAAATATCACTTTACCAATTCCACAAGAACAGCCTTAGCGAAAGGGTTCTTGAAGGGAAAGGTGTGACTCTGTGAGATGAATTAACAGAACACAGAGCAGTTTCTGAGAAAGCTTCTTTCCAGTTTTGAACGGAAGATATTTCATTTTTCACCATAGCCCACTATGGGCTTCCAAATATCCCTTTGCCAATTCCACAAGAACAGCCTTAGCGAAAGGCTTCTTGAAGGGAAAGATGTAACTCTGTGAGATGAATTAACAGAACACAGAGCAGTTTCTCAGAAAGCTTCTTTCCAGTTTTGAACTGAAGATATTTCCTTTTTCACCATAACCCTCTATGCGCTTCCAAATATCCCTTTGCCAATTCCACAAGAACGGACTTAGCGAAAGGCTTCTTGAAGGGAAAGATGTAACTCTGTGAGATGCATTAACAGAACCCCGAGCAGTTTCTCAGAAAGCTTCTTTCCAGTTTTTAACGGAAGATAATTCCTTTTTCACCTTAGCCCTCAATTGGCTTCCAAATGGCCCTTTGCCATTTCCACAAGAACAGCCTTAGCGAAAGGCTTCTTGAAGGGAAAGATGTAACTCTGTGAGATGAATTAACAGAACACAGAGCAGTTTCTCAGAAAGCTTCTTTCCAGTTTTGAACTGAAGATATTTCCTTTTTCACCATAACCCTCTATGCGCTTCCAAATATCCCTTTGCCAATTCCACAAGAACGGACTTAGCGAAAGGCTTCTTGAAGGGAAAGATGTAACTCTGTGAGATGAATTAACAGAACCCAGAGCAGTTTCTCAGAAAGCTTCTTTCCAGTTTTTAACGGAAGATAATTCCTTTTTCACCTTAGCCCTCAATTGGCTTCCAAATATCCCTTTGCCATTTCCACAAGAACAGCCTTAGCGAAAGGCTTCTTGAAGGGAAAGATGTAACTCTGTGAGATGAATTCACAGAACACAGAGCAGTTTCTCAGAAAGCTTCTTTCCAGTTTTGAACGGAAGATATTTCCTTTTTCATCATACCCCTCTATGGGCTTGCAAATATCAGTTTGCCAATTCGACAAGAACAGCCTTAGCGAAAGGTTTCTTGAAGGGAAAGATGTAACTCTGTGAGATGAATTAACAAAACACAGAGCAGTTTCTCAGAAAGCTTCTTTCCAGTTTTGAACGGAAGATATTTAATTTTTCACCATAGCCCTCTATGGGCTCCAAATATCCCTTTGCCAATTCCACAAGAACAGCCTTAGCGAAAGGCTTCTTGAAGGGAAAGATGTAACTCTGTGAGATGAATTAACAGAACCCCGAGCAGTTTCTCAGAAAGCTTCTTTCCAGTTTTTAACGGAAGATAATTCCTTTTTCACCTTAGCCCTCAATTGGCTTCCAAATAGCCCTTTGCCATTTCCACAAGAACAGCCTTAGCGAAAGGCTTCTTGAAGGGAAAGATGTAACTCTGTGAGATGAATTAACAGAACACAGAGCAGTTTCTCAGAAAGCTTCTTTCCAGTTTTGAACTGAAGATATTTCCTTTTTCACCATAACCCTCTATGCGCTTCCAAATATCCCTTTGCCAATTCCACAAGAACGGACATAGCGAAAGGCTTCTTGAAGGGAAAGATGTAACTCTGTGAGATGAATTAACAGAACCCAGAGCAGTTTCTCAGAAAGCTTCTTTCCAGTTTTTAACGGAAGATAATTCCTTTTTCACCTTAGCCCTCAATTGGCTTCCAAATATCCCTTTGCCATTTCCACAAGAACAGCCTTAGCGAAAGGCTTCTTGAAGGGAAAGATGTAACTCTGTGAGATGAATTCACAGAACACAGAGCAGTTTCTCAGAAAGCTTCTTTCCAGTTTTGAACGGAAGATATTTCCTTTTTCATCATACCCCTCTATGGGCTTGCAAATATCAGTTTGCCAATTCGACAAGAACAGCCTTAGCGAAAGGTTTCTTGAAGGGAAAGATGTAACTCTGTGAGATGAATTAACAAAACACAGAGCAGTTTCTCAGAAAGCTTCTTTCCAGTTTTGAACGGAAGATATTTAATTTTTCACCATAGCCCTCTATGGGCTCCAAATATCCCTTTGCCAATTCCACAAGAACAGTCTTAGCGAAAGGCTTCTTGAAGGGAAAGATGTAACTCTGTGAGAAAATTAACAGAACACAGAGCAGTTTCTCAGAAAGCTTCTTTCCAGTTTTTAACGGAAGATATTTCCTTTTTCATCATAACCCTCTATGGGCTTCCAAATATCCCTTTGCCAATTCCACAAGAGCAGCGTTAGCGAAAGGCTTCTTGAAGGGAAAGATGTAACTCTGTGAGAAAATTAACAGAACACAGAGCATTTTCTCAGAAAGCTTCTTTCCAGTTTTGAACGGAAGATATTTCCTTTTTCATCATACCCCTCTATGGGCTTCCAAATATCCCTTTGCCAATTCCACAAGAGCAGCCTTAGCGAAAGTCTTCTTGAAGGGAAAGATATAACTCTGTGAGATAAATTAACAGAACACAGAGCAGTTTCTCAGAAAGCTTCTTTCCAGCTTCTAACGGAAGATATTTCCATTTTCACCATAGCCCTCTATGGGTTTCCAAATATCCCTTTGCCAATTCCACAAGAACAGCCTTAGCGAAAGGCTTCTTGAAGGGAAAGATGTAACTCTGTGAGATGAATTAACAGAACACAGAGCACTTTCTCAGAAAGCTTCTTTCCAGTTTTGAACGGAAGATATTTCCTTTTGCACCATAGCCCTCAATGGGCTTCCAAATATCACCTTGCCAATTCCACAAGAACAGCCTTAGCGAAAGGGTCCTTGAAGGGAAAGATGTGAGTCTGTGAGATGAATTAACAGAACACCGAGCAGTTTCTCAGAAAGCTTCTTTCCAGTTTTGAACGGAAGATATTTCCTTTTTCACCTTATCCCTCTATGGGCTTCCAAATTGCAGTTTGCCAATTCCAGAAGAACAGCCTTAGCGAAAGGCTTCCTGAAGGAAAAGATGTAACTCTGTGAGATGAATTAACAGAACACAGAGCAGTTTCTCAGAAAGATTCTTTCCAGCTTTGAACGGAAGATATTTTCTTTTTCACCATAGCCCTCTATGGGCTTCCAAATATCCCTTTGCCAATTCCACAAGAACAGCCTTTGCGAAAGGCTTCTTGAAGAGAAAGATGTGACTCTGTGAGATGAATTAACAGAACACAGAGCAGTTTCTCAGAAAGCTTCTTTCCAGTTTTGAACGGAAGATAATTCCTTTTTCACCATAGCCCTCTATGGGCTTCCAAATATCCCTTTGCCAATTCCACAAGAACAGCCTTAGCGATAGGCTTCTTGAAGGGAAAGATGTAACTCTGTGAGATGAATTAACAGAACACAGAGCAGTTTCTCAGAAAGCTTCTTTCCAGTTTTGAACGGAAGATATTTCCTTTTTCACCATAGCCCTCTATGGGCTTGCAAATATCAGTTTGCCAATTCGACAAGAACAGCCTTAGCGAAAGGTTTCTTGAAGGGAGAGATGTAACTCTGTGAGATGAATTAACAAAACACAGAGCAGTTTCTCAGAAAGCTTCTTTCCAGTTTTGAACGGAAGATATTTACTTTTTCACCATAGCCCTCTATGGGCTCCAAATATCCCTTTGCCAATTCCACAAGAACAGCGTTAGCGAAAGGCTTCTTGAAGGGAAAGATGTAACTCTGTGAGAAAATTAACAGAACACCGAGCAGTTTCTCAGAAAGCTTCTTTCCAGTTTTGAACTGAAGATATTTCCTTTTTCATCATACCCCTCTATGGGCTTCCAAATATCCCTTTGCCAAATCCACAAGAGCAGCGTTAGCGAAAGGTTTCTTGAAGGGAAAGATGTAACTCTGTGAGATGAATTAACAGAACACAGAGCAGTTTCTCAGAAAGCTTCTTTCCAGTTTTGAACGGAAGTTATTTACTTTTTCACCATAGCCCTCTATGGGCTTCCAAATATCACTTTGAAATTCCACAAGAACAGCCTTAGCGAAAGGCTTCTTGAAGGGAAAGATGTAACTCTGTGAGAAAATTAACAGAACACAGAGCATTTTCTCAGAAAGCTTCTTTCCAGTTTTTAAGGGAAGATATTTCCTTTTTCATCATACCCCTCTATGGGCTTCAAAATATCCCTTTGCCAATTCCACAAGAGCAGCCTTAGCGAAAGTATTCTTGAAGGGAAAGATATAACTCTGTGAGATAAATTAACAGAACACAGAGCAGTTTCTCAGAAAGCTTCTTTCCAGTTTTGAACGGAAGGTATTTCCTTTTTCACCACAGACCTCTAAGTTCTTCCAAATATCACTTTGCCAATTCAACAAGAACAGCCTTAGCGAAAGGCTTCTTGAAGGGGAATGATGTGACTCTGTGAGATGAATTAACAGAACATGGAGCAGGTTCTCAGAAGGCTTCTTTCCAGTTTTGAACGGAAGATATTTCCTTTTTCACCATAGCCCTCTACGGGCTTCCAAATATCCCTTTGCCAATTCCACAAGAGCAGCCTTAGCGAAAGGCTTCTTGAAGGGAAAGATGTAACTCTGTGAGATGAATTAACAGAACACAGAGCAGTTTCTCAGAAAGCTTCTTTCCAGTTTTGAACGGAAGTTATTTACTTTTTCACCATAGCCCTCTATGGGATTCCAAATATCCCTTTGCCAATTCCACAAGAACAGCCTTAGCGAAAGGCTTCTTGAAGGGAAAGATGTAACTCTGTGAGATGAATTAACAGAACACAGAGCAGTTTCTCAGAAAGCTTCTTTCCAGTTTTGAACTTAAGATATTTCCTTTTTCACCATAGCCCTCTAAGGGCTTCCAAATATCATTTTGCCAATTTCACAAGAACAGACTTAGCGAAAGGCTTCTTGAAAGGAAAGATGGAACTCTGTGAGATGAATTAACAGAACACAGAGCAGTTTCTGAGAAAGCTTCTTTCAAGTTTTGAACGGAAGATATTTCCTTTTTCACCTAATCCCTCTATGGGCTTCGAAATATCAGTTTGCCAATTCCACAAGAACAGCCTTAGCGAAAGGCTTCCTTAAGGGAAACATGTAACTCTGTGAGGTGAATTAACAGAACACAGAGCAGTTTCTCAGAAAGCTTCTTTCCAGTTTTGAACGGAAGATATTTCCTTTTTCACCATAGCCCTCTATGGTCTTCCAAATATCACTTTGCCAATTCCACAAGAACAGCCTTAGCGAAAGGCTTCTTGAAGGGGAAAGATGTAACACTGTGAGATGAATTAACAGAACACAGAGCAGTTTCGCAGAAAGCTTCTTTCCAGTTTTAAAAGGAAGATATTTCCTTTTGCACCGTAGCCCTCTATGGGCTTCCAAATATCACTTTGCCAATTCCACAAGAACAGCCTTAGCGAAAGGGTTCTTGAAGGGAAAGGTGTGACTCTGTGAGATGAATTAACAGAACACAGAGCAGTTTCTCAGAAAGCTTCTTTCCAGTTTTGAACTGAAGATATTTCCTTTTTCACCATAACCCTCTATGCGCTTCCAAATATCCCTTTGCCAATTCCACAAGAACGGACTTAGCGAAAGGCTTCTTGAAGGGAAAGATGTAACTCTGTGAGATGAATTAACAGAACCCAGAGCAGTTTCTCAGAAAGCTTCTTTCCAGTTTTTAACGGAAGATAATTCCTTTTTCACCTTAGCCCTCAATTGGCTTCCAAATATCCCTTTGCCATTTCCACAAGAACAGCCTTAGCGAAAGGCTTCTTGAAGGGAAAGATGTAACTCTGTGAGAAAATTAACAGAACACAGAGCAGTTTCTCAGAAAGCTTCTTTCCAGTTTTTAACGGAAGATATTTCCTTTTTCATCATACCCCTCTAAGGGCTTCCAAATATCCCTTTGCCAATTCCACAAGAGCAGCGTTAGCGAAAGGCTTCTTGAAGGGAAACATGTAACTCTGTGAGAAAATTAACAGAACACAGAGCATTTTCTCAGAAAGCTTCTTTCCAGTTTTGAACGGAAGATATTTCCTTTTTCATCATACCCCTCTATGGGCTTCCAAATATCCCTTTGCCAATTCCACAAGAGCAGCCTTAGCGAAAGTCTTCTTGAAGGGAAAGATATAACTCTGTGAGATAAATTAACAGAACACAGAGCAGTTTCTCAGAAAGCTTCTTTCCAGTTTCTAACGGAAGATAATTCCATTTTCACCATAGCCCTCTATGGGTTTCCAAATATCCCTTTGCCAATTCCACAAGAACAGCCTTAGCGAAAGGCTTCTTGAAGGGAAAGATGTAACTCTGTGAGCTGAATTAACAGAACACAGAGCAGTTTCTGAGAAAGCTTCTTTCCAGTTTTTAACGGAAGATATTTCCTTTTTCACCTTATCCCTCTATGGGCTTCCAAATCTCAGTTTGCCAATTCCACAGGAACAGCCTTAGCGAAAGGCTTCCTTAAGGGAAAGATGCAACTCTGTGAGGTGAATTAACAGAACACAGAGCACTTTCTCAGAAAGCTTCTTTCCAGTTTTGAACGGAAGATATTTCCTTTTTCACCATAGCCCTCTATGGTCTTCCAAATATCACTTTGCCAATTCCACAAGAACAGCCTTAGCGAAAGGCTTCTTGAAGGGGAAAGATGTAACTCTGTGAGATGAATTAACAGAACACAGAGCAGTTTCTCAGAAAGCTTCTTTCCAGTTTTAAACGGAAGATATTTCCTTTTGCAGCATAGCCCTCAATGGGCTTCCAAATATCACCTTGCCAATTCCACAAGAACAGCCTTAGCGAAAGGGTCCTTGAAGGGAAAGATGTGAGTCTGTGAGATGAATTAACAGAACACCGAGCAGTTTCTCAGAAAGCTTCTTTCCAGTTTTGAACGGAAGATATTTCCTTTTTCACCTTATCCCTCTATGGGCTTCCAAATTACAGTTTGCCAATTCCAGAAGAACAGCCTTAGCGAAAGGCTTCCTGAAGGAAAAGATGTAACTCTGTGAGATGAATTAACAGAACACAGAGCAGTTTCTCAGAAAGCTTCTTTCCAGTTTTGAACGGAAGATATTTCCTTTTTCACCATAGCCCTCTATGGTCTTCCAAATATCACTTTGCCAATTCCACAAGAACAGCCTTAGCGAAAGGCTTCTTGAAGGGGAAAGATGTAACTCTGTGAGAAAATTAACAGAACACAGAGCAGTTTCTCAGAAAGCTTCTTTCCAGTTTTGAACTGAAGATATTTCCTTTTTCATCATACCCCTCTATGGGCTTCCAAATATCCCTTTGCCAAATCCACAAGAGCAGCGTTAGCGAAAGGTTTCTTGAAGGGAAAGATGTAACTCTGTGAGATGAATTAACAGAACACAGAGCAGTTTCTCAGAAAGCTTCTTTTCAGTTTTGAACGGAAGTTATTTACTTTTTCACCATAGCCCTCTATGGGCTTCCAAATATCACTTTGAAATTCCACAAGAACAGCCTTAGCGAAAGGCTTCTTGAAGGGAAAGATGTAACTCTGTGAGAAAATTAACAGAACACAGAGCATTTTCTCAGAAAGCTTCTTTCCAGTTTTTAACGGAAGATATTTCCTTTTTCATCATACCCCTCTATGGGCTTCCAAATATCCCTTTGCCAATTCCACAAGAGCAGCCTTAGCGAAAGTATTCTTGAAGGGAAAGATATAACTCTGTGAGATAAATTAACAGAACACAGAGCAGTTTCTCAGAAAGCTTCTTTCCAGTTTTGAACGGAAGAGATTTCCTTTTTCACCACAGACCTCTAAGTTCTTCCAAATATCACTTTGCCAATTCAACAAGAACAGCCTTAGCGAAAGGCTTCTTGAAGGGGAAAGATGTGACTCTGTGAGATGAATTAACAGAACATGGAGCAGGTTCTCAGAAGGCTTCTTTCCAGTTTTGAACGGAAGATATTTCCTTTTTCACCATAGCCCTCTACGGGCTTCCAAATATCCCTTTGCCAATTCCACAAGAGCAGCCTTAGCGAAAGGCTTCTTGAAGGGAAAGATGTAACTCTGTGAGATGAATTAACAGAACACAGAGCAGTTTCTCAGAAAGCTTCTTTCCAGTTTTGAACGGAAGTTATTTACTTTTTCACCATAGCCCTCTATGGGATTCCAAATATCCCTTTGCCAATTCCACAAGAACAGCCTTAGCGAAAGGCTTCTTGAAGGGAAAGATGTAACTCTGTGAGATGAATTAACAGAACACAGAGCAGTTTCTCAGAAAGCTTCTTTCCAGTTTTGAACTTAAGATATTTCCTTTTTCACCATAGCCCTCTAAGGGCTTCCAAATATCATTTTGCCAATTTCACAAGAACAGACTTAGCGAAAGGCTTCTTGAAAGGAAACATGGAACTCTGTGAGATGAATTAACAGAACACAGAGCAGTTTCTGAGAAAGCTTCTTTCAAGTTTTGAACGGAAGATATTTCCTTTTTCACCTAATCCCTCTATGGGCTTCGAAATATCAGTTTGCCAATTCCACAAGAACAGCCTTAGCGAAAGGCTTCCTTAAGGGAAAGATGTAACTCTGTGAGGTGAATTAACAGAACACAGAGCAGTTTCTCAGAAAGCTTCTTTCCAGTTTTGAACGGAAGATATTTCCTTTTTCACAATAGCCCTCTATGGTCTTCCAAATATCACTTTGCCAATTCCACAAGAACAGCCTTAGCGAAAGGCTTCTTGAAGGGGAAAGATGTAACTCTGTGAGATGAATTAACAGAACACAGAGCAGTTTCTCAGAAAGCTTCTTTCCAGTTTTAAACGGAAGATATTTCCTTTTGCACCGTAGCCCTCTATGGGCTTCCAAATATCACTTTGCCAATTCCACAAGAACAGCCTTAGCGAAAGGGTTCTTGAAGGGAAAGGTGTGACTCTGTGAGATGAATTAACAGAACACAGAGCAGTTTCTCAGAAAGCTTCTTTCCAGTTTTGAACGGAAGATATTTCCTTTTTCACCATAGCCCACTATGGGCTTCCAAATATCCCTTTGCCAATTCCACAAGAACAGCCTTAGCGAAAGGCTTCTTGAAGGGAAAGATGTAACTCTGTGAGATGAATTAACAGAACACAGAGCAGTTTCTCAGAAAGCTTCTTTCCAGTTTTGAACTGAAGATATTTCCTTTTTCACCATAACCCTCTATGCGCTTCCAAATATCCCTTTGCCAATTCCACAAGAACGGACTTAGCGAAAGGCTTCTTGAAGGGAAAGATGTAACTCTGTGAGATGAATTAACAGAACCCCGAGCAGTTTCTCAGAAAGCTTCTTTCCAGTTTTTAACGGAAGATAATTCCTTTTTCACCTTAGCCCTCAATTGGCTTCCAAATAGCCCTTTGCCATTTCCACAAGAACAGCCTTAGCGAAAGGCTTCTTGAAGGGAAAGATGTAACTCTGTGAGATGAATTAACAGAACACAGAGCAGTTTCTCAGAAAGCTTCTTTCCAGTTTTGAACTGAAGATATTTCCTTTTTCACCATAACCCTCTATGCGCTTCCAAATATCCCTTTGCCAATTCCACAAGAACGGACTTAGCGAAAGGCTTCTTGAAGGGAAAGATGTAACTCTGTGAGATGAATTAACAGAACCCAGAGCAGTTTCTCAGAAAGCTTCTTTCCAGTTTTTAACGGAAGATAATTCCTTTTTCACCTTAGCCCTCAATTGGCTGCCAAATATCCCTTTGCCATTTCCACAAGAACAGCCTTAGCGAAAGGCTTCTTGAAGGGAAAGGTGTAACTCTGTGAGATGAATTCACAGAACACAGAGCAGTTTCTCAGAAAGCTTCTTTCCAGTTTTGAACGGAAGATATTTCCTTTTTCATCATACCCCTCTATGGGCTTGCAAATATCAGTTTGCCAATTCGACAAGAACAGCCTTAGCGAAAGGTTTCTTGAAGGGAAAGATGTAACTCTGTGAGATGAATTAACAAAACACAGAGCAGTTTCTCAGAAAGCTTCTTTCCAGTTTTGAACGGAAGATATTTAATTTTTCACCATAGCCCTCTATGGGCTCCAAATATCCCTTTGCCAATTCCACAAGAACAGCCTTAGCGAAAGGCTTCTTGAAGGGAAAGATGTAACTCTGTGAGAAAATTAACAGAACACAGAGCAGTTTCTCAGAAAGCTTCTTTCCAGTTTTTAACGGAAGATATTTCCTTTTTCATCATACCCCTCTATGGGCTTCCAAATATCCCTTTGCCAATTCCACAAGAGCAGCGTTAGCGAAAGGCTTCTTGAAGGGAAAGATGTAACTCTGTGAGAAAATTAACAGAACACAGAGCATTTTCTCAGAAAGCTTCTTTCCAGTTTTTAACGGAAGATATTTCCTTTTTCATCATACCCCTCTATGGGCTTCCAAATATCCCTTTGCCAATTCCACAAGAGCAGCCTTAGCGAAAGTCTTCTTGAAGGGAAAGATATAACTCTGTGAGATAAATTAACAGAACACAGAGCAGTTTCTCATAAAGCTTCTTTCCAGTTTCTAACGGAAGATATTTCCATTTTCACCATAGCCCTGTATGGGTTTCCAAATATCCCTTTGCCAATTCCACAAGAACAGCCTTAGCGAAAGGGTTCTTGAAGGGAAAGATGTAACTCTGTGAGATGAATTAACAGAACACAGAGCAGTTTCTCAGAAAGCTTCTTTCCAGTTTTAAACGGAAGATATTTCCTTTTGCACCGTAGCCCTCTATGGGCTTCCAAATATCACTTTGCCAATTCCACAAGAACAGCCTTAGCGAAAGGGTTCTTGAAGGGAAAGGTGTTACTCTGTGAGATGAATTAACAGAACACAGAGCAGTTTCTCAGAAAGCTTCTTTCCAGTTTTGAACGGAAGATATTTCCTTTTTCACCATAGCCCACTATGGGCTTCCAAATATCCCTTTGCCAATTCCACAAGAACAGCCTTAGCGAAAGGCTTCTTGAAGGGAAAGATGTAACTCTGTGAGATGAATTAACAGAACACAGAGCAGTTTCTCAGAAAGCTTCTTTCCAGTTTTGAACTGAAGATATTTCCTTTTTCACCATAACCCTCTATGCGCTTCCAAATATCCCTTTGCCAATTCCACAAGAACGGACTTAGCGAAAGGCTTCTTGAAGGGAAAGATGTAACTCTGTGAGATGAATTAACAGAACCCAGAGCAGTTTCTCGGAAAGCTTCTTTCCAGTTTTTAACGGAAGATAATTCCTTTTTCACCTTAGCCCTCAATTGGCTTCCAAATAGCCCTTTGCCATTTCCACAAGAACAGCCTTAGCGAAAGGCTTCTTGAAGGGAAAGATGTAACTCTGTGAGATGAATTCACAGAACACAGAGCAGTTTCTCAGAAAGCTTCTTTCCAGTTTTGAACGGAAGATATTTCCTTTTTCATCATACCCCTCTATGGGCTTGCAAATATCAGTTTGCCAATTCGACAAGAACAGCCTTAGCGAAAGGTTTCTTGAAGGGAAAGATGTAACTCTGTGAGATGAATTAACAAAACACAGAGCAGTTTCTCAGAAAGCTTCTTTCCAGTTTTGAACGGAAAATATTTAATTTTTCACCATAGCCCTCTATGGGCTCCAAATATCCCTTTGCCAATTCCACAAGAACAGCCTTAGCGAAAGGCTTCTTGAAGGGAAAGATGTAACTCTGTGAGAAAATTAACAGAACACAGAGCAGTTTCTCAGAAAGCTTCTTTCCAGTTTTTAACGGAAGATATTTCCTTTTTCATCATACCCCTCTATGGGCTTCCAAATATCCCTTTGCCAATTCCACAAGAGCAGCGTTAGCGAAAGGTTTCTTGAAGGGATAGATGTAACTCTGTGAGATGAATTAACAGAACACAGTGCAGTTTCTCAGAAAGCTTCTTTCCAGTTTTGAAAGGAAGTTAGTTACTTTTTCACCATAGCCCTCTATGGGCTTCCAAATATCACTTTGAAATTACACAAGAACAGCCTTAGCGAAAGGCTTCTTGAAGGGAAAGATGTAACTCTGTGAGAAAATTAACAGAACACAGAGCATTTTCTCAGAAAGCTTCTTTCCAGTTTTTAACGGAAGATATTTCCTTTTTCATCATACCCCTCTATGGGCTTCCAAATATCCCTTTGCCAATTCCACAAGAGCAGCCTTAGCGAAAGTATTCTTGAAGGGAAAGATATAACTCTGTGAGATAAATTAACAGAACACAGAGCAGTTTCTCAGAAAGCGTCTTTCCAGTTTTGAACGGAAGATATTTCCTTTTTCACCACAGACCTCTAAGTTCTTCCAAATATCACTTTGCCAATTCAACAAGAACAGCCTTAGCGAAAGGCTTCTTGAAGGGGAAAGATGTGACTCTGTGAGATGAATTAACAGAACATGGAGCAGGTTCTCAGAAGGCTTCTTTCCAGTTTTGAACGGAAGATATTTCCTTTTTCACCATAGCCCTCTACGGGCTTCCAAATATCCCTTTGCCAATTCCACAAGAGCAGCCTTAGCGAAAGGCTTCTTGAAGGGAAAGATGTAACTCTGTGAGATGAATTAACAGAACACAGAGCAGTTTGTCAGAAAGCTTTTTTCCAGTTTTGAACGGAAGTTATTTACTTTTTCACCATAGCCCTCTATGGGATTCCAAATATCCCTTTGCCAATTCCACAAGAACAGCCTTAGCGAAAGGCTTCTTGAAGGGAAAGATGTAACTCTGTGAGATGAATTAACAGAACACAGAGCAGTTTCTCAGAAAGCTTCTTTCCAGTTTTGAACTTAACATATTTCCTTTTTCACCATAGCCCTCTTTGGGCTTCCAAATATCCCTTTGACAATTCCACAAGAACAGCCTTAGCGAAAGGCTTCTTGAAGGGAAAGATGTAACTCTGTGAGATGAATTAACAGAACACAGAGCAGTTTCTCAGAAAGCTTCTTTCCAGCTTTGAACGGAAGATATTTACTTTTTCACCATAGCCCTCTATGGGCTTCCAAATATCCCTTTGCCAATTCCACAAGAACAGCCTTAGCGAAAGGTTTCTTGAAGGGAAAGATGTAACTCTGTGAGATGAATTAACAGAACACAGAGCAGTTTCTCAGAAAGCTTCTTTCCAGTTTTGAAGGGAAGATATTTCCTTTTTCACCATAGCCATCTATGGGCTTCCAAATATCCGTTTGCCAATTCCACAAGAACAGACTTAGCGATAGGCTTCTTGAAGGGAAAGATGTAACTCTGTGAGATGAATTAACAGAACACAGAGCAGTTTCTCAGAAAGCTTCTTTCCAGTTTTTAACGGAAGATAATTCCTTTTTCATCATACCCCTCTATGGGCTTCCAAATATCACTTTGCCAATTCCACAAGAACAGCCTTAGCGAAAGGCTTCTTGAAGGGAAAGATGTAACTCTGTGAGATGAATTAACAGAACACAGAGCAGTTTCTCAGAAAGCTTCTTTCCAGTTTTGAACGGAAGATATTTCCTTTTTCACCATAGCCCTCTATGGGCTTCCAAATACCCTTTGCCAATTCCACAAGAACAGCCTTAGCGAAAGGCTTCTTGAAGGGAAAGATGTAACTCTGTGAGTTGAATTAACAGAACACAGAGCAGTTTCTCAGAAGGCTTCTTTCCAGTTTTGAACGGAAGATATTTCCTTTTTCACCATAGCCCTCTATGGGCTTCCAAATATCCCTTTGCCAATTCCACAAGAACAGCCTTAGCGAAAGGCTTCTTGAAGGGAAAGATATAACTCTGTAAGAAAATTAACAGAACACAGAGCAGTTTCTCAGAAAGCTTCTTTCCAGATTTTAACGGAAGATATTTCCTTTGTCATCATACCCCTCTATGGGCTTCCAAATATCCCTTTGCCAATTCCACAAGAGCAGTTTAGCGAAAGGCTTCTTGAAGGGAAAGATGTAACTCTGTGAGATGAATTAACAGAACACAGAGCAGTTTCTCAGAAAGCTTCTTTCCAGTTTTGAACGGAAGATATTTCCTTTTTCACCATAACCCTCTATGCGCTTCCAAATATCCCTTTGCCAATTCCACAAGAACGGACTTAGCGAAAGGCTTCTTGAAGGGAAATATGTAACTCTGTGAGATGAATTAAGAGAACACAGAGCAGTTTCTCAGAAAGCTTCTTTCCAGTTTTTAACGGAAGATATTTCCTTTTTCATCATACTCCTCTATGGACTTCCAAATATCAGTTTGCCAATTCGACAAGAACAGCCTTAGCGAAAGGTTTCTTGAAGGGAAAGATGTAATTCTGTGAGATGAATTAACAAAACACAGAGCAGTTTCTCAGAAAGTTCTTTCCAGTTTTGAACGGAAGATAATTCCTTTTTCACCATAGCCCTCAATTCAATTCCAAATATCCCTTTGCCAATTGCACAAGAACAGCCTTAGCGAAAGGCTTCTTGAAGGGAAAGATGTAACTCTGTGAGATGAATTAACAGAACACAGAGCAGTTTCTCAGAAAGCTTCTTTCCAGTTTTTAACGGAAGATATTTCCTTTTTCATCATACCCCTCTATGGGCTTGCAAATATCAGTTTGCCAATTCGACAAGAACAGCCTTAGCGAAAGGTTTCTTGAAGGGAAAGATGTAACTCTGTGAGATGAATTAACAAAACACAGAGCAGTTTCTCAGAAAGCTTCTTTCCAGTTTTGAACGGAAGATATTTACTTTTTCACCATAGCCCTCTATGGGCTCCAAATATCCCTTTGCCAATTCCACAAGAACAGCGTTAGCGAAAGGCTTCTTGAAGGGAAAGATGTAACTCTGTGAGAAAATTAACAGAACACAGAGCAGTTTCTCAGAAAGCTTCTTTCCAGTTTTGAACTGAAGATATTTCCTTTTTCATCATAACCCTCTATGGGCTTCCAAATATCCCTTTGCCAAATCCACAAGAGCAGCGTTAGCGAAAGGTTTCTTGAAGGGAAAGATGTAACTCTGTGAGATGAATTAACAGAACACAGAGCAGTTTCTCAGAAAGCTTCTTTCCAGTTTTGAAAGGAAGTTAGTTACTTTTTCACCATAGCCCTCTATGGGCTTCCAAATATCACTTTGAAATTCCACAAGAACAGCCTTAGCGAAAGGCTTCTTGAAGGGAAAGATGTAACTCTGTGAGAAAATTAACAGAACACAGAGCATTTTCTCAGAAAGCTTCTTTCCAGTTTTTAACGGAAGATATTTCCTTTTTCATCATACCCCTCTATGGGCTTCCAAATATCCCTTTGCCAATTCCACAAGAGCAGCCTTAGCGAAAGTATTCTTGAAGGGAAAGATATAACTCTGTGAGATAAATTAACAGAACACAGAGCAGTTTCTCAGAAAGCTTCTTTCCAGTTTTGAACGGAAGATATTTCCTTTTTCACCACAGACCTCTAAGTTCTTCCAAATATCACTTTGCCAATTCAACAAGAACAGCCTTAGCGAAAGGCTTCTTGAAGGGGAAAGATGTGACTCTGTGAGATGAATTAACAGAACATGGAGCAGGTTCTCAGAAGGCTTCTTTCCAGTTTTGAACGGAAGATATTTCCTTTTTCACCATAGCCCTCTACGGGCTTCCAAATATCCCTTTGCCAATTCCACAAGAGCAGCCTTAGCGAAAGGCTTCTTGAAGGGAAAGATGTAACTCTGTGAGATGAATTAACAGAACACAGAGCAGTTTCTCAGAAAGCTTCTTTCCAGTTTTGAACGGAAGTTATTTACTTTTTCACCATAGCCCTCTATGGGATTCCAAATATCCCTTTGCCAATTCCACAAGAACAGCCTTAGCGAAAGGCTTCTTGAAGGGAAAGATGTAACTCTGTGAGATGAATTAACAGAACACAGAGCAGTTTCTCAGAAAGCTTCTTTCCAGTTTTGAACTTAAGATATTTCCTTTTTCACCATAGCCCTCTTTGGGCTTCCAAATATCATTTTGCCAATTTCACAAGAACAGCCTTAGCGAAAGGCTTCTTGAAAGGAAAGATGGAACTCTGTGAGATGAATTAACAGAACACAGAGCAGTTTCTGAGAAAGCTTCTTTCAAGTTTTGAACGGAAGATATTTCCTT
This sequence comes from Chlorocebus sabaeus, assembly GCF_047675955.1. NCBI lineage: Eukaryota > Metazoa > Chordata > Mammalia > Primates > Cercopithecidae > Chlorocebus > Chlorocebus sabaeus. Next base: position 49,756,231 of record NC_132911.1, read on the forward strand.
TTTCACCTAATCCCTCTATGGGCTTCGAAATATCAGTTTGCCAATTCCACAAGAACAGCCTTAGCGAAAGGCTTCCTTAAGGGAAAGATGTAACTCTGTGAGGTGAATTAACAGAACACAGAGCAGTTTCTCAGAAAGCTTCTTTCCAGTTTTGAACGGAAGATATTTCCTTTTTCACCATAGCCCTCTATGGTCTTCCAAATATCACTTTGCCAATTCCACAAGAACAGCCTTAGCTAAAGGCTTCTTGAAGGGGAAAGATGTAACTCTGTGAGATGAATTAACAGAACACAGAGCAGTTTCTCAGAAAGCTTCTTTCCAGTTTTAAACGGAAGATATTTCCTTTTGCACCGTAGCCCTCTATGGGCTTCCAAATATCACTTTGCCAATTCCACAAGAACAGCCTTAGCGAAAGGGTTCTTGAAGGGAAAGGTGTTACTCTGTGAGATGAATTAACAGAACACAGAGCAGTTTCTCAGAAAGCTTCTTTCCAGTTTTGAACGGAAGATATTTCCTTTTTCACCATAGCCCACTATGGGCTTCCAAATATCCCTTTGCCAATTCCACAAGAACAGCCTTAGCGAAAGGCTTCTTGAAGGGAAAGATGTAACTCTGTGAGATGAATTAACAGAACACAGAGCAGTTTCTCAGAAAGCTTCTTTCCAGTTTTGAACTGAAGATATTTCCTTTTTCACCATAACCCTCTATGCGCTTCCAAATATCCCTTTGCCAATTTCACAAGAACGGACTTAGCGAAAGGCTTCTTGAAGGGAAAGATGTAACTCTGTGAGATGAATTAACAGAACCCAGAGCAGTTTCTCGGAAAGCTTCTTTCCAGTTTTTAACGGAAGATAATTCCTTTTTCACCTTAGCCCTCAATTGGCTTCCAAATAGCCCTTTGCCATTTCCACAAGAACAGCCTTAGCGAAAGGCTTCTTGAAGGGAAAGATGTAACTCTGTGAGATGAATTCACAGAACACAGAGCAGTTTCTCAGAAAGCTTCTTTCCAGTTTTGAACGGAAGATATTTCCTTTTTCATCATACCCCTCTATGGGCTTGCAAATATCAGTTTGCCAATTCGACAAGAACAGCCTTAGCGAAAGGTTTCTTGAAGGGAAAGATGTAACTCTGTGAGATGAATTAACAAAACACAGAGCAGTTTCTCAGAAAGCTTCTTTCCAGTTTTGAACGGAAGATATTTAATTTTTCACCATAGCCCTCTATGGGCTCCAAATATCCCTTTGCCAATTCCACAAGAACAGCCTTAGCGAAAGGCTTCTTGAAGGGAAAGATGTAACTCTGTGAGAAAATTAACAGAACACAGAGCAGTTTCTCAGAAAGCTTCTTTCCAGTTTTTAACGGAAGATATTTCCTTTTTCATCATACCCCTCTATGGGCTTCCAAATATCCCTTTGCCAATTCCACAAGAGCAGCGTTAGCGAAAGGTTTCTTGAAGGGATAGATGTAACTCTGTGAGATGAATTAACAGAACACAGTGCAGTTTCTCAGAAAGCTTCTTTCCAGTTTTGAAAGGAAGTTAGTTACTTTTTCACCATAGCCCTCTATGGGCTTCCAAATATCACTTTGAAATTACACAAGAACAGCCTTAGCGAAAGGCTTCTTGAAGGGAAAGATGTAACTCTGTGAGAAAATTAACAGAACACAGAGCATTTTCTCAGAAAGCTTCTTTCCAGTTTTTAACGGAAGATATTTCCTTTTTCATCATACCACTCTATGGGCTTCCAAATATCCCTTTGCCAATTCCACAAGAGCAGCCTTAGCGAAAGTATTCTTGAAGGGAAAGATATAACTCTGTGAGATAAATTAACAGAACACAGAGCAGTTTCTCAGAAAGCGTCTTTCCAGTTTTGAACGGAAGATATTTCCTTTTTCACCACAGACCTCTAAGTTCTTCCAAATATCACTTTGCCAATTCAACAAGAACAGCCTTAGCGAAAGGCTTCTTGAAGGGGAAAGATGTGACTCTGTGAGATGAATTAACAGAACATGGAGCAGGTTCTCAGAAGGCTTCTTTCCAGTTTTGAACGGAAGATATTTCCTTTTTCACCATAGCCCTCTACGGGCTTCCAAATATCCCTTTGCCAATTCCACAAGAGCAGCCTTAGCGAAAGGCTTCTTGAAGGGAAAGATGTAACTCTGTGAGATGAATTAACAGAACACAGAGCAGTTTCTCAGAAAGCTTTTTTCCAGTTTTGAACGGAAGTTATTTACTTTTTCACCATAGCCCTCTATGGGATTCCAAATATCCCTTTGCCAATTCCACAAGAACAGCCTTAGCGAAAGGCTTCTTGAAGGGAAAGATGTAACTCTGTGAGATGAATTAACAGAACACAGAGCAGTTTCTTAGAAAGCTTCTTTCCAGTTTTGAACTTAAGATATTTCCTTTTTCACCATAGCCCTCTTTGGGCTTCCAAATATCATTTTGCCAATTTCACAAGAACAGCCTTAGCGAAAGGCTTCTTGAAAGGAAAGATGGAACTCTGTGAGATGAATTAACAGAACACAGAGCAGTTTCTCAGAAAGCTTCTTTCCAGTTTCTAACGGAAGATATTTCCATTTTCACCATAGCCCACTATGGGCTTCCAAATATCCCTTTGCCAATTCCACAAGAACAGCCTTAGCGAAAGGCTTCTTGAAGGGAAAGATGTAACTCTGTGAGATGAATTAACAGAACACAGAGCAGTTTCTCAGAAAGCTTCTTTCCAGTTTTGAACTGAAGATATTTCCTTTTTCACCATAACCCTCTATGCGCTTCCAAATATCCCTTTGCCAATTCCACAAGAACGGACTTAGCGAAAGGCTTCTTGAAGGGAAAGATGTAACTCTGTGAGATGCATTAACAGAACCCCGAGCAGTTTCTCAGAAAGCTTCTTTCCAGTTTTTAACGGAAGATAATTCCTTTTTCACCTTAGCCCTCAATTGGCTTCCAAATGGCCCTTTGCCATTTCCACAAGAACAGCCTTAGCGAAAGGCTTCTTGAAGGGAAAGATGTAACTCTGTGAGATGAATTAACAGAACACAGAGCAGTTTCTCAGAAAGCTTCTTTCCAGTTTTGAACTGAAGATATTTCCTTTTTCACCATAACCCTCTATGCGCTTCCAAATATCCCTTTGCCAATTCCACAAGAACGGACTTAGCGAAAGGCTTCTTGAAGGGAAAGATGTAACTCTGTGAGATGAATTAACAGAACCCAGAGCAGTTTCTCAGAAAGCTTCTTTCCAGTTTTTAACGGAAGATAATTCCTTTTTCACCTTAGCCCTCAATTGGCTTCCAAATATCCCTTTGCCATTTCCACAAGAACAGCCTTAGCGAAAGGCTTCTTGAAGGGAAAGATGTAACTCTGTGAGATGAATTCACAGAACACAGAGCAGTTTCTCAGAAAGCTTCTTTCCAGTTTTGAACGGAAGATATTTCCTTTTTCATCATACCCCTCTATGGGCTTGCAAATATCAGTTTGCCAATTCGACAAGAACAGCCTTAGCGAAAGGTTTCTTGAAGGGAAAGATGTAACTCTGTGAGATGAATTAACAAAACACAGAGCAGTTTCTCAGAAAGCTTCTTTCCAGTTTTGAACGGAAGATATTTAATTTTTCACCATAGCCCTCTATGGGCTCCAAATATCCCTTTGCCAATTCCACAAGAACAGCCTTAGCGAAAGGCTTCTTGAAGGGAAAGATGTAACTCTGTGAGATGAATTAACAGAACCCCGAGCAGTTTCTCAGAAAGCTTCTTTCCAGTTTTTAACGGAAGATAATTCCTTTTTCACCTTAGCCCTCAATTGGCTTCCAAATAGCCCTTTGCCATTTCCACAAGAACAGCCTTAGCGAAAGGCTTCTTGAAGGGAAAGATGTAACTCTGTGAGATGAATTAACAGAACACAGAGCAGTTTCTCAGAAAGCTTCTTTCCAGTTTTGAACTGAAGATATTTCCTTTTTCACCATAACCCTCTATGCGCTTCCAAATATCCCTTTGCCAATTCCACAAGAACGGACATAGCGAAAGGCTTCTTGAAGGGAAAGATGTAACTCTGTGAGATGAATTAACAGAACCCAGAGCAGTTTCTCAGAAAGCTTCTTTCCAGTTTTTAACGGAAGATAATTCCTTTTTCACCTTAGCCCTCAATTGGCTTCCAAATATCCCTTTGCCATTTCCACAAGAACAGCCTTAGCGAAAGGCTTCTTGAAGGGAAAGATGTAACTCTGTGAGATGAATTCACAGAACACAGAGCAGTTTCTCAGAAAGCTTCTTTCCAGTTTTGAACGGAAGATATTTCCTTTTTCATCATACCCCTCTATGGGCTTGCAAATATCAGTTTGCCAATTCGACAAGAACAGCCTTAGCGAAAGGTTTCTTGAAGGGAAAGATGTAACTCTGTGAGATGAATTAACAAAACACAGAGCAGTTTCTCAGAAAGCTTCTTTCCAGTTTTGAACGGAAGATATTTAATTTTTCACCATAGCCCTCTATGGGCTCCAAATATCCCTTTGCCAATTCCACAAGAACAGTCTTAGCGAAAGGCTTCTTGAAGGGAAAGATGTAACTCTGTGAGAAAATTAACAGAACACAGAGCAGTTTCTCAGAAAGCTTCTTTCCAGTTTTTAACGGAAGATATTTCCTTTTTCATCATAACCCTCTATGGGCTTCCAAATATCCCTTTGCCAATTCCACAAGAGCAGCGTTAGCGAAAGGCTTCTTGAAGGGAAAGATGTAACTCTGTGAGAAAATTAACAGAACACAGAGCATTTTCTCAGAAAGCTTCTTTCCAGTTTTGAACGGAAGATATTTCCTTTTTCATCATACCCCTCTATGGGCTTCCAAATATCCCTTTGCCAATTCCACAAGAGCAGCCTTAGCGAAAGTCTTCTTGAAGGGAAAGATATAACTCTGTGAGATAAATTAACAGAACACAGAGCAGTTTCTCAGAAAGCTTCTTTCCAGCTTCTAACGGAAGATATTTCCATTTTCACCATAGCCCTCTATGGGTTTCCAAATATCCCTTTGCCAATTCCACAAGAACAGCCTTAGCGAAAGGCTTCTTGAAGGGAAAGATGTAACTCTGTGAGATGAATTAACAGAACACAGAGCACTTTCTCAGAAAGCTTCTTTCCAGTTTTGAACGGAAGATATTTCCTTTTGCACCATAGCCCTCAATGGGCTTCCAAATATCACCTTGCCAATTCCACAAGAACAGCCTTAGCGAAAGGGTCCTTGAAGGGAAAGATGTGAGTCTGTGAGATGAATTAACAGAACACCGAGCAGTTTCTCAGAAAGCTTCTTTCCAGTTTTGAACGGAAGATATTTCCTTTTTCACCTTATCCCTCTATGGGCTTCCAAATTGCAGTTTGCCAATTCCAGAAGAACAGCCTTAGCGAAAGGCTTCCTGAAGGAAAAGATGTAACTCTGTGAGATGAATTAACAGAACACAGAGCAGTTTCTCAGAAAGATTCTTTCCAGCTTTGAACGGAAGATATTTTCTTTTTCACCATAGCCCTCTATGGGCTTCCAAATATCCCTTTGCCAATTCCACAAGAACAGCCTTTGCGAAAGGCTTCTTGAAGAGAAAGATGTGACTCTGTGAGATGAATTAACAGAACACAGAGCAGTTTCTCAGAAAGCTTCTTTCCAGTTTTGAACGGAAGATAATTCCTTTTTCACCATAGCCCTCTATGGGCTTCCAAATATCCCTTTGCCAATTCCACAAGAACAGCCTTAGCGATAGGCTTCTTGAAGGGAAAGATGTAACTCTGTGAGATGAATTAACAGAACACAGAGCAGTTTCTCAGAAAGCTTCTTTCCAGTTTTGAACGGAAGATATTTCCTTTTTCACCATAGCCCTCTATGGGCTTGCAAATATCAGTTTGCCAATTCGACAAGAACAGCCTTAGCGAAAGGTTTCTTGAAGGGAGAGATGTAACTCTGTGAGATGAATTAACAAAACACAGAGCAGTTTCTCAGAAAGCTTCTTTCCAGTTTT